>NW_028274808.1:15347500-15669166 GCF_037043125.1 Eumetopias jubatus
ACAGGTAATACGAAAGGTGGGTGAACGAATCGGAGGCAGGGCGCGAGAAGGGCAGAGCAGTTTGGTAGCTGGTGGAAGTCAAACCAGAGTGAATCCTAGCCCTGGCACTTGGCTAGATGATCTGGAAAAATCCTTTTAGACTCTCTGGGTCTCTTTCTTCACCTGTAACACAAATACTTATGCCTCATTTGTTGGGCGGTTATGGTAGTAAAGGGGGATGGTAATACATTGAAGTAGCTGACATTGTGCCTGGGATCCAGGATGGACTTAAAACCTGCTAGTTTCCTCTGCTCCCCTCTGCTCCTGCAGAGACTTACAATAATGGTATTTGCATTCCAGAAGGAGAATGTCAGAGTAATAATTAGGTGACATTTTTTTTTCTAGGTGCTTAGGTTTTTAGGTTCTTAATTTCTTAGGTTCTTAATTTTTAAGGTCAAAAACCTGAGAGAGGGTACATCATATACCTTGAAGCACCTTGAATTTTTGTTGGAACGGACCTTCTGCATTTCAGATTTGGATTTGAGACTCTAAAACATTCCTTGGAGAGAAAAAGTTACTTTTTAAAGTTACAAAAGAAGTACGTTGCTGTAGAAACTTCAAACAATATACTTGTACATAAATTTAGACTTGAAATCCTTACCACGCACTCCAACTCCCTAAGGGTAACCAACATAAGTAGAATTTAAACTTGAGTGCTGCTATAGTCTGCCTGCTAGCCTTGGCCAAAGCTATTCTTCTGGACTCTCTGAGCACTGTCCACGTGACTCTTCCACATCTGTCCTGGTGAAGCCACCCTGCTATGAAATGCCCACCTGATTCTACTCATTTCTAATTGCTTCCACATGGCTTTTCTTTGTCGGAGGGCTGTGATTGATGTATATCGCTTTATGTTTCTCCTGTAAAGGTTGTGCATTTTTTTTTCTTTTACGGTGGGTCATGAATTTATCGAAAAGGCCATTTTACTTTATTGTCATATATTATTTTGCTGTATTATAAGGCCTTATGGTTTTTTCTTTTTTCACTAGAAAGTTGCTCAAAAGCAGAAAATATGGACCAAAGCATTGAAATTGTGACGATACATGAACATTGTGTAGGAACAACTCTGCCTGAAGACCATGAATGAAAAACCTAGAGTATGAGGAACTAAGGACCTTTTGAGTATTAATCATAAATAAGCTTACTTAAGGAAGAAATATAAGTGCATAGAATTCTTTAACATTTGGAATTACCAGCCTGCTTGTATCCCTAGAGGTACTTGTGTGCTGAGTGACACTGTCTTACTTCCTAACTTCGTGCAGTATTATCTTTGTAACCACTTACAGGTCTTGCAAATGCTCTGTTACCTTATTTCCACTGTAACTGTGATTGAAACAAATTTTGTAAGAATGAACAATTCTTTAAACAATTTGAGATATAATTTTGTGGCCAGAGGATTGACGCTTTTGTGTATAACGAGTTTTCTTCACGAAGGTATTATCTTATTAATTTTAACCAACTCCGGAATAGGCATCATAAGCAAGGAGGGAAATAATCATCACAGTACCTTAAGTTTTCATGTGCACAGATTTCTATGCACTAGAGCAGTGTGTGTGTGGGGGGGTCTGATGCACAGTTAAAGCGTTCTTTTGTTGGGGGGACTGTGGTGACCTCCACTGCATCCGATGGACATTCATTAGGGTTTTCCTTTCCATTCCCTCCCTAAGAGAAAGCTTAGTAGCAGGCAAGGAAAACCCCTAACCTATGGAAACTAGTATTTCACATATGGGATGCTTCAGCAGAGGTAAAAATCTGTCATTTTTAAAAAAAAATTATTAATCCAGAATTCCCCTAGTTAATTTCACTTCCCCGTGTAGACATCGCTCTCTTGAAAGGCTGTCGTGATTTCTTCATCTGACTTGAAGGAGTTTCCAATGGGGAGAAGACAATGTCTTCTCGCCTTATTTCAAACACCCAGGAAGCCGTAGAACAGCCGCCTCCTTTATTAGATGAGGCCACAGTGCTTCCTTAGGGATGGCGGAAGTTTGCTTGAAAGCTACTCTGAGTGGGGTTGGTGGACAGGTCCACCAGGATTTATATTCAAAAATTAAGAGTAGGCATGTCATTATATGTCAGTAAAAATGGGGGGCAGGGGAGAAATAGGCTACTTTTTTTGAAGGTAGACCTAGAAATTGTGTTAGCCACAGCCATCTAAAATATACTCTCGTCTCTTAGGTATACATAAGTTTTTACTCGGTTTGTGAGTTGCATGCTTATACACTATTGTATTATAGAAATACAGTAGTGTCCCATCACCTCCAAAAGTTTCCTCCTGCCCTCTTTATTAGTATTTTGTGTCTGGGCGATAAGAATACTTAGCATAGGATCTACCCTCTTGGCAAATTTTTAAGTATACAGCACAGTGCCATTAACCACAGGCATAACGCTGTTCCGCGGGTGTATGCTTCTCTCTGACATCATCAAGTTGTGTACATTACATACGTGCAGCCTTTTGTATGTCAATCATACCTCCATAAAGTGGTTAAAATATTTAAAAATACATTGAGAGTAGGCACCTAAACCTGGGAGGAGATTGACATTTCAGCCACGTCCAAGCACACTGTTCGTGGACTGTCTCATTAAATTCAGGTGTGGTTGGAGCTGAGCTAGTAGGATGTTGTTACTATATTCCCCATCTTTCTTTTCTTTCTTTCTTTCTTTCTTTCTTTCTTTCTTTCTTTCTTTCTTTCTTTCTTTCTTCTTTCTTTCTTTCTTTCTTTCTTTTTCTTTCTTTCTTTCTTTCTTTCTTTCTTTCTTTCTTTCTTTCTTTCTTTCTTTCTTTCTTTTTCTTTCTTTCTTTTCTTTCTTCCTTCCTTCCTTCCTTCCTTCTCTTTCTTTCTTTCTTTCTTTCTTCCAGATTTTATTTATTTATTTGACAGAGAGAGAGCGCACAAGCAGGGGGTAGTGGCAGCGGGAGAGGGAGAAGCAGGCTCCCTGCTGAGCAGGGAGCCTGATGTGGGGCTCGATCCCAAGACCCTGGGATCATGACCTGAGCCAAAGGCAGACGCTTAACCGACTGAGCCACCGAGGCATCCCCGATAGATGATTTAAACTTAGCTCTCACTTAACTGGATAAATTGTGGGCTTTGACTACTGATGAAGGATTAAAGATAAATTTTGAAAATACAGCATCTCTGGCTTTGAGTAAAAGTTAACAAAAAAAAAGCCCAAGCTTGCTGAATTGCTTTAAAATCTCCTTCATTCCCGTTTAACATACCTTTTTGAGACTGATTTCTCTACTATGACTGTTATGAAAACAAAACACAGAAGCATTTTAGATACACATTATCTCTTGCAAGAGCATTGCCATCCATCCAGTTTAGATTAGTAACTTAACAAACAAGAAGCAAGCTCATCTGTCACATTAAAAACCTTACTGATATACTTAGTTTGTTCAGGGTGTGCATATTGACATTTAATATGGGGAATACTATTTCTCTCATAAATTTCGTTCCATTACAATTATGAAAAGACAAAGAATTGCGAGTATAATAGCTTTTCTTGAAATTAATTGTCTGAGTACACTTTCAGTGAACAATGTGCATGATTTGTCTTTTCTTCCTGTGTTTTATTTGTTCTGGTTATATTTATTGAAATGCAATTTGATATCTGCATACAATAAAAATTTGCAAAAAATAAAAAATGAAAAAATTTGGACTTCTTTTTTTGGTTTTAAATTTCATTTCCCCCAATAATTCATTTTTATTATATTTTACAAAAGCATCCTTGCCACAGGTAATTTGAGAAGCTCAAGTATAACGAATCCATCTGAAGTTGAAGAAACAAGCAGTTATTCGGTTTATATGCACATCTTGCAAACACCCCTTTTTCTAAGAGCTTTTAGTGATGGATTACTTGTACCCTGTGGTTTTCCCGTGACGTGTGGGGTCCCCACCATTGTTATTGTTCTTTTTAAATAAATGTAGATTGTTTCCTTCCAAGTTATTTTTTCCATGAGTTTGTTTATAGGGGGAATCTATTTTATTCCCAGAGTAAATGCCGTGGCTTCTGTGTGATAACTTTGGTTTTCATAACTCACCTTGGAGACAACATTCTGTCTCATTTTAGGATGATTGTTTTGAAATGCATTTCAGATTTTTTTTTAGCCTTGTAATATCAGTTGTTACAATCTATCAGCTCTGATTTAAAATACCGGTCTTGGGGTGCCTGGGTGGTTCAAGCAGTTAAACGTCATGATTTCGGGGTCCTGGGATCGAGCCCCACGTTGGGGGGGTGCTTCTCCCTTTCCCTCTGCCCTTCCCCCGGCTTGTGCTCTCTCTCGTGCACGTGCAAATAAATAAATAAAATCTTTAAAAAAATAAAATACCAGTCTTTTATTAGGCTACTCGTTATAAATATTTTTTCTGAAAATAAATTATTTTTAAAATGAGAACCATGTCATGAAATTGGTCAAGAGTGGGTTCCTTGGTATCTCCTGGGTAGAAGATTGCTTTCAGAGTCTGCACTTGGAATAGCCGTTAGTAGTTGACCAGGTCATTTGGATTTTTAAGTGCTTTATAACCACCTTAGTTATTCGGTGATTTGGCTGTATGGATGGCGTTGCAGTTTCCTTGCTGCTGTAGCCGAGTACCATCAACAAGGTGGCTTACAATCACAGAGAGTTCTGGAAGCTAGACATCTGAAATCGAGGTCTTGGCAGGGCCTTGCTCCCTTTGAAGGCTCTAAGGGGTGGATCTTTCCTCTTCTTGGTCTCTACCTCTGTCTTCACGTGGCCTTCTGTCTCTTAGAAGGACACTTGTCATTGGATTTACAGCCAGCCAGCTAATCCAGGATGATCTTCTCATCTCGAGATCCTTACCTGAAAGACCCTTTTCTAAATCCAGTCACCTTCGCTGGTTCTGGGTGTTAGCATGTTGATGTATACTTTTTGGGGGACCACCACTCAACCCACTACAGATGGTAACAGAGCTTTTACAGTGACTGAGCATCCTTTGAGAGTTGTGTAGTGTGAGCTGTAATGGAGTTACTGGAGGGCTGGGAGCAGTGCCCGAGGGAAGAGTGCCGATGTGGGGGAGACAGTCCTGGACCTGAGTTCCCATGCTCGAATCCTCCTAGCTCGGTGCCCTGGGGACCTGTTTCCTAACTTCTCTGCGTCTCACATTCTTCATCTGCTAAGTGACAGACACAGTGAGGAGACGTAACATTACTGAAAATTCTGAGCCGTGTGATAGATAGGTCAGGCGTGATTATAACTACGGCATTCTCTTATTTAAGGATGCATTTTTTTTTTCATTTCTGAAATCAGGGCGCCCCTGGAAGCCAGCCACAGGTTCCCTGACTCTGTGGATTCATGGTGCCTTTCGTGCTTCGGTCATTTTGTCCTGGCATTCCTAAGGCAAAAGAAATACCTCGTCATCCTGTTCACTGATTTAGGTCCAGATGACTAAATAAGTATTTAAAGGATGTCCTAACAACTAAGTGGCAATTTGAAAAATAGTTTTTTATTCTTCAGGAACTCCAGTTACTAAGGAGACATATGCTTATGCTGGGCACTGCACCACCTCTCAAACCTGGGAATTAGATTGGACACTGCCACCCTAATTCATGCTCCACACTGATTTTTGCACAATACTGCTTTTTATCACAGTGGCCATCCAAGAGCCAGCTTCTCGGAGATATTGTCATCAACAGGAATGTAGCACAATCTAATTTGAGGCTATACGATAACCCAAGCTGGTTGTAGGCATGATATCTGACAGAGGTCAAGTACTCTTTTCTACTTTGGTTATACTACATTTATTCCCGAATCAGCAACTTAAAAACCTGCCTTGCTTTTTCTTTAAGAGTTTCCTACTTTATATGACCCTAAATAATTGATATATTATATTTTGTTCTAAACATACTCCTTTTTCTAAATTTCCACCCCTATTTATTTTACCGTTGTAAAATTTGGTTTTCTATTTCCTGCATAAAGTAATTGTTCAGTAAATGCTTCTTGACGAATAACATGCCAAAGACACCATTTTTATGTTCAGGCTAGCACAGAGATGAACACAGGTGAGACAGAGTTTGCTGTGTGTGTTTTGTTTGTTTTTGATCTGGTATGGCTAACCAGCCACTTTTTATGAAACAAGCTCTGATCTAGCCTCTTTTACCTAAGCCCGAGGTAAGGGTGATGAGTTAGTAAAAAAGTACTAGGTTGTCTTTGGTGTATCTTTCCATGAACCAAATTAATTACTCTATGAGATGACTGTACTGAACTATGCATTCAATAGGCAGATGGAGCGTTTGAGAAATATGCACTTGTTCACAGTATTCCTTCTTACCCATCCTTCTGGTTCTCCTCCTCTTCAGTTCTTTCATTCATTCAAAAACTATTTCTTGAGCACCCCAGTGGTTGTGTACTGGGTATCTACCCCTACTAAGTGTTCCTGAGCATACGGTGGTAAGACAGCTATCGCGTGGTGTGCTGTAAGTACCTAGCACACAGTGCCTGGCGCATAGGTAGTCGTGGGCCCATGGCAGGTCGGATTAATATTAATATTATTAAGTTTATGTATTATGCATTAAAAAGCTCCACCAGAAGGAACACAGAGATGAAATATAAATCAGTAGATCGTGAATATTTTATTGTAAACTTTGGCTAGAGCGAGAAGAATTTGAGACTTCTCTATGACAAGAGACATAATGATTCCCTTGTCGGCATTTGTCACATGCTCTTTAGTTTTTAGATTGCACATGTGTTGAAGGATCTGTCCTCAACCCATTAAAAAATATGTATGGTCCTCAGGGGTATTTAGTACATCAAAAGTGTTTAAAACCCTCAAGGATTAGTAAGTAATTAGCCTTCATGCCTAATGTGTAAACAGCGGAGGAATCTTTGATTTTGGCTCAGTCAATGTAATTTTGATGTTAACAGATCAGCAGCCAACAGTTAAATAAACTTTGACACCCAGAGCAGACGTGTCAACAGAGGCACAATCAAATCTACTATTGATTGATCAGCCAGCTAATTTCCTTCTAGTTTAGACATTTGTGAAACACTTTTCTTACACATTTGTGATATGCATATGTGCAAAGCTTCTTGCTTTAAAAAACCCAACAAAACAAAAAATGAAAAATAGATAATTGTAGGGCACTCATGACTCACCCCATCAGACCAGATTTGAGACTGCTAGATTTGGGTGTCCACGCACCTGCTGAAGAATCACCGAGAAGCCTCTGATTCTTCTGAGCTCGTATCTAGGAGACAGCTACACTTCCCTCTTTCGTTTTTGCGACCTACATGCAAAAACCTCTAGTCCTTGAGCTTCCTTCACCAAATCCTTCCCTTTTCTCAGGAAAAAAGAATAATTCCATATTGCATAATTTACATTTGTAAATTGACTTTGTAGGCACTCCCAAAAGAGGCGGTGGGGCGGGGGGATGTCTTTATTTGTAAAATACAGGCCAATTGCTGTTGCAGCTTGAGAAAACAAAACAGGACCTCTGTCGCACTACAGGGCTGGCATAGGTTTGAGTGGAGAGACAGATGACATTCCGAAGGATTTTTCTCTCTCGTGTGGTCTTTTTCTAGAAACAGTTTCCTTTGGAAAGCAATGCTTATGGAAGTGAAATTAATTATTATTGCTCTCCTAGTTAAGTGTTTTCATTTCATAAAGAGGTCGGCCTCTGTCTTTGGATTGCTGTATTAGCATGACTTACCAAGCTGTCTAATTGCTGGGGCTCTGAATTCCAATTCTGGAAGGAGGGGGTTAAAACTTTTTAGAGAAATGTGTGACTCTGGGATGAAAGTGCTTTCAGAGTGGCATACAGAAGAAACTGGGAGATTCAAAATGTAATAAGGTTCACTATTGCAGATGAAAGCTTAGACTAGAAAGGAAGAATGATCCTTCATTATTAATGACATGCGGTCACTTAACTAGCATTAATTGTCGGTGCAGGATATTATGGGACCATGACCCTGTGTCTACAGAGTTGACAATCCAGAACATGGCTTCATGAACAGGACCAGTAGCTAGTTGTTTAATTGATAAACCTAGCTGAAGCAGGGAATCATTTTATAAAAATCTAAAATATTTTAACTGAAAACAGCTTTTTGATGTAAGGCCAAGGACTCTCCTTTGCATGTGATTTTGCCTGGTTTTCCTTGACTAAAGCATACCTATAATATATCGTCTGTGATATCCAGTTTTGGTTTCTGTAAAGAGGGATAAAAATGAGTTAATTACTGAAGCTAGGTGATAGATATGTAAGTATACTATTCTGTCTGCTTTTGAATATTGGGAAGTTCCCATGTTAAAAATGTTTTAAAAATAAAAATGTAAGGAAGTTAAGCGAATTTAAAACATATGAAGAGCTATGGAAGCACAGAATCATCGTTGAGTTTTATGATATTTTAAAAATCGAGGAGATCCACTCCACTGTACTACGACTTAGCATTAAGCCACGTGCTGCCGATGCAAAGATGGTTAAAGGTAAGTACTACCCTTGAGAAAACCATGGTTTGATGTATAGAAGACAGATGTATAAACCCAACAAATTACCTATAGTGTCCTAAATGCTCTAACAGAGTGTGCGGGGCAGGAAAGAATGAAACCATGCTAGGAATTTGGGGAATACATCACAGAATAGTTGTCAGCACTATATCAGAAAAAAAATAGTTATTTATCAGGTCATTCCTATCGCAAAGTGAGTGTGTTGGCCAGACTGTGCACAATGGAGACTGAAGCTGCCATACCCCTCCACATTCTGGAAAATGTGCCTTTCTTTTGAGCGCCAGGGCTTAAGTCACGTGGGCCTGACACGTGGGGCCTCCAGATGCTAACGAATACTCAAATACATTGAGATGATGTCATTACTCAGTCAGGTATTTACTGAGCACGCATGTAAAATACATCGGTAAAATTGTGTAAGTTCTCTGTTTGCATTTGAGTTTGATGTCCCTAGTGAAGAATGTTTGGAAGAACTTATTCAGCAAATTATGGAACTGCCCTATTATCAACCTATCTTTCATTCATTCATCGGATATTCATCTAATATTTTCCACGTCCACATGCTATTCGTCAACAGAGAGGGCAGACAGAGTTATAGAACAATCCACCATCTGATACTATTTAGTTAAGTCTTTTATTATGCACTTAGAAATACCAAATATCCTGTGTGCAGACATTTACATATGTAAAAGTGTTTTAAGTATCCTGGGAAGTTTGACAGCAAGTTAATGAGAGTGATTTTCTGTGGGTATGGAGACAATGAATCGATCACCTTTACCCAAAAGATTTCATTTCTTCTCTAGAGAGGAGGATGACAAAATTTCAACAATTGCTGAAAATGTGGGGGTGGCGGCTCTGCAGGTGTTCGTTATTTTTAAAATTTCTCTGGATGTTTAAAATTTCTCCAAGAAGGGAGAACACAGGAGAATCCCAGTTGCAGAATTTGGGGGATGGAGGTAGGGGAGACAGAAGACCGATCTCATTTTAGCTGAGGAGAGAATTGTCACAGTACAGCCATTCATGGGTGAGAAAGCCACAGCAAAGTGACTTATTAATTGCTTATTGATAGAATAGTTCTATTTAGAATAGTAAGTAATTTTGTCCTCTGGATTTCGTAGATTGTTTCCAGGTTGTATGCTTATTTTGAGCAAAAGTGAGTTGTGCTCGAGTCAGTTTTTGGGGGTCGTAAGGTGCTATGTGTGCCCATGGAAGAGGCGTCGATGAATGAAACCTGTGGCATTTCTCAGGAGAAGAAATTTTGTGAAAACAAAGAAGGTTCAATCCTTCTTGGGGGGATCATGAATGTTGCAGAGGGTTGAGGAAGACCATGTCACCCGGTACAGCGAAGGCATTTTAGATCACTGAAGTTGGGGCACATTATTTCAGTGGCAGCTAAAAGACACTGTAACGGGTCTGACAAAGACTTTTGGAAATGAGCTCTTGTCCTCACTCAGTATGTTCTTTTAACTTCGGTTTGTTTTGCTAGAATGCATCATTTCCTCTCTCCTTGCCAAGGACTGCAATCATCATAACCTCCCTTTAGAATGTATTTCTTGAAGCTCTTTAAAAAACTTCAGTCATGAAATGCTTAATGTTCTAAATCTGAATAATACATTTTGAATGTAGCTGCAGAGCTCCCTTAGGACTACAGGTTTTTAAATGGAACAATTTAAAATATTTTCTATGTAAATGGGCACTCAGGGTAAGTGATTTTGGTAGGAATGCAGGAATGTTTCCGTATAACTGGTCTCATTCTAAAACAAATAAATACAAGGTATTAGCTGAATTTGAGGTAAAAAAAAAAAAACAAAACCCACTTTGTAATTGTTTCAAATGACCTCTTGGTGTTTAGTCAAAAGGCAGCATAGCATCATGGTGAAAATCGTGGGCTTTCTAGTCAGGTCCTGAATCCAGCATTTCAGGTCCTGAATTCAGCATTTATTTACTGTGCAATCCCAGACAAATTACGTGGCTTTTCTTAGCCTTAATGTCCTCATTTGTAAGATGGTTATTGGAAGAAAAACTATTTCAGAGATGATTGACATGAGGAGTAAGTGAGGTCATATATGTGGAAGGTGCCAAGCACATAGCAAGAACTTAATGATAAGTCACACTTAACGTTGGTCTCAACGTTGACTGGTGTATTAATTGTATAGTTTGTGAAGCGGACCTGCCTTTTGCATCTTACTCAACACGCATCCCAAATACGCCCTGTTGTCTTAGCTCTTGGGCGATACACTCTTCCACCAGGTAGACACAGGATTTAATTTCTCTGTGCTTCTCTTTCTCTGCCTGTAAAAAGTGAATGGTAACAGTACCACCTGGTTGGATTGTTGTGGGATTAAATAGTAGTAGTTACCTTACTCTCAGTACTCAACAAGCATTTGCTGAGGTTTGTATTACACGCACCCTTGTCTTTGCTTGAAATGCCTTTCCCTCTTACTCCTTCCTGAAGACTCCCTGGGCACCTGGGTGGCTCAGTTGGTTAGGTGACTGCCTTCGGCTCGGGTCATGATCCTGGAGTCCCGGGATCGAGTCCCACATCGGGCTCCCTGCTCAGCGGGGGGTCTGCTTCTCCCTCCGACCCTCTTCCCTCTCGTGCTCTCTATCTCTTATTCTCTCTCTCTCAAATAAATAAATAAAATCTTAAAAAAAAAAAAAAGACTCCCTGGTGGTCGCCTTTCTCTGGGACATTTTTGGGGTCCTCCCAAGCAGAGTTTATGTTCCCTCTGTGTGTCCCAGTACATTTGGTACATACTAATATGGCGGTTGGCATCTCATGTTATAATTAGTTGGCTTTTTCCTTGATTCTGTGCTATCCTAACTTGTAACAAGGTGCTGTTGTAACAAGCTTCTATCTCAGGGTAAGTAGAGAGCAATGCTTGCCAAGTAGTGGATTTCCTTTCAAAAGTAGAAACCCATAGATAGACTATTTTTAGCTCACGCATTTATTACTTGTCCTTACACTGATATGTAGCATTTCAAAACTGGCAGGTGGAATGTTTTCCAATTTAGCTCCAGACTACTGTTGGTCTGTTCAACGCCTGGTTTGGGTAATAGTCACTCGACGGAGACCCAGGTGCTCTCAGGGCTGTCGCTCTCGAGACTGTGGGGCTTCTGGACAAGCTATTAACTTTTTAATGCTTTATTCTTAAAACTGAGATAACGAGACCTAACTTCCTGAATTGCCATTATGATAAATGAGGCAATAGGTAAAATTCTGTCCCTGGTACTTAAGGTGTGGTGCCCAATAAATCTGAGATCTTTTCTCCTCCTTGCTCCCGGTTTATCCACTGCTGAAAGAAGATGCGGATTCTTAGAGATCACGAGAAAAATAAGATAAACGGTATCTGCTAATTAAAATTCCACGCGGTAATGGCGTTATAGTCTTGATAATTATTTGCACGTCCTCATGAGGAAATTGAAGTTCTTGGTGTGATAGCTGGGGTAGAGTGGTGTTCGTAGCCACCAGCCAACCAGACCTAAAGATCAGGCACCAAAGGAAGATGGAGAAATGTACAAAAATGTACAAAAAGAGGAGCTCTCAGAAATGATCTCAAGTCCGCAGCCACATTGCTAACCAAATACTCTAATAGGCAAGGTTTCAAAGAAGCAAAGTATTGATTCCTTAAACACGGGAGCTCAAAGATACCATTTTCCTTCTGTTCTCCTTCTTTAATTTCGGGAAACAGCCATCATAGGCCCATGTTTTGGGTTCGTGATTTGCTGTACTTTAAAAAATTTAGCAATTAATTTCTTTCACAATGTCGCCAAATATTTTTATATTGGTAAATCATATTTCCTTACTGAGTTCTTGTTGTTGTTTCAGGCTGAGGGTCTTAGAAATTTAGAAATTTAGCCAAATGAGGCTTCACATTTTGGGCTTTCACGTGAAAGTCTTCGTGGTGGTCAGCATTATGTTCTGCCGCATCCCATGTCTCCTGGAGCGCCTTTTCCCACATCGTGCACCTCTGAGGGGTTTAAGGTCTCCCCATGAAAGTTAATAACTTGAATTAAACATCATGGAATTTTCATTTTAGGCATCTTCTTCTGGCCATGGTACAGCATTTTTATTATATTTGATTAGTGTGTCAACTGCATTACACTTATCAAATTACACTGTTGTTTCATAGAAAGGTTAGCTAAAGCTGAAATTCTTTTAGTTTTGTTTCTCCAGGTGGATCTAGACACTTCATTTAAGCATGTGTGTATTCATTCATTCATCCATATACTCAGGACACATTTATGGAGAGTCACTGTGGGCCTGGTGGTGGCCTGGGGATTATTTGAGGAGATCTGCTGGTGAGCAGAGGGCCTTCGCAGACCAGCAGTTTAGTGGGAGAGAGACAGCATCAACCACGAAGGCTGCCATGAAACGTGGCCTGGGCAGAGTGTGGGGCAGCAGGAAGCAGAGGGGAGGCCAGTGTGGCTGGAGCTCCCGAGGAGCTTGTGGGGAGGCGGGATGGAGAGCCCGAGTGCCCCAGGAGTCATGGGCTGTCCTCAACGAGGCAAGTGGCCTGATTCATCCAAGTTTGGAAAAGATCACAGTGTGCTGAAGAAATGGAATGGCGTAACGGCACACCGCTCGATGGGGGTGTGACATCCTATAAGACCTGGTACCTCAAGGAGCTTCCGGGGGGCTGGGGACTCCAGACACGTAAACAGGCAGCCCAGAGAGGACTGAGTTCAGGGGCTCACAGTCCCGCAGGGGGGGCAGTGGCCAAGAACTATTAGCTGGGCTCATGGCAGGAAGCACCCTACAACCCATGTTAAAGAGGATTTTGTTTCAGTAAGAAGAGCGAAGGGGAGTGTTTGGAAGGGTACTGGCATGACCGTGCTGAGGCCCCTTAGAAAGGCCCTTTTCCTTGCATGTGGGGCACAGGTACAGGGTGACCGTGGGGAAGAGGCCAAGGCTGGGGAAGGGCAAGTCGTGACTGCTGCCTCTTCTCAGGTGTCTTCGTCAGTGACTTGGAGGAAGACAGTCTCTTCTCCATCTTTTGAAAAGCAGGCGATCGACTGTTTTTTACTGTCCAGGGCTTTTCCTTTAACCTTTTTCAGTTTTGACACATGAAAGCAGTTGTTTGTTTGTTTTTCATGAACAAAACAACACTGGGTTTCCAGACTCGCTTTCTCCGAAAGCACCAGCACTGAGAGAATGTATTTTGAGTTTTCTGAGAAGGCAAGAGAAGCAAGTGAATATAAAATAGTCCGAGTCATGCATATTTCAAAACAGGAAAACTGCTGCCAAACCCACCTGCTCCGTGTTCTAACGGAGGTCTTGCGATGTAGATTTGTTATATAAGCTTCCAAAACCATAACATCGCATTTCACAAATCACCCAGAGTAATCTTCTAAACATAAGAGCAAGAATCTATCCCTGATTTTACCTTTGTTCTAAAAACTTTATTGGTTGTGAATTATCTGAAATCAACTCTAGGATCATTTTCAAAAGTATATGCAGATCTCATCAATACATATTAGATTCCTTTTCCTAGAAGTAATTTTATTAGGGGAACTTCCTATTAAACCCTATTTTTACCGCTTTTAAATTTGTCAAAATAATCGAGGCAAATGAAAAGGGAATTTAAAAGGCTATGAAATTGGAGGAGCAGAATGAAAGTCTCTCCATCCTGACAGTCTCAAAATCCATGGCCGTGGCTCTCCGAACGTCTCATGGGAGCAGCACTTTTGTGACACTTGGGCCTCTGGAATAAAAAAGGTTCCATGGTAAAATTAGTTTGGGAAATAGTGGGTTTGCACCCTCTTCTTTACCATAGGACTGCAGAGCCGTAAATACGCTAGATGAGTGGCGACTCTCCCGAAGCAGGTGTAATATGTAGTGGTTTCCCAGATTGATTTGACCACAAAACTTTTGTTAAAGAAGTGTTTTCTCAGACTAGTGTTTTCTGGAATTTACTTTGGAAATGCTGATCTTTCGTGCTGGGGTGCTGGGGGAAAGTAGACTACAGGAACTTATCTCCTAGCCCCACATCTCTCTCTACCCCTTAGTGGCTTTGCACTGTCAATGTCTACTTTAATGCCACCTGCCCTGGCAGGTTCTGGAGGACAGGTGCTCCCCAGTGGCAAGCCCAGGCCCCCATTCGTAACAGTATCAGGAATAGTTTACTTGACTGGGCATTGTTTTCTGTGCCACATGCTATTAATGAGGTATGTATTATTATTTTTATAGCCATTTTACAGGTACACAGACTAAGACACTCGAAAGTTAAAAACTTGCCCAAAGTCACAAAGCTAGTAAGTGCTGGGCCCATAGGAGGTACTCAGAAAAGGTATTACTAATGGGTTGGTTTCAACCCTACCCATGCATATGCTATTCATCAGAGTTTTGTTTTTATAATTTAATTTTTCCTTTTACAAAGTTTAAAAAATGATGCAGCTATTATAGTAATTACACACACACACACACACACACACACACACACACACCCCATCATCCTCTATCCCCCCACCATTTCTGATTCTTACTTCCTAGGGGCAATCCCTGCCAACCCTTTTAGGTGGTTTGTTTGTTTTTTTTATATTTATTCGTTTCTAAATAATGTGCTTATAATGCTGTATCTCAATTTATTAATTTTATATTTTATCTTTTGTCTTCCTGGCAGGGTAAATGAAGATTTAGTTTCCTTGTAAACTCACTTCCCCTCCCCTGATCTTTCCAATGCAGTTATATAAGAATTTAAAGATAGATCAGTAATCAGTGTTCATGTTATGGTGACTGTGTAGTTTTTGTTTAAGGAAGGACCAAGAATTGCACTGTGAATCCGTTTACTTTCTTACACAACTGTTTGTTTTGCCTGCAGTTCATGATTGTCTTTCTTTTTTGAATTGCATAGATTTTTATGTATCCATCTTTAATTTTTCCCCCAAATGCTCCATGAGATGTGCCATACACCCACCAGTGTTTTTGTTTTTTTCAAAGTGTTCTCATATTTCAAATGATCTACCCATTCCCCTCTTTTCTTGGAGAATTTCCCTTGGGAGCACCTTGTCCTCCTTTTCTGATCCGGACTAATTGCTTTCTAGGCTGGCAAACAGCTGTTATGTGGTAGTTTTTTCCTCACCACTCTTAGGTTGGATCCACTGTCTTCTAAGCCCCATATCTTTGTAGTCCTCAGTTTACATCCTTATTTTGCCAGGCTCTCTCTCCAGTAGCTTCCCGGGAATATTTAGGGGTTTGGAGAAGGGTTCTTCTACTCTATTCCTTTGTCTCCATTTTTTTAGAGTTCCTTTTCTAGTTTTTGTTTTTTTTGATCTCTGGAGGCACTAAAATGCCATTTGGAAGTTTTGTGGGACACAGAGTTTGTCCTCTGTTGGACCTTCCTGCAGAGAGATCTAGAGGGGCTACAGTGGGTCTTTTCTCTTGCCTAGTCACCTTCCCCAGAAGAATCTGCCAGTCTCCTGATTGACTGCTGGCATTCTAGAGGCTGAGTGAAGTATGTCATTTTTCACATAATCCCACTTTATTCAGTATCTGACTACTCTCTGAGCTGTGCTTGGGGTCCCTAAATTAAAGATCATCCAGTTTGACCTCTCTAGAATGTAAAATTCCTATGTCTGCCTAGGAGGAGAGGTAACTATATTAGATGGAGGAGCGGGCCTGAGTGCCCAAATCCTCCTTACCAAGTGTTTCCAAACAGTAGTCCTGTGTCAGTCTGTTCCATACCACCCCTTTAATGATACCTGCATTCTAGAGACTTTCCAGATTCCTTTTCCCTCTCCAGCTTTGGATTTATTTCTTATAACATGAAAATTACAAAACAAATGAAATGGGCACCAGTATAACCTTCACTTAGTTTTACTAATTGTTGACATTTTGGCACATTTGTTCATTCTTTCAGTCTATCTATCTGTCTAGCCATCCATCTACCTACCCGTCCATCCATCTGTCCATGTATCCATCCATCTATCCATCCATCCATCATCTATCATGTGTCTGTCTTTAGTACCATTGGAGAGTAGGTGTGAACATCATGACACTTCATCATTAGGGTGAACAAGGATATTCTGTTACATGATGAAACCAGAATTGCCAAATTCAGAAAGCTAAACATTGACGTAATGCTATTATCTAGCGCACAACTCATATTTAATTTTGTCCTGTTATTCCAGTAACGCTCTCCATGGCTGTTTTCTTTGAATTTTTATTTTTTAGTCCCAAGCTCTAATCAAGCCCCACGTGTTGCATGTCTTCATTCTCCTTTAAGCTAGAACAGTTTTCCAGCTTCCTTTTGTCTTTTGTGACATTAACCTTCTTGAACATTACAGGCTGGTTGTTTCGTAGAATATTCCACAATTTGAGGTATGTCTGATTATTTTCTCAAGATTATAGATTAAACTTTTTTTTGGCAAGAATATTTTATAGGTTGGATTGTGTTCTTTTCAGTGCATAACATTAGGAGACATTTGCTGCTCTTTGTCTCATTGGTGATGCTAAGTTTGATCACTTGTTTATGGTGGTGGCAGCCTGGCTTTACCATTGTCTTTTCCTTTTGTAATTAAAAGGTAATCTATTTGTTGATCCTTTGAGACTATACGAATGCTTGTTCTCCAACAATCTTTTACCCTGTTTTTATCATGCATCAGGAATTCTCGCTCAACCCCTTTGATTACAATGGTGGTTACCAATGCAGATTCTAATTCTTTAATTTCTTCTGAAGTTATGAATTGGTGTTCATTTGTGAACCAAAAGCATTATTTGTTTCTGCACACCCTTTGTTTGTTTGTTTGTTTTGACATCACAGTGTATTCATGGGTTCTTTTTTGTTCAGTGTGTTATATATAGTGTTTTGCAGACACATTCTTTGATGTTCAATTTGTTTTTGATTTGGCCAAGGAAACTCCTTCAGTTTGGTCCCCGAGTCTTTTCAGGTATCTCCCATCAGTTTTGGAGCCTTTTCTTGCTTTCTGGCACAAAAAGATGTTCCTGGTTCACTTGTGTGTTTCTTGCCTAAGACCAGAGATCAATCATTTCTCTGAGAATCCTTTTTCCTTTTGGTGGGGAATGGTATTTAGAACCCAAGATCATGAATACTGTGTGGGTTCGTTGCTATTGGGGTAACATTGCTTCTAGAGATTTTCAGTGACAGAACTAGGAAATGGGGCTCCTCCTCTCCTCTCCCCAGACGTATGTGTATATTCCTTCCCCCACAATGTATTTACTCACTTTCTCAATCTCACCATACGCACAACATCATTTCTGAATTACTACACCCACACCACCATCCGTGGTACGCTTTTCCTCTTGCAAGTATATTTTAACTTTCTTTACTCTCTCCATTCAGCTACATCTCATCCATCTGTTTTTCCAGCTTCCAGAATTATTTGATGGTTTCCTCTTTCATTCTCTTCCTTTTCATTCCACTTACTGTCCTCTTAGTGGGAGTCAGGAGGTACTGTTTCCAGTCTCCCATGTTTAATGGAGACCAGCCTCGTGTATGTTCCATCTCCTGGTTACTTGAAGTGGGAAGACAGGGAGAGAGTAAACAGTATTTACCTTTAATACCCCAAATAGCTCTGCCAGTCACCCCTCCTTGGCTTTCAGAGGCCGGCATCGCTCCCATATCCCTCACAGACAAATTAGAATTCTATAGGGCTTCTTTGGCATTTCTAACTATCTCAGTGGATGGGACTTCTATCAGTGGTATTTGGTGGTAGATCTGAAAATTGAGAGATAGGGGGACCCTGGGGGAAATACGGCCTGCCTGTCTGAGTATGTGTTTGCCCTGTGTTTGAAGACTGAATGCTATGAGTCAGGCAGTCCTGGATGACTTCAGACAGGAAAATTAGCAGACCTACCTGGGAGAAAGCAGAAGCCAAGCCTCCTCTCCAAGCCTGTTTTTGATATCTTGTGTTTTTTTTTCTCATTTAATTGAAATTAGTACAGACTTTTCCCATAAACTCTAACACTTGGATTTGCAAAACCACTTTGAGGTCTGTTATCTCTGCTTATTCACAATGAACAGAGTTTCCAATTTTAATTTTCTTTCTACTCTATTAAATATGTTAAGTGGAAAGCTGACCCGAAAAAAAGCAAGGGGAATTTTTTGCTGTAGAATTCTTAGAATGTCTGTGGTATCGACTCTGGTTGTCAGGTATCACTTAGAGGCATAAGGGGAGTTTGCAAAAACGCGATGTGTGTGAGGCAGCCATCATCCCTGAACCCGTTGGGGAGGTTTCGTTGATTTCTCTGTGCTTTGGTAAACAAAAACTGGCATCTTCTCTCCATGGGTTTTCGACTGCAGAGCTGCTGTTTCCGGCCTCCTGCGGCCGTGGTACATTTTGGTGGTCAAATCTAAAACATATGGCAGGTCCACAGACAGGCTTTCTGCTGGAACCTTTAGCACTTGCCATATTGGCCGCTTTTACAGGATCTTTTTCCTCTGTGCTTTATTTATTTATTTACTCTGCTTGCATTGTGGAATTATGGGTAAAGCTGCTTTAAATCAGAATCATGTTAACCAAAAATATTTAAAGAACATTTTCACCGAGAATAATGTGAATATTTCAACGTAAATCATCTGTGCTGAATTGGCTTATATCTTTCAAAACAGGAAGAACATCTTTAGCAATGTTCATGGTTTGGTTTTGCTTTGCTGCAGATTAGGTTTAGCGACAAATTCCATCTGGCCAGAGCTCCACGCAGTCTCTCTATTGATTGGTTATATTGGGACTTCATGGGAGTGTCCTTCAAATCGCTTTTCCCAGCATTTTTTAAAGCCCCATTGAAAAAAAGAGAAAAGAAAAAAGAAGAAGAAAAGAAAAGAGAGAAAGGACCCTGCATTGTTTCAATTTGCGTCCAACATGCAAAACACAGTCCTAAATTTTTAATTAGCTAAGTGAGTGGTGAAAAGGAAAAGTAATATAACAAGCCTCGGTGAGCAGCTGGGATGTGTTGCCATGACGACAAGTTCAGCAGGCTGCCAGCGAGCATGTCAATGGGTAATATTGGGAGAGGGCTTTGAAACAGTGCCTGCTAGCCACAATGTGATTGGTCACGCCTCTGTTGTCTTTGTGTGAACCGGAGGATGCTGGGTAAGGCCTGGAGTGAATGCTCAGCTTGTCTCAAGGCTGCAATGAGGTAATGCTTCTGAATCTTTGGGGATTATGAGCTCCTGCCTCCAAAAGACCGCAGTCTCGAATGTTTTCATTCCTATTTGCGTTAATTACGGACTCGCGCGTGTTAAGAAGTTTTACAGCTGCTTTTATTCATTCTTTCATATGTGCATGTGTGTGTTAGAGATAACTTAACACGTGTGTATGTTGCATATAGAACCTCACGCGTCTTCTAAAAAAAGAGAGATAACCCTCCATATCAGTCATTCTGCTTAGAGTCAACATTTCCTTTGAGCGCTGGCATCAGTGACAAAATCTGTTGATGGATAAATGATGTATTAAAGTGCATTTATATTGGGTAAGCAAACTTGTTCCTTTCTAGAGAATATTTTGGTGTTGATTACTTCGTGAAGTCTTTTATTTGTGATAAGTCTTTTAATAGATGTAGAAGAGGTTGTAAAGAGTGTCAGATTCGCTTGGTCAGGAGGTTGAGCTCATTTGAGATTCCTTGCAACTGGGTGCTTTATATCCTAATATTGCTCTTACAGAGATTGTCATTAATGGAACATACTATCTGACTGCTCCAGAATTATCTGCTGAATAGTGGTTTGACAGTTTAAACTTAAAGCTCTAAAGGGAAGCTGCATTTGCAGACGGAGATCTAGAAATGTGTGTGTGCGGTTTGTGGGGCAAATCCATCCAGGTGCTGATGTGACAGAGGCACATGAGCCAAACTCCGAGCGTGGTCCTCTAGGAGCCAGTGACCTGGACTCACTCCAGGGTTTTTCAGGTGGTTAGGGAATGTTTTATCACATTCATAAACGGTAACCTGGTGCCCTGGAAAGGTAAGGGCAACGGCTCACAATGCTGTGTTGGGCTTGGGGGAAGCTGAGGGGATGCCCTGGTTCCTCATGCCACAAATGGCAAGCCTGGGAGCTGGCATCTGGACCGAGCATATAACTACCCTGTTGTATTGAGACCTTGCAGAGTTCATAAAAATTTATAAGCCTTTAAACGGATACACAAAGAATGAAGACACCTCTACCAATAATGGTCAGAGTGGTTTCTGCTGCGCCACAATACGGTGAACTCTGCCGGCTCCCATGCTCGATCTGAGGGCAGGACACAGGCATGAGGTAGATACCGGGTGGTTCGCCGGCCCAGCCATCACCGGTCAGAAATACAAGGCCACACAGCCGGAGTCCGTCAGTATCTGGTCTGGCTGCAAAACCACGCTTTCTTTATTCCTTTCAGGAATTTAAAGCCTGCTTTCATTTTACTCTATGTGGTTGTAAACAAAGACTTTATGAACAGAACCAGGGGTGAGTAAATGTGATAGTCTATCTAGGTTTTAAGTAATAGGTTCAAATACTTGTGGCACAAAAAGGATCTTAGACTGTGACTTTCCACCAACATGTTGATTCTGTCTAGGGGAGCATATGTCAGGGCCAAACAGCCTTGACTTACTCATGAATGGGGAGGCCCTGGAAATAGGCTGGAGTCCTTTGTCTAAAACAAGGCAGGATGTGGTGATACTCCCCCCCCGCCCCCCCCCCCCCCCCGAGCAATGCAAGGAAAACCCACCTGTTGATAAGACAGGCACTTTTTTCCTCTGCGAAAAATTTGATGTTTTGTTACCTTCATTTCTCCGGGGAGAATTTAATTGTCTAGTTGCAAATCTCAGGCCTGCCTGGCTAATTTAAACAGTTTTCAGGTTCATTAATGATTCAGAGTTTTCATAAGATTGGAGATTCTGCAATACAGTCCAGCGGTTATTGGCAGGATTTGTTACCTTTGTTACCTCGCAGACTATGAAAGATCCTTACTTGAATATTGTGCAACCATGTGCTAACCTGTTTCTCTTCGTCAAGTAGTACAATTCTAATCTCTTTTCCTTAGGTGATTGAGTATGTCTCTGTGGATCGGATTGTGATATTGCAAAATCTTCATTATTAAGTCAGAAACAACATGTTAAAGATGAAGTAAAATGAAAAGTAACATTCTGCTTAAATTCCTGCTTCATAAGCTGTTGAGTAGTTCGCAAGCCCTCTGGAAGAGGGAAATTGCAGGTCTCAACTAGCATGAGTCATTATGTCCTGTGACAGGTTCCACGATAAATGACTTCTGACTGACGTGAAGCCCGATGCGTAGAGAGTGGGGGCAGGTACAGTATGGCGGTGCCTCGCTTTCATCTCTCATGGTATCACATGAAGCTCGTAGCTTCGCAAAGGGCCTTGTTAAATCTAAGTGTGATTGATGATATCGATGGTTTGTAAAGTTGCAAAAAGATGACCCTCTCGGAAGCCCAAAGGTGTGTGTGTGGGTGGGGGGGGAATATGCTTTTAGATAGTCTGAGGAATTCAAGGGATTAAAAAATAGTTTTCTTTAAAAATTCATGATTTACAAATGAAAGCCCAGCTGATTTGTAAAATGGGGTTTATTGAGTAGTAGACGTAAAACTTGTTGCAGGAAAAGCAAAACTTTAAAAGAAGGAGAATAAAATGAGGGGCTCTGGGAAGTAGAACAATCAAAAGTATGAAGGCTTTGCAATGAGGCAAAATCCAAATTGTTCTACATTCTTTCCGGGAAACTCTCTGAGTTGATTGTTCTCCCATGTTTACTGGTCACAAAAGTCAGTGCCACCACGGGGCAGGGATGATGGGGACCGATGCACACACCTGGATCTTTATTCTAAGGAAAGTTCCTTCACATGGAAGCATGAGGAGGAGGGGGGAGCTCTTATCGCCCGTTGAGAACAAGGTGGTCTCCATTCTCATGGGCTTTATTATGACCTCAGAAAGTTTCATTTGTGTGACACCTAACTTCAGTTATAAAGTGCCATTAAAATAGTTCTTGTAAGTGGCACAACTCACTGTAAGAGTCGAATGTTGGCTTCTTCCATTTTACGGTGTTATGTTATTTCTAATATGATAAAAATAAAACCTTAGAAATGCACAGTGTGCTAATTCAGAATGTAATAATTGAAATAGGGGCTGGCATGAAATGTACTTGTCTTCCCTTCATGAAGAAAGGGTTTTTCTTTTTATTTATTTATTTATTTGAGAGAGCGAGAGAGGTGAGGAGTAGAGGGAGAAGCAGGCTTCCCCCTGAGCAGGGAGCCCGACGCGGGACTCGATCCCAGGACCCCGGGATCATGACCTGAGCCGAAGGCAGCCACTTAACCAACTGAGCCACCCAGGCGCCCTAAGAAAGGGTTTTCTAGTTGAGTGAGTAGCACTGAAAAATACAAAAGGGGGAATGTCTGTTTTAGAGAATAAACTTTGCAAGTCCCTTCAGTTCTTCATATGTATTACTCTTTAGTACTCGAACGTCATGTTTACAAAGGACCCCTTTTCAGATCGTTATGCTGTAGAATCTCCCATTATGGTGTAATTTATACATTTGTGTGGTTTTAATAGGTCAGATCCTTTTGTATTTGGAACTGTTCTGTTTAGACTGAATATACGGTGAGGTTGTGTGTCGTATTGATAATGTCCTAATGCTGGGAACGCTGCCTTTATCAATGATCCCAGGCTTATCTTGGTGACCCTGAGTCGATAGCTTACTCCTAGGTGGCCAGTATCATGGCTTTGTTTTCCTTTTGTCCTCATAGTACCTAGCCCAATCCTAAGTATAGAATAAACACTGATCCATCTATCTTATCTAGTCAAAAAATTGGTGGGTTTTTCTATGGAAAAGTTACCCCTGACCTTAGTAAGACCCAGGGAGTGGAAGGGGTCTGTGAAATCTGAACGATGTTGCCTGTTCAATTTTCTTATCATCAACTCGTGTTTCCCATCTTTACCCAGTTTCTCTGTCAGTCAGCAGGGAAGTTTTATATTCTTGAAATTTGAAATTTTAACAAAAAAGGACATATTGTGGTTGAATTGCAGTCAAAGCAATTATACCATGTATGTGAATCTTTTAGTCACTCCTTACCCCTGTGAGCTTCAGCCTTTTCTTGGGGAGGTGGGCTGGTGGCAAGTGCATGGGTTTGGATACTGTGCAGAGTGACATTTAAAGTCTTGGATGTACCACTTATTGCTGTGAGACACAGAACAAATTACTTAGTATTATCCCCGTAAGTGAGGGTTATTCCTTTATTACAGGGTTGTATTAATTTACATAACTTACATAAAGTACCTGGCATATAGTACCTGCCATGTACTAGATGCCCAATAAAAATACCTCTATCTCCTGTTTGCATTTAATTGCTACAGTGATCAAATTATTTTAACCTTCATGGGATCTCTTTCCTGCTGGGATAGGAGAAGAATGATTTGTTTTTCAACTCATAAGTTATTTTAGAGGAATGTCTTTCTGAAATGATAAGAACATTTTATCACTTGTATTTACATGACATTAGCTTCGTTTTATTTGCTTGAAAATACGGATGTAATTGGTATCAACATATTTAGAGCATTTGATGGTGATTATATCCCTATTTTCAAGCTGATGAAACCGAGGTTGTTACATAAATACAGGAGCCTCAGACAGGAAGCATATTCTGGTAGTCGGGCTTAGGGCGGGCACGAGAAACAGCAGGAGGCTTTCCTGGTGGTCCAGCGAGGCCGAGACAGGCCAACAGCAAAGCAGAAGAAAGGAACCAGATTTAGAGACATCCGGGCAGGGAGTAGACTGGCTTCATTGACTCTGGATTATGGGGAATGGATTATGGATTATGGCTGGTGAGGAAAAGACAGGACTCTGACACTCTCGGGTCATGTGTCTGCACCCATGATGGTGCTGTAATCCAAACTAGGAGATTAAAGAGATTGCAGGATTTATGGGAAGGATAAATTCTGTTTTGGACATGTTGAGTTTAAGGCACTGGGGATGCGTAGATGGAGTTGTAAGGAGAAAAGTGGGAGGTAGGGCTGGAAGTCAGGGGGAG
The DNA here is from genome assembly GCF_037043125.1 of Eumetopias jubatus. Taxonomy (NCBI): domain Eukaryota; kingdom Metazoa; phylum Chordata; class Mammalia; order Carnivora; family Otariidae; genus Eumetopias; species Eumetopias jubatus. The sequence goes on from NW_028274808.1 coordinate 15,371,960, forward strand.
GTTCTAGGCCCTGGGAGGGAGCTTTGGCCCCTCAGCTGTGTATACCTGAGGGTTATACCCGGGATAGTGGATGCGGGGGCGGGGGCGGGGGTGCCTCTGCTGGGGAGAGAGCAGAGGGAAGAGAAGAGGGTGAAGGTTGGAGTCTTTGCAAGCACTCCTTTCTAGAAGCAGCCAGGGGAAACTCAGACCCTAGTTGTGAATTTAGAATCCAGATTGCCTTTTAATGATTCACACATGACTCGTTTCCCCAAAGAAATTGATAAGTCAACTGTTTGGAAGCGAAAAACCAAAGCTGGAAAGAGCCACAGCCATGTAATTCGGCCCTTCTGAATTTGACTGACAGACTGATGGGTGTCCCAGGTCAGTGGGAGACCTTGCCTTTTCATCACACTGCAGCCTTCCCATGATGCACTTTCCCCAGAAGCTCTGCTCTGTGGTGGTTGTGTAATCAGGCCAAACCACACAGCATACTCCGACTTGCATGACACAAACTTGCTACAGATGGCTGTGGAAAATGGAAGAAGACCCTGAACACTAAACCAGAAATGTCGAATTAAAAATAGCTTTTAACTCTCTTCACCATGAGTGCATAAACAAGCTTATAATTAGAGGGAATGACCTAGGACGCATGTGGAAATTGTGACTTGATCTTCTAATCTGTACTTTCGAGAGCTGTTAAAACAAGCAAATCGTTCTTTACTTTGTCAAGTTTTGCTTCAAACCTTTTTTCTTTCCCTGGATATAACTACATCAGTCTCATAGCTATTATGATGATCTGTCATTTAAGCTGTTTATTAACTGGGACCCCAAGCAAGTGACCAAATTCTCCTGGACTTCATCCAGCAGTTGGAGATAATACTACCTATTTCATAACGCTCTGATGACAAATGAACGGAATGGCATATGTAAAGCCCCCTTGGTAATGCCTGGTACGTATGGGAACTCAATAAATGTGGATATTGTTATCAATAGGCGGAGGGAAGGCAGAAATATTCAGAGGTGCTGGGTAGGCATTTCCAAGGAGAGCACAGTGGTTAAAGGTGAGGGGTATGTGTGCACACAAGTGAAAATGCTGGTGGTGGGTGGCATTATCAGAAGGGTAAATGGTGCAAGGGGAAGAAAGGGGAAATTTGAGTGTATCTGGTGTCTTTAAGGGTGAATGAGGATGGGTGGGAAGACACTGGAACATGTCCTAGCCACCTGAGTGTGTTGTCCAGACCTGACAGTTGGATGTTTGGGACCCAAGGCTTACCTAACTGAATGTGTTGATATCCCTGTGCTCTAATTGTTTTGTTCGCTTTGTTTTCACCTCCTGAAATCGGACATAGTAAGATTGTAGGATATGGTGAAAATGGTGATACTAAGAAGGAAAGTTGTTACATTGTATTGGATTAGAAAATCATCAACTTTGGATTACAAGCTAGATAGTGCCAAAAACCTGGAGAACATTAAAATTTATAAACCAGGGACTTAGTAGTAATGTTAATCTTGGAGAAAGAAATATGAAAGTCCCGTTTTTTTTTTAAAAGCAGGAGAAAACAAACTGAAGAAGAAGAAAAAACAATGAGGCAATCCACTTAAAAAAATGCATTAGTACACACTGATTAAATGGCCAAAAACAATACCTTTCTTTAATCCAAAAGATATCAGGGTCCGTAACACTTTGCTTTCCAAACTCTGGGCATCGCCGGTGGGTGGGGATGGTTTCAAGATGTGTGAGGATTATAGATACCTCTGCCTTTCTACCTCCCACCCATCTGAAATCTAATCCAAGGGGTGAAGTTTGAGCTTCACAGACCAAAAGCATTTCAATAAAGTCTGTGTGGACCAACATCACATTACCCACTTTCAGTTCTAGCAAGAGAGTTTTTTTTAAAAAAGCACCAACCCTGGTCAGCCTAAAAGATGTTTTTGTTTTTTAATCAAGTAGACTTATCTTGATGGAAAATCTTCCATGCTGTCCAATTTTCCCTTCCTTTCATTAGGGGCTTTGCATTGTTCACACAAACACAGATGTGGGGCCAGAATTTGGAAAGTTCTGGGTCCAACTGTCGTCTTCGGGCTCCCAGGTGACCAGCAGCCAGGACAGCTTGGGAGACAAAAATCCTGCCATTTCCACAGCTACAAACCAAGTGCTGAAAAGACGAACACTTTTTCTAGACCACTGTGTGTCCTCAAGCCAATTTACCAAAAGGAGCACTGTTGCCAAGGGACTTTTTTTTTCTTTCTTGAGACTAGGTTGGGCTGGGGACGGAGCGAGGATTAGAAGGGATAAAGGGTAACTTGAATAACACAAGAAGGCGAAAACTTAAATACATACAATGACTAAGTAGTATGACTTTAAAATAGATATGTTAGGTTCTAGCGTACTATATAGTATAGCGATGGGAATAATGTCATTCTTCATCAGTCATTTGGTCTTAAAACCGGCATTTTATAGGGTGTGGAACTTGAAAAAGGACAGTTTTGCTATTCCTATGAGCCTTGACTCCATTATTTCAAAATATGAATGTGGCAGACATGCTGATTTTTTAAAGTTAACAGAAAAATTTTACTCATCTGAACAGATCATTACGGCCTCTTTCATCAGTGTATGTGCTACTTCCAGAAAACAAACAAACAAACAAACAAACCAAAAAGACAATAAAATTGAAAAACTTGAATTGGCAGTGATTTATCAGCAAGGAAAAGGCTAAAAGTTGAAATGTGGAAGCAAAACTGTACTATGATTCTTTTATTATAAAGCAGTTTACAGATAACTTGTGTTGATAAATTTCATGAGTTTGGAATTTATAGGAACAGCTTAGTATTCAGACACATTTACTTTGTAAATTAGTTTGATTTGTACTTATTCCTGGTGTATTAACTCTGGTTTTATAATGTACAGGGTTTACAGTTTGTAGATGTTAAACTTACTTATCTGCTGTTGTGGACACTATTGTTTTGGGTCTGGGCATCTAAGCAAACCCGAGTGTAGGGGAGCTGGTCAGCCACCTCTCTGGACAGACTGTGCGGTACTGCTCTTTGCCTGACGGGAGAAAATACTTCTAGCACCTTGTCAGTTCTCTTATTCTCTGTAGCCCGGTGTGTGCGGGAGGGGGGTGGGAGGGGACGTTCAGCTGAATCCTGAGTTTGAGTTAGAAATCAGATTTTACTTACTTTATAATTTGTCATTGTTTCCATAAGCATTGGTACTGAGTGTAGTATTTCCAACCTCTCCAGTGGCCTTTGCTGTGTGAATATGTCTCGGAGATGTCCACACTGGTAACTCAGTTTAAATGAGTCCCTAGCCACGGGACAGACACGAAAGCTCTGTTTTCTCAGTTGGGTGGGGGAGCTCTGCAGGGCACCACGCTGTGCAGAACAGACCAAGCACAGCTTGTCACTCTCTGAGGAAGAGGCCCCTGGGCCTCATTCCCTGACCCAGGTCACATCATTGTCCCCCCTTCCCCGGACCCTTGCTTAAACGTACCCTTCACATGTCATGGGGGGAGTCATGCAGAAGGAAGGGCAGTCACCTCGTAGCTGAAGGAACATGGGTGGCTTCCCACTAACAGCAAGGGTGCATTCTGAAGCAGTTTGAGCTGAGTGACCTTCTTCTCTCCCTCACTCTCTCCCCACCACAGTGCTACTGCCAGTAGCCAGAATTAAAATCCTCATTTGGGCTGAGCGGGAAAGTGTATCCATTATACATAAACCTTTTCTAACAAGTCTGCTCATGCTACAGATAGGACTTGCAGCTTTTACTCCATGGTAGTGTAGAATTATAAATATGCCTTGTCCACTCTTCATGGTGCCCACTAGAGATTTCTGTTCAACAGGCACTTTCTGTCCTGTGATGGCTAAACTGCCCCAGCTCTGTCACACAGAATGATATCTGTGGTGTGAACATTGTCTTCTTAGAGCCCTTTTTAAGGTGCCACTAGATAATAGCCCCCCCCAAGTCAGAAGGCCATTGGAATTTGGGGGTAAAATTATTTATGGGTGGGACTATGTTGTTGGGGTGTAATGTTTGAGAATTTTGCTTTTGTTAGAATGTTTTGAGTCGGTAGAGTACAGAGGCTAGTCATGCTCATGTACTGAACAAATTGAGTGGCATGCCTCTGGGGACCACAAATGCCAACAGTTTGAAGTAAAAGTAGGAGAACTGAACATATGTGAGTAAAAGTCTCCAGCCACACTTGTTTCTCCTCTCAGTGGTAACGGCCTCAGCCACGGCGAAGGAGGGAGTCTTTGAAGCACCTATTACCACGCTGTGTGTAGTGTGGATAAAAGAGAGAGGGTCAAAGAGGGAAGCAAGGAACGCAATAATGACATTTGATGCTAATGATCTGGTCTATGGGGAGTGTGGGTGCTTCACTGCTCCTGATCCATCTAACACTGATGACAAAACTCATTAGTCCTTGTGCCGGAGGCTGGATGTGGGGAATGAGAGAATGGCACTCATGTCAATCATATTAGCTTCTCTCTGGTGACTCTAAAGAAAATATTGTGCTACAGAGGCTAAGACCACAAAAAAGGAAGTAAATCCTAGTTAACCATGTCTATCTACCATTATCACTGAGGTAGGAAAGGGGGAGGTGTTTGGGATGTGAGAAATGGATGAGCTGAAGTGAAATCTTTTTGCAGCTAAAATTAAACAATTTAAAAAACCATCTCATTTAAATGCATCCTGAAATAAAAGTCAGTTTTTATAATAGGAAAACAAAGACCAAAGTTAACATATTGGCTTTTGTTGTCAACAGTGCTTACTTATTTATGATTATGTTTATTTAAACAATAAGAAGTAATTACAGTGAAAAGAAGATGCCACTTCTGAGTAAGATGGATAAGCATACCCCCCACCCTGTCTTTCCCACTGAATGGAGCTGTGAATTTTGCGCAGAAGATATCAAGTTGCCACGTGAGGACTCTGAAAAGAAATGATAGTAGCCAGCAAGTTGGGGAGGGAGAGCAGAATTTGAAGTACCACCAAAGTGGTTGTGAGTTTCCTCTTTTTACTCCCTCTGGTATCACATGGCATAGACTCAAAGGTGGCCCAAAACCCAGTAGGGCACAGTGGTGTGGACAGAAAGATCTTGCAAAGAAGTCCTCACTTTCTGGCCTAAAAAGCAGAAAAGTGGACTCCTACACTCAGATGAGTTGAGGAATCACTGTTTTCTTTCTTCTGTTTTTCTTTCTCTCCTGTTCAACTTATAGTCATCCTGCAGAGAGATAGCAGCAGTAGGGGCTGGGCAGTCATACTTTAAAGATAGGGGACTCTTCTCTCTGATGAGAGGAACCATGGTCCCAAGAGTGTGGGGTGAATTCCTGTTACTTTTTCTCCCTCTCTCTGTCCTCCTACAACTTGGCACCAGACTGACTGACACAGTAGCTAGAAATACATGGTTGAGCAAGGAAACCAAAGCCCCAGCCTTCTGGCAGAAGGATCCCAGGGAACTGGAAAGAGTTGAGGAGATCACCAAGAGGAGGAAGCTCAAGAGAGCTGTCACTTAAAAATGTTGTATGAACTCCTGGGTTCACTTCTAAGCTGTGCATGTGTGGATCTGGACCCAAAGCAGCATTCTAAACACTTTGAGATCTGACATATGAACTAGACCATGACAAAATTCTCAGATTGACCACTGAATGGTATGCACAGGGGACAGATCCAAATAACATTGCAAAAATTTGAGCACACTGACATTCAAATCACACCTGATGGAAGTGCTTTGGAAATTGCAGCCTGAACTTACCACGTTCGCTTCCCTTCAAAACAAACAAACAAAAAACTTTTTCCTTAGGATTTAAAGACTCGGAGTCTCACAACATAATAATCAACATTACTTAAAATTACTCAGTATAGGAAGAACCAGGATAATCTCCATTTGTATGGTAAAGGAGAGTCAGCAGTTGCTAGTGCTGAAGTGTAACATGTTGCAATTATTAGACAAAGACTTCAAATCAACTATTATAATTATGGCTCAAGAATTGTGGATAAACTCTCTTGAAAAAGAATAGGAAGGTAGAGTGGAAAGGGATAGAGGATATAATGTAGACTCAAATGTTTTAGAATTGAAATCTAGAATAACCAAAACTAAAAATTTATGCATGGACTCGATACAGAATAGAGCTAGTCGAAGTCTGGACTTGAAGATCAATCGATGGAAGTTACTCAGTTTCAACAATCAAGAATAAAAGATTGAAAGAAAAAATAAACAGAGTCTCAGGGGATGTGGGACAATACCAAAATGTCTAACAATTTTGTCATCAAATGTCTGGTGTGATCTGAAAAATACTTAAAGAAATAATGGCTGAAAACTTTCTGAATTTGGAAAAAGACATAAACTTTCAGATTCAGGAAGCCCAGCAAATTCTAAACAGGATAAACTCAAAGAAATCCATTCCCAGATACATCATAAATTGCTGAAGATTAAACAGGAAAAAACCTTGACAGCAGCTAGAGAAATATGATACATAATAAAACAAGTAGAAGGACTGCAGACTTTTCACTAGAAACCATGAAGGCCAGGTGGAAGTGGAACAATATTTTTTTTAAAGACTTAACTTATTTAATTTTTAGAGAGAGAAAGGGAGAGTGCGAGTGTACTGGCAGGAGGGGCAGAGGGAGAGGAGTGAGAGAATCTCTAGCAGACTCGCCCCTGAGCACAGAGCCTGGCTCAGGGCTCAGTGTCATGACCCGTAAGATCATGACCTTAGCTGAAATCAAGAGTCAGACACTTAGCCTGCTGAGCCACCCAGGCACCCCATGGAACAATATTTTTAAAATATCCAGTGAATATATCCTTCAGATATGAAGGTGAAATAATGACATTTTCAGATAAAACAACAACAACAAAAATTCACTGCCGGAGACCTGCTCTAAAAGGAATGCTGATGGACAGAAAATGCCAGAGGAAAATTGGAACATCAGGAATGAAAGAAAAGCCACAATGATAAATATCTGGTTAGATATAATTAACTATTTTCCTCTTAAGTTCCATAAAATATGTGTGATGATGGAAAACAAATATAAACAAATATAACATATAAAAGAGGTGATGAACTTCTTAGTGTGTATAGATGTAATGAATATAATAACTAACATAAAAAGGGGAGAGTAAAGGGACCAATATGGTGGTAAGGTTTTTCACTTGAAGTGAAATAAAATATTAATTCTAAGCAGACTGTGAAAAGTTAAGAGTATATACTGAGATATTTAGAGAAACAAAAAAACTATACAAAGAAATTAATAAAAACTCAGGTAAATAAAATAGAATAGTAAAAAATATTCAAATATTCCAAATGAAAATAAGAGGAAAACAGGAACAAAATGAGGATAGAAACATAAAAAGTGGTAGATCTAAATCCCAACATATAAACAACTATGGTATAACATACCAAATAAGTACCAGAGATTGTCAGAATGAATTTTTAAAAATGACCAAGGAATATGTTGTCTACAAGTAATACATTTAAAATATAATGATGTGACTAGGTTAAAAGTAAAAGGTAAAATGACATGCCATGTAAACATTAATCAAGAGAAAGCTGGAGTGGCCATATCAATGTCAAAAAAAAGTAGACTTCTGAGCAAGGAAAATTATTGGGAATAAAAAGGATCACTGCACAAAAATGAATGGGTAAGTTCACAAAGATGATATAAAAAGTGTATGTACCTCTTCTACCATACATAAAAATCAACTCAAAATGAAATTGACCTAAATGTAAGACCACAAACTCCAGGACTTTTAGAAGAAAACAGGCAGCTTCATGACATTAGTCTTGGCAATTATTTTAATGATTTCCATTGAATGATTTCAGTGACTTCAATGATTGTCATTAGATATGACACCAAAACCACAGACAATGAAAGCAAAATTGGGTAAGTTGGATTAAATCAAACTAAAAAGCTTCTGCACAGCAACAAAATCAACAGAGTAAAAGAGCAACCTATGGAATGGGAGAAAATATTTATAAGCCATATGTTGAAGAAGAGGTTAATTTCTGTAGTATGTAAGGAACCCCTATAACTCATTAACAAAAACAAAAACAAAAAACTAACAACCTGATTTAAAAATGGGCTAAAGACTTGAACAGACATTTCTCCAAAGGAGATATACAAGTAGCCAACTGGTATTTGAAAAGATGCCGACATCACTAACCATCAGGGAAATGCAAATCAAAACCACAGTGGGATATCACCTCATACCTGTTAGCTATTATAAAAAAAAAACAAAAACAAAAAACAAGTGCTGGTGAGGTTGTGGAGAAATTGGAACTCTTGTACACTGTTGGTGGGAACGCAAAATGGTGGGACCACTATAGAAAACAGTGTAAAATTTCCTCAGAAAAATTAAAAATAGAATTTCCATATGATCCAGAAATCCCCTTCTTATTTACTCAAAAAAATTAAAAGCAGGATCTTGAAGAGGGATTAGCACTGCCGTGTTCCTTGTAACACTGTTCACGATAGGCAAGATGTGGAGCAACCTAAATGTCCATCGACAGATGAATGGATAAGCAAAATGTCATACATACATACAATGGAGTATCATTCAGCCTTGAAAAAGAAAGATATTCTACAATATGCAACGACATGGATGAACCTTGAGGATACTATGCTAAGTGAAATAAGCCAGTCATAGAAGGATGAATACTGCAGGATTCTACTTAATGTATATAAAACAGGCAAACTCATAGAGGCAAAGAATAGAGAGGTGTTTGCCAGGGGCTTGGGGGAGAGGGGGGAAATGGGGGGAGTTGCTAATCAGTGACATGTATGAAATTTTAGTTTTGTAAGATGAATAAGTTCTAGCAATCTGATTGACAACGTTGTGCCTCTGGATAACAGTATTGTATTGTACACTTAAAAATCTGTTAAGATAGATCTCGTGGTAAGTATTCTTGCCAAAAAATTTATTTTTTTAAAAAGAATATATTAAAAGTATATGTACCTCACCACAGAACTTTTCAAAGTACATGAGACAAGATAGGACTGAAAAGAGAAATAGATGCTTATAGTTGGGGACTTCCAACATGAGTCCTGCAGTAATTGATAGAATAAGTAGGTAGAAAACCAGTAAGAATATAGGAAAACTGAATAATACCATTAAAATCAACTGGATCCAAATGACATTTTTAAAACATTCCTCTTCAAAATAGCAGAATATACATTCCTTTCAAATCCTCAGAGATCATTCACAAAGATAGATGATATCCCGAAACCTAAACCTAAAAGCAGTTAAAAGAATTGAAATAATTCAAAGTGTGCTGTTTTACCATAATGGAATTTAGCTAGAAATCAACAACAGAAAGGTAGCTGATAAATCCCCAAATACTAGGAAATTAAACAACTGCTTCTAAGTAATCCATGGATCAAAGAGGAAGTCTCAGGAAAAGTAGAAAGTATTTTGAGGTGAACAAAAATGAAAATACAACATATCACAACTCATATGAAGCAGATGAAGCAGGGCTTAGAGAGAAATATATAGATTAAGTGCTTATGTTAGAAAAGAAGAAAAGTACTGTAATGAACAATCTAAGCTTTTGTTGAAGGGAACTAGAAAAAGAAGAGCAAAATAAATCCAAAGCAAGTAGAAGGAAAGAATAATAAAGAGTAGATGTCAAGGAATTTCAAAACAAAATTAGTGGAGAAAGCCAATGAAGTCAAAAGCTGGTTCCTCAAAAATAACAATAAAATTGATAAACCTCTAGCCAGATTACCAGGAAATAAGGTACAAATTATCAATATTAGGAGTGAAGAAGGGCATATCCCTACAGATCTCACAGACATTAAAGTAAGGGAACACCACAAACAGGTCTGTGCACATAAATTCAACAATTTAGATGAAATGGACCAAACCCTAGAAAGAACATCCTCTCAGAACTCACTCAAGAAGCAGATTACCTGAATAGTTCTCTATCCTTTAAATGCATTTTAACTTATAGTTAACATTTTATCCCCCCAAAACCCAAAATCCAAAACTCCGGGTCCAGATAGTTTTCTACCAAATGTTTATGGAAGAAACACCACCAATTTGACATGAAAAGAGAAGAGGAGGCAACACTTCCCAACTCGCTTTATGAAACCAGCATTATCCTTATGCCACAACCAGACACAGATAGTACAATAAAACTACAGATCAATGCACCTTATAAACAGAGATGCAAAAATCCATCCAAAAAATATTAGCAAATTGAATCCAGCAATATACAGAAAAAATAATAAACCGTGACCAAGTGGAGGTTAGCTCTGGAATGCAGGGCTAATTCAGCATTTGAAAAATCAATCACTATAGTCCACCATATTAAAAACCTAAAGGAGAAAAAAAGTCACATGATAATATCAATTGATTCAGAAAAAACAGTTGACAAAATTCAACATACACTGATGATAAAAGCTCTTCATCTGGGAAGAGAAGACAACTTCCTTAACCTGATAAAAACATCTACAAAACTCTGCTGCTGACATCACATTTAATAGCAAAAGACTGAACGCTTTCCCCTTCACACTGGGAACAAGACAAGGATATCCACTCTCGCCATTCTTCTTCAGCATCACGCTAGAATTCCTAAAAGACATTCTTCTGGAAAAAGAGACTAAAAGGCTTACAAGTTGCAATAAAACTGTTCCTATTTGCAGACAACATGATTGACCATGTAGAAAGATCTCAAGAAATCTGTGAAGAACTCCTAGAAATACATTGCTCATTGGTTTGCAAAATTGCATAGCCAATCTGGAAGGTAGTTTCGTAGTTTCCCGTAAAGGTAAATACACTCTCACCCTATGACCCAGGAATCCCATTCCTCCTACATACAACAACATGGACATACCACTTGTTTCCAGGGGTTAGGAGTGTGGGAGGAGCGGGATGGAGTTCTGGAGGGGGAGGGGGTGATGGAATTGCTCTATGTCTGACTCATCGTGATCGTGGTGATAACTTACACAAATCTACACATGTGTTAAAACCCATAGATGTTGAACATTAAGAAAGTCCTTGATTTTGGTATGTTAATTTAAAAAATTACGTCTAAAAATTATAGGTTTTCATGGTAAAAGTGAACGGTATCTGATATTCTTGTGATTGCTTATTGATTAACGAGATCATTACTGTCCAATAGAACTCTCTGAGATGATGGATGTGTTCTATAGATGCCGTGCCCACTATGATGAATACTAGCCCAATGTTAGCTAACTAGCCCTTGAAATAGAGGAACTAAAATTTAAATTTATTTAATTCAAATTAAATTAAAAAAACAAACAAACAAACAAACGTGGCTAGTAGCTACCATAATGGAAAGAGCAAATACAGATGATTGTATAATCACTGAGATCCCAGACAGCAAAGAAATTCTAATTATTTTTATCCATTCGTTATAGAGGGATAACAGAGAATACGACTGGCTTATATTTTTTGACTCCAGAATTTTATGATTTTTTTCCCTAGTTTGGTAAACACTTTATTTGTGAATATAAAGGTACACTCTGACTTCCTTAAGATGACATGTGGCCATGATACTGAGGATTGGACTGACGTCAGCCAAAGAGCTTAGTGGATAAGTAGAAGTCTGTGGTAATGACCACGTAGAGGACACCCAAGCCCACGTAATGTTCTTGTTTTTCTGTCAATAACTCTTTGCCTGCTTTAGGTGCTGAAACCACTGTTTTCAACCACTCTCTTGAGTACCGGAAATACAGTCCAAAACCTGTTCTCACCCGAGTCAGTTGGAATAGTGTAGACGTTAGAGTCAGCCCAGGGTTTATGGAAGTGTCAGAAGAACAGCACGCTGGAGGGACCCCAATTCCCCTGAAGCATGTGTTTGGATTAGTGGCCGCCCCCCCTTCCAACAGCGTTCTGTTGGAACCTGTAAGAAGTAGGAACCCAACCCAGGCATGCTGAGTTCAGCTTTGTGATCGAAATGTTTGGCCCGTATTTCTTTACACTCCGTCTGGACTTCGTTTGCTGTAATTTTTCCCTTCTTATTCATAGTTTTCTTGCGGAGGTTGTGTGATACCTCCTTTTCATGTGTGTTTACTTTTCATTCTTTAGTTAATTGGAAGCACCTTGAGGTCGGAGGTTAGTTCTATAGATATGTCTCCTTTTAAAAAATATGGCAGGCTTTGCAACGTTCTTTTTTCTCTTTTTCTTTCTTTCTTTCTTTTTCTTTTTTTTTTTTTTTTTCTGATTCCATCTTACAGAGGAGGAATGCAGCCCCCGGAGAGAATAACTTGATCATAATTAAATAAGCCAGTGATAAAGTAATTCAGTTTCTCAGCTCTTTGACCCTCTAACTAATTCCAGCTAGAAGAGCTCTAGGACTCTATAATGGTATGTCTTTAAAACTGCAGAAATACGGATGATAACTTTGAAAATGAATTGGGAAATACCACTTTCTGGTGTATTTTCAGATGTACTTCTTGCTTCTCAAATTGGGGGCATATTTGCCTCCAGGGCCTGGGGCCTACACTGCAGGTTTATACAACCTCAAGACAAATGTGGGCAGGCTTCCTCGAGCTGGTGTGTAGATTCTGGAAAGTAATGTTGAATGATGTTCAGTGGAAACATTTTTTTTTAAACTTTTACTATTAAGACAAAAAGTGATATAATACAGAGTATAATATATAGCTTGCCTGAATTTCAGGGAGACTTCAAAACAGAATCTTTTTCCCTGGCAGACTGTGGGCTTGCTTTGGGCACACCATCCCTGTCCTCTGTAGTTGAAAATACTGAGTACCACTGTCTGAGATGTACCTAGGTGAGTTTTCACCCAGTGGTTTGGAAATGAATAGTCCACAAATCCGGATGCTTTCATAATAAAATTATAATGGAATTATATGATGTTAAATTAAATTATACCATCTCACTTCCCCACGTCTTTCCGTAGTTTTCTTAATGTTGAATATCAAAACATCAAATTTAAAATCTGTCTTTTACCTGAAAACTCCCTGGCTCTCAGTTTTTCTGACTTCACTTTTATCTTTCCCTTCCTTGTCTTCTTTGGATGTTGATTAGAAGAACCGAGGGCAGAAAAATAATTTATACCACAGTGAAGAATGGAAAATTGGGCATCTGCCTGCTTCATTTATAATATCTTACCCAAAATGCATCCAGAAAAGCCTTGGAATTTAATATCCTATTAATAAATTTTACAAGGTGTTGTGGAATAATGCAGAGGGGGCTGCACTGAGAATCAGGATCTCTGGGGGCTAGCTTTGGTTTTGCTACTAACTCTCTGTAACCTTGGGCAAGTCATCTCCACCATTTGGACCCTAAGATTATCTTCAGTCAAAGGATAATACACCAGATGACTTTCAGTGCCTTATCCAGCTCTAAAATGTCATTATTCTGTCTTCCTAATCCCATGAGAATTGATCTAATCCAAAGACTTTTTTTTAAAGATGTTATTTATATGAGAGAGAGAGAGAGAGCACGCATGAGCACACAAGCACACGAGCAGGGGGAGGGGGAGAGGGAGAAGGAGAAGCAGACTCCCCACGGAGCAGGGAAGTCTGGTTCCCAGGACCCTGGATGCCGGGCTGGATCCCAGAACCCTGGGATCGTGACCTGAACCAAAGGCAGCCGCCTAACCAACTGAGCCACCCAGGCACCCCAAATCCAGACTTTGGAGAATTTTAGTAAGTCACGTAGAATAACCTTATTCTTCACTTTGTGGTCCTGTTGGTGCTCCCCACTGCCTGCAGGGATACCACAAGTGTATTTGTTCTTTAAAGATTTAGTTTGCTTGCCTATACCACGCGGCATTGAATCCAACCGTAATTGCAATTGCTTCTGCCACCGTAACAGTAATGCGCTCACCTCCGTAAACCCTGGCCTATAGAGCCCTTGAAGACTTTCGAACTTTCTGTTTCTGAAATCACTTTCATTGAATTTTAAATTTGTGCTTTTTTTTTTTTTTTAACCAGTGTTTGTGCAACCGGGAAAGTCTGGTCTGTTATTGGTGCCCAGGGATTTCTCTTTAGCGGATTTCTCCTCTTCCCTTTATTTCTTGGTTTGACTAATAATATTCTACCCTGGGCACTACTCCAGATGTCTGACTATCACCCGAGCCCAGACAGGCTTTTGGATAGATTCTTGGTGAGTCGTGGGGGGTGTACATGATGCTTCTAGAACTGCATTGCGGATAGTACCCTAATATCTCATGTCGGACATTTTGGACAGTCCCTTTGGGAAACAGAAAAGTTAATCTCACATCTCTGCGCTTCTCTCTGTTCCTTGTTCGGGCATCTTGTTGTGTCCCTCGCAATGGGCTCTTCCCTTGTGTCGGTCAGTCATTATCTTCTCTCTTTGGATGTGTCCTGTACCCTGTTGCAACAGCAACCTAAACTTACAGCATGAATAGCATCCCTCCCCAACCCCCCCGTGAGAACCCATAATGCCTTTCTCCTACAGTTTCCTGCTCCTCAAAATCTTATCTCAGTCTGACTCCTCTGGCTTTATCTCTACCCATCTCCTTCATGGATCCTGCCACGCTGGCCCAGCAAGGTCAACCACCAGCCCTTCTCCAAAACATCTTGTACTCTCTGACGCACGTGGTCTCTCAGCACACTGCTCTGCTGCCTCAAAAGACATCCCCAGCTTTCTTCTTCTCCTCCTTTGCTTACCCATCTTCGGGGCCCACCTCATCTGCTGCCTCCTTCCTTTAGCACTGCCCAGTTCCCACCGTGCTTCCTGGCCACCTCTGTCTTAGGTCAGAAATTGCCAGATCTCTTTGACTCATGGCACTCTTTCCCTGTTTGCCTTAAAGGACTCAGAGGTTGACACAAAACTGTGAGGACAGATGCTGTAACTTTGCCACCTTTATTCTGGCTTCAGCAACAAGCAGGGTCTTCTTACATGTTGTGTTTAAGAAATGTTTGTTTACTCGAACTACATGGAATTAGGGTCGGTTTAGTAGAATACTGCTGCAGACTAGGATTTTTTTCTCCCCCATTGGTATGTTCTTGCAAAGCAGAGGGAGTCTTGGTATCACAGACTTCTGGGTGGTGATGGGGGTGCAGAGAAGCCCCCGGGGGAGGCAACGTCTGGTCGTCCTGTCAACATACCGTCCCTCTAATGGGCCACCATAGACTTATAAATACTTGTTTTTGGAGACTGAGGGGTTCATGTAGGGCTCGTGCTTCTTAGGAGGAGACCTACTAATAGCTCTAACAAATGCCAAGCGGAATGCATTGTGAATACAACCTGGGTCATTTTCTAATCTATTAGAGACCATTCTTAATCTGATTTTAGGCCACCCCTTAGCTTCCTCTTCCTCTGTGTTCCAGTATGAACCTTCTGCTGCAGGCTTCCCCACTCCCTGCATCAGTACCTCCATACTTGCTCTCTCCAGGTCATTCATTCATTCAGCACATTATTTATTTCGTGCCTACCATTGGCTGGGTGCTTCTCAGGAATACATCTGTAAACACAAGGCATGCAAAAACCCCTCTCTTCACAGAGCTCACGTTCTAACACATGGTATGCCCTTTCTCTTCTCTCTCACCAGTCCCGATTTTAGGACAGATTTGCCTTTCGAGCCACTCCTGACTCCTTCGGCCAGGTGTTTTACTCCAGAATTCTCAGAGGCACCTGCTACCTGTTCCTCCTCTTGGACAGACACTGTCTTGTATCCTTTGCACTTTTTGTGTGTGCATATCGTATCTCCTCAGGTGTCTTACAAGCTCCTTGAGAGTAGAGACCATGTTTGTGTGTGTGCCGGTGTACGTTGCCTGCCTTATGCACACTACTGAAACATGTTTGGATCTCTGTACTCACAATAGGACTTTGTACCTGGGCGCCCAGTAAATATTTTTAACTGATTTGAGATACTTGCTGCTCAGCTTCGGACTGTTACTCTCAAACTGCGCTCCTCCCTCCAGTCATCAAAGCATTCTGTAGGACCCTGCGTGACTGTGTCACGGGGTGGTGCTACTGTGACCTCTTTTGCCAAGGAACCAGTCCAGTGCCACCCACAGCCTCTGCTCACACCTTCTCAACTGAGCAAAGCCCCTCCGCGATAGTCTGTGGGATGTTTGTAAACCTTTACTGTTAACACCGAATCTGTTATTAAAAGGAGGAGGAGGAGAACTGCTAATAATGTCTGTAGTTGATTCTTGAGTGTATCTCCCCATCCGACTGGGATGGAGAACATCTGAGTGCCTTTCTCGCCTTTATTTTCAAGTTGAGGCTCATGGTTGTCCATCGCAAAACTCCCCGTGCTATGAGTAGGGCCGCAAAATGATCTTATGGTTATGGTGGTGGCTGATCAGGTACCTTCCTTTGCATCATCACTGAGTAACTGGCAGCGGGGCGAGGTGGGAGGGCAGCCCTCCACTGATTGCAGAACTGGGCAAGGCAACTGCTCTGAAGGGGACCCAGCCTGTGAACTTAACCTCACTGGCCTGGCCTCGTGTACTAATGAAGTGAATTGCCTTCGATTTTAAATGTAAAAATTGAGGTATAGGTGTTTTTTTTGTTTGTTTGTTTGTTTCTAGTGGTAATTTTATTATAATAGTTGAGAGGCAGTTAAGCGTGTTGGTTAAAAGCTCAGGCTCTTGATTCTAGGAGACAAATTGAGGGCTGCTGGAGGGGAGGTGGGCGGGGGGAAGGGGTAACTGGGTGATGGAATGAGCCCTGGCTGTTATATGCAACTGATGAATCACTAAATTTCACCCTTGAAACGAATAATACACTATATGTGAACTAACTTGAATTTAAATAAAATTTTGAAAGAAAAAAATAATAATAAAGTCCTGCATTAAAAACAAAACAAAACAAAACAATACAGACCCTGGGGCCTCTTGCCCCGGGTTCAAATCTTGCTTCTGCCACTTAGCAGCTGTGGAACTTGAGGAAGGCAGTTAATCTCTCTCTCTTTTTTAAAAGATTTTATTTATGCATTTATTTGGGAGAGAAAGAGAGCATGCGCAGGGGGAGGGGCAGAGGGACAAGCAGTCTCCCAGGTGAGTGGGGAGCCCAAAGTGGGGCTCGATCCCAGGACCCTGAAATCATGACCTGAGCCGAAGTCAGAGGCTTACCTGACTGAGCTACTCAGGCGCCCCAGTTAATCTCTTTTTAATATGGGGATAATAACAGTACTTACTTTACTGGGTCCTTGGAAAGCTTAGGTGAGTTTCTAATATGGGCACAAGAGACCCATGTATAGAGAGAAACATACATATTTGGATATTAGAAAGTTTGAATACATTTTTATTGTAATTTTCCATCCTTTTTCTTTGGGTGTTTTTTTTTTTCTTTATCCATTTATTTAACCTTTTCTATATCATAGAGGAAAATTGAAATTTTAGCTACCAAGAGGTGGTTCAATGGCCCAGAGCTTCCCCAGAGGCTCTTACCTTGCCAGAGCTAAAGGTATCTCTATTTAGATCTTAATTTTTAATACATTTATTATATAGTTACATCGTTGTATTCTTAAAGTGCAGGGGTTTATTCAGCATACTTTCTAATCTGTAGTGATGAGACTGTGCCTTACAAGAGTGAGCCAGGGCAGGTGGATTTGGTAGATTTACAACCAAAGACACAACCAAACTCAAAGGGAGTTGAGTGAAGGTGAGCGGTCTCGGTGGGAGGCCCTGGCGCTGAGCCACAGGCTCAGTCTATGTCGTAGGTGGCATATCAAATGAGAGGAAATCATACATCAGGAAGGAAAATCAAGACCAAACCATTTCTGATGAAATGTAGAGGGCATTACTGATGAGGATTTTTAAAGTGCAGGAATGAGGCCTCATTTACTAGCACTTAATGTGAAGAAGTTCTCTGGGGGTTGACGGTGTGACTCGGCCAAAAGCCTACTGTAGGCTTAGGCCATGGGACTATGGAGTCCAGAACAAGGCAGGTGTAGAGCCAAGGGGAAAACGCAGCCAAAAGTGTACTCAGCTATTCGTACAACATTTTGGGAGGGAAGCTGGTATGAAAGAGCAGAAGCAAAGGAGGGAAATCATGAGGGCAGAGGATTTGGAAAATGTCAGATGGTTGAAGGAGTTGAAGATGTTTTGTTTAATAATGTTAAGACCAAGTGTATCAGTCAGTCAATAAATGAGCATATAATGTGCCTACTTACAAAGTGTCCCAGACTGTGGGCAATGGGAGAAGAAATGAGTTGGAATGTAGGGACGGGATTTTTATTTGTAGATACTGCATGAGTTGTCAGGCAGAAGAGGCTTATACATTTTTTATTTTCCGAGGGCTGAATGGGAATCACGGTGTGGGGTCACAGAACTCACTCAGCTCGGGGAGGGAGGACCTTGGCCTGGGGTGGGGGGGGGCTGCCCAGGCTCAGATGAGGCCCCAGCTTCTGCGGGAAGAGGTGGATGACAGGCTAAATCACAGAAGTTAAGAGAGGATCTGATCGTGGTGGGACTTGAGCCTGGGGAATCCTTCTACCTCAGTGACTTGGGATGGTCTGAGAAATTCGTTACATCTTTGAAATCCCAGCGCTGGCTGCACCCTCCACTTTGTATTTGTGGTAGGCTACCTGCTGTATAGGCAGCCCTCTGCCACCCAAATCTACTTGGTCTCTGCATATTGGATAATTTCTTGGCATCTGTTCGGTTCCCGAGTTCAGACAGTGAGAGGCGCCCGCTTTGGTATTACTTCTTTGGGGGCGGTTTGGGCAGCACCATTGCTAATACAGCAGAATTCACTTCTTCCTTAATGATTCTTTTCCTCCAGACTCCATTTTTCTGTGGTTGCAGCGTGATTGCTGAGACTCCTCTCTTCCTCTCCCCTCTGCCAAACTCCCACCCCACTTTTTCCCTGGAGATGTTTATATGTGGTGTCTTGTACTCTAAATAGAGATGAATCATTTTCTCTATGGCTCTGTGTGTATGCGTGTCTATAAATACGACGCGCACACGTGTGTGTGCACACGAGTTAGTCGGTGCAGGGCTAATGAGGAGCGCGCTGCAGCACCAACAGTCCCGTGAAACAGACGTTTGCACACAAATACGCAATGGGGTTTTTTTGTTTTTGTTTTTGTTTTTGCCTTTACTGATCTTAGACACAGGTTTGTGTTTGTTTTTGTTTTTGTTTTTCAAAAGAGCAGAGGAAGCAGCGACCTAAAAAATCGTACCGCTGGGTGCAGTTTCAGGGGTGTTGCAAGCTGCAGAGAGGCTCACGCTGCGAGCAGAGTTCCTGACACAGTGACCTCATTCCCAACACCGCCTCTCTGGGCGGCGGCGGCGGCAGGGGCGGCGAGCTGAGAACTGCGGGGCCGCCTTTGCTGCAAGCCTGCCGGCTGTGCGGGGAACGAGGAGAGCCAGGCTTGCAAGGGCTTGCGCGGTGACTGGAATTCATGACAAATAGCTCACTGCAGCTAAACTTTGATCCGGTGTACAGTAGAACCGCCTGTTACACACAGGAGGGAGGTTCGTCCTTCATCACCATGAAAAGCCAGCCTTAAAAAAGAGAGAGAGAGAGAGAGAGAGAGAGAGAGAATGGGTCAGGTTGATAATGACGGATTGGTGAGTATACGACGCTAGATCCATTTTAATGTGTGTGTGTGTGTGTGTGTGTGTGTTTCCTTCAAGCATCCGGAGGTATGTGCCCTTTGTGCTGTTTTAATGATGAAAAAAAAATCTGAGTTGGTGCTTAATGCACGGGAGGGGACCCGGGCCCTTTCAGAGAGGAGGATGTACCCCTCACAGCCCCGGGGGCCTGGGGTACAATCCCAGCCCCGTGTCTCCACACTGCACAGACAAAGGAACCTGCACAGACAACCAGAGGCTGTAGCTTTTCTTGGAGCGATGACTCATTTCAGTTCACAAAGGATTCTGGGCAGGGTAGTGAGAAGTCAGGTTGGCTGATCCATCCCTATGACTTCACTTTGCAGAGAACAAGGCAGGAGCCGAGTGACATTGCAGATTCCCGAGGCACTGCAGCGGGATGCTGGCTCAGTACAAGTGGTTCTGATGTATGGGATAGGCATGGGACAGATCCCAGCTGTTCCATGCAAATAGGATGAAAGAATGGTAAAGAGGATTATTTTTTTCTCCTAAAATTGTTCACCAGCAAAGTACATTCACAGAGCCTTTTTTTAAGGTGCTTTTTTTGCCAGCTTTTGAACCGAACTTGAACCAGTATCTCGAGGTAAGAAGAGCTGAGAGTTCTGGAACTCATTTTTAAAAAGTAGATCTGCGAAGGTAAAGTACCAGATTCCTGTTGTGTTCCACGCGCCCTCAGTAGCCCATCTGAAATGCTCATTGAGGCTATTATGACTCGGAGGTTTACTCTTTCTTCTTATTCCAGATTCTAGGACATCCGTTTCTGTTACTGGCTCCTTCTTGTGCCTGGGTGCAACCCCCTAGCATGCACCAGGCTTTAGCGTCAAAGCTACCTGGGGGATGGAGCCAGTCCAGAAAGGGTCAGGTAGGTTTCCCCTGCTTTTCTTTCAAGAGTTGTTGTGTGCGAAGCAATATGGTAAAATGTCTAGACCCGCTCTGATAAGGGTGCGCTCTCCTTTGCGAGGCGGTCTTACTGTTAGGACCCCTGTGTGGCCTCCACTGGAGGCAGCAGAAGCGCCTCACGTAGGCTGCCCACCAGATGCATGATTCATCCTCAGTCATGTCAGAATTGAAAAGTCAGACAGCGTGTAGGATCTGCAAATAGGGAAGAATTAAACTGCTCCAGATTTCCATCAGCTGTAGTATCTCTTCCACTGTTCGGATGGAGGCGTTCGGTAAATACTATTTGACATCTTTTCTTCTCAATTAAAATCGTCCCTGAAATTTGGCATGTTATTTGGCCCGTTAACCTACATGCAGTGCACTAAAATCCAAGCGCTCCTGATTCATATGCTCAGGGACTGTTTCCAACACTAACATCAGATTGAGGTGGCTGTTAACCACGATGGAAGCAAGCATATTTCTTCTGAGTCTGCTTTAGGAGTCAAATTATTACATAGCTGTTTTCTTACAGCAATCCACGGGCTAAAGCTTTCTCTTTTTCAATAGTGAGATGGCAAAACGGGGTCCTCCAAAGTCCATTACACGCTGTGTTTCCAGAATGAAACTTGGCCCATCCGAAAGCATGGTTTTACCATCCCATCAAATTTATAGGTTTAGCAACTCTTTGTCATTAAAGATATTTCTGAGAGTACTAAATCCCTTATGTCATTTGAAATAATAATTAGAACATTTTAAAATGCAAACTATGTATTGGATCGGCTTCTTGAATATCTCTTTTCTCTTTGCTTTCATATCTGTCCCCATAGCTCACCCTTTTGCAGAGGGGAAGAAAGCATGCTTCCTCTCTTCACTGTCAAAGATGTCTCTTCTTTGTGATAGCGCTCTGCATCTTCAAAGCAAAGTGGAGGGTGTCAAGTCAGTTTTGAAGGATGCTTGGTGACATCATAGTATGTTGAGAATATACAGGAATTATATAAGGTCCTCACATCCATCAATTCCATTCATCTTTAAAGACCCTATTCAAAGTCTCCCTCTCCCGTAAACCTTTCCCTGATTACTCAAGAGGAGGTCATTTCTTAATGCTGTTGGAGAATTGCTATTTCTCTCTATGGAGAGATGGGTATAATTATATATTAATAAATTCCTATCGTGGGAGTTAATTTGCTAGTCATTCATGTATTTTCTTGTATCTCTTCTAAGGGTGTTGTAAATGGTAATCTGAATATGTTAGAATTGCTTATATTTTCACACATTTATATCATGTTTCCCCACCTAAATCATAAGCTCAATTGAAGACAAGGATCAAGATTTATGCCCTTTTCCACAATTCACATCTCCTAGTAGTTCCCTACACACGGAAACCACTCAGGAAATAGTTGATTATGAAGAGTGGCAGTTTAAAAAGCATTCATTTGTCATAGAGGGTAAGAATGAACTGTTTTGTTCATTTTAAGAGTCTTCCCAGGGTAGATTAATGTCGGGAGTTCAGACTCTAGAGATGATGATTGGTCTTACCTTGAGATGTGATTATAGATGACGCTGTGTGCTGCTCGTAAAGGGTTGTTACTGTTCCAGAACAAATGTGAAGATGAGGCCCTTACGGGTGGACATTGATACGGTTTACTCGATTAGGAAGAATATTATAGGACAAGCCATCCGTAGGTAAGGGGTATGCTAAATTCTGAATATTTATGTGAAAGTGACTGTCTTGAATCCCACAGGACATGTTCCTTACAAGGGGTGACCATCATGGTTCTGTCAAAGTTTATGTAGCTCCTAGTGTCCCTGGTCTTTAATACTAAGGGTGCTCATACTCAAGTGCTGAGTTTCCTTTCTTGGGTAAGAGATTGGCCCAGCCAAACTTTTGAAATAGGCCCACTTTCTTCGGTGTCCTTGTAATTGTCTACCCCTACAATTTCCCATCTTCTGGTGCTCTCCTCTCCAAAGTCCCTGGGTAATGCATGCTTCCCGTTTGCTTTCAGACCATTCTCCCCCAGCCCAGTAATACATGCCCAATGCTATTTGTTTACATAGATATATATATATATACATACATATATGTGCGTGTGTGTGTGTGTGTGTGTGTGTCAAGCAGGTGGTGTGACATATTAAGTTATATACATAGATATAAGATATATATATATATCTTAACTTTTCTTCTTCCCAGTCAAACCCTTCCATTCGCTCAGTGCTCATGCTCACATTAAAAATCTAGAGGTGGGCAGTCTGATTAAACTAATTCGTATTAGTGTAACAGACTGTTGTCTTCTTGGCCTCCTCTCAGATGTCTCAGTTTTGTTTAAAAAAGAAAAAAAGGTTTCTTTTCAGATCCAAAGGATTTTCCTACTGGTAGAAATTCAAACACCATGAAAGAGTAAAATGAATAAATTTAAATAGGCTCAGGGAAGGTAATTGTAATAGTATTGCTATTTGTCGGATATTTTTTGGTCCCAGGGACAGTGTAAGCATTCAACATCCCTTCCTCCTTTAATCCCCTCAGCTCTGTAAAGGGAACATCACTTTGTGCCCTTTACTGAAGGAGAAATCACGACGCGCCCCCCCCCCCAAATTAAATAATTTGCTCCAAGTCCTACAACTAATGAGGAGCAGACCTGGGCTCTGAACCTACAGTGTTGGTCGACCCCTGTCTTGTGATGCCAGACTCTGGAGAGGAAGGTTCCTTGTTGGCACAGGTAGTTGGGAGTGTTCTCTGTGGGTGCTCTCTGGCCTCTGCAAGTCTTCATCCCAGTAGACTCTTCCGTGTTCTTCCATAATAGCCTCTGTGGCCGTTGGAAGGGCTGCTAGAATGTTCGGTTGTTGGGGAGTTGGTAACAGTCATTCAGTATAATTTTGCTGTAATTTGGGAACTGTCAGCATTTATATATATTTGAACTGTATTTAATTAGGCCTTCTTGTTCTGGTATAATTGCATCGTAGAGAAATCAGTCACAGTGTGGTTGCCTTACCTGAAGGGGTGAAGCAGGGAGTACCGAGGCTGAGAACAGCTGTGGCGATTCTAACGTATAAGCAGTGGAAGGGAATGACCCTGGGGATGTCAGACTGATGTATTAAATTTTCGTTGAGAGATATCGTCGGTGGAAATTGGAGCATCTCATATGGCTCTGGTGTTAGGCTGGGTTGTGGTACAGGATGGAGTTGGAAGAGAAGTATATGGTAGCTTAAAAGAAGCATGTCAATTCTGTCTTGCGTGATGCACTTCTAGCGAAGAGGAGGACGATGCTGTATTCCACAGGACTCCTGTTGGCCAGGTGCCTCACAGGATCGCGGGACCTTTGCGAGGTCTTATTAATTGTTGTCAACTAGGACTGGCATGCCATCATGGTTTTGTCTCTGGTGGTAAATGGCTGTAACTTAGCCCTGGATGAGCGTCTAGAGAGCAAAGGGGCAGTCAGTGATGGAAACGTCTGGCAGTTAGCGGGGTCTTACCTTGCCATGTCCGTATGTGCAGTACCTAGGTATTTAACAAACATTTGAGTGCCTGCTTGTGAATCTCACGCTGCTAGGATTTATTCCATAGTGCCCAGCATACACCGCACTTGGGCGATAATGTGGAGCCTGAGCGAAGGTTTGAATTACTGAAGCATATAATTGGCCTGATGGCTCATATTTCCATCCTAACTTCTCAGCTACAGATCTATTGCAAGAGCAGAATGGTCCAGCAGCATTAGCTGCTTATGATTACAAAGCTGTCGTGGTCGTCCCTGGTGATGGTGACAGTGGCCCCCTAGTAGGAGGTTCTCAGCCATCACTGTCCATTGGTCACCCCCCTCCTTTCTGGCTTGCCCATCTCTGCTTATCCTGCGACGAGTTTTTATCAGTAGTCAAATGCCAGGAACGAGAGCGATAACTAATATGACTAATGAAAGCTTGTGAAGTGAGGAAGGTAATGGGCTTCTTCTATAAACCAGTGAACTGATTGATTTATCATTACACCTAGTAGCTGCATGTCTACGCATTAGACTGCTAAGCAGGAAGATTCAGGGGATGTGATGGACCTTAACCCATTTGTGTGTACAGACATGCGTGCATGGGCATCATAGGCCACCGTGATTGCTCTTGTTTACTCTCATGTGAAGTTTCTTAGTAAAGTCATAGGTGACGGACACCATTAACTTTGGTATTACTAATGGGAGCCCCTCACTTACATTTCTTTTTTGAATTGAGACCATTTATTCCTATGATAGCTTAGGAATTAGACCGTCTTTAAGAGACCCATCATGTATTGAAATAAAGCACCAGGAAACTTTAGAAAAGCTGTTGTAGAATTTCTAGATGTTCTAAAATTCCTTTTCTTAAAAAAAAAAAAACTGTCATCCTTACTGCCATCAAAGATTGCAGTGAAGGCTCAGCCTTAAATTTCTGAAATCAGTGGCATTTAAACCAAACGTATAGTAAACTGGTAAAGGGGCCCTTTTCAATGCCAGTTTCCTTTTAGATTTCAAATACAAACATTTGAAAGTCAAGGATAGCAATTTGGTTTCGAGAGAAAGCTGTTTAAAATGTCGCAGCATGTGAGTTAATGGGAGCTGTATGCTCTGCCCTCCTGCAAGGGGGTTGCTGTCTGCTGGAGAGGGTATGGGAGGGGAATATGTGTTCTTCTAGAGCAGCTTCTTAAAAAATATTGTAGTAGACCATCTGTTAAGAGAACCAAACACCATTTATACATAAAATTGGGGCTAATAAATTGAATGACACTGTAAAACCTAGGGTCTGTCTGATGTGCTGCATCAGAGACATTGTTCGCTTAATCTCAGAGAACTTATGATTTCCCCAGGCTCAAGGGTGTTTCAGGTAAAACTTGGCATGTCGGGAGTCCTGTGAATAGTTGACTGAAAGGAATACGTTGTGTTGCTGCTGTACCCACTCTACATTTTATAGGCGTGTTTGACCATTTTTACGAGTCACAGTATCTACCGCATGTGGTAATTTTATTGGCATCTATAATTTTAACTTTAGTGTTAATTTTGGCAACACGGAGAACAAAAACAGGCACACTTTAGTCCTGAGGAGTGAAGCTGAGCAAGACTTTGAATTAGAAAGAGCAAACGATGAAGCCTTTATTACAAGGGAGGAGATGAATGGCCAGTGTATGTTGCTATTCTTTTTAAAATTAAAGCCTACTTTTTTCAGAGTGGATTGAGTATTAAAATAGTTTCTCCAGCAAGATGGAAATAGAGCTACACATGAGTACTGTATTATGCTTTTATGCCAGAAATCTGCTGCATTGATACGGAATCATAGAATCATAGAGAGCCTGAAGGGATCTTTGACATCATTTCCAAACCCTCATTTTACAGATGAGGAAACAGACCCAGAGTGGTAATTGTGTTTTGTTACAAGAGACTGGGTGGGCACTTATCAAAATATCTCCTGAATGCCTTTATGTGTTGGGAATTTCCTGATTATAAATTAGTACAATTTCAGAACTGCGTTGGTAAGTAGGTTGCTTTGATTCATAAACTTCATTAGGGTCAAAGATCACTTTAATCCAGAATACAGATTAAATTGATACTCACAGCGGAAACTAGTGTTTAAAAATAAACGGGAAAACAGGATAATTTAAACATAATGCTGGTGGTTGAAAAAAATAGATTATTTAAAGAAGGCTAAGGAAAGAGATAAGCTTCGGGGTCCTTTCAAGGGTGTAGTTTATTATGATGTAGTTCTCCTGGAAAAATCTTGGCTGTCCTTTTCTTATCGAGTTGTATGAAAATGGGTACTTTAAGATGGAAGGAAATAGATTTATGTTTGCTTTTCTAGCGAGGTATCTTTTGGAAAGCTGCAGATATCATCTGGGAAGAGATGGATGTGAATTGTCTTGAAAGTCATGTCTTCTTAGGAGCTGTGTTGCCCTCCCTCAGATGCAGAGGTTGGAGAGTACAGAGAACCTAAATTAATGACTGAAAAAAAATGGCATTTATAAAGAACAGAGCTTTATTACAGTACCTTTTTTTTTTTTTTGGCACACAAGTAGAAGAACCAAGATAGGACCCATTTTGCAACGTGAGTGCCTAAAGGTATTGAATATATAACAGGCTCTCAAATGTATTTCTTGAAAGGATGAATTATGTGAGGAAGAATTTTTTTGAAATAATTCCAACTAAAGGAACTGGCCAAAAGTTGGAAGAGAAGGGGGGGGGCGGTTTCAATAGTAAAAATGTATGTTCGTGATGAGATTTCTGAGGTGGAAATAACTAGTGGCAGACGGTACAGGCTAGAGAAAGTCGGCGTGTGCATGGTTTCTGCCTGTCGTCCCAGACAGACCCTCCTTGTCAGCTGCCCGGGTGGCTGTCATCGTTCGGGGGTTTGCTTCCCACAGTTGCGTAAGAATGATTTTCTACCACCAATATGTCACGTAATTCCTCCGAACAGACACACGCAAAGGTGTCCCATCAGCATCAAGAACGAGATCTAAGCCTCCGGTCAGCCCAGGATCTACCTGGCTCCTGTTTTTCTCGCCATCCCACCCGCAGCATGCTCCAGCTGTGCCCAGGTGCGCCCAGCTCCCCCAGGCTGCGCTGCTTCCTGCCTGCGTGCGCATGCGCGCTCTCCAGCCCCTGCAGGACTCCCCGCGCTCCTCCCCGCGCTCCGCTCCTCCCCGCGCTCCTCCCCGCGCTCCGCTCCTCCCCGCGCTCCGCTCCTCCCCGCGCTCCGCTCCTCCCCTGCGCGGCCCCTGGGCTCTTTGCTCTACCCTCATGCTTCTCAGCTGCCCAGTACCTCAAATAAGAGCAATGTCCCAATATTCCCTGAGGCATTTTGACTCTAACGGTAAATGCTCTTAAAATCAAGAAGGCGTGCCCACAACTGGAATCTTGTCATGTCTTCTCAGATTTTAAATTTGCTTACCAGAAATTTATGGACTGCTTACTCTGTCCAGGGCACTGTGCTTGGTTTTGTCTGAACTATTTTGGATTTGACACATGCTTCCTGAGGACGGCACTTAAATGGATGTTTGTAAGAAAATAAAGCTGAAATAAAACCTATTTACCCCCTTCTTTTTAGAATAACAAGACAGAATTGTGGCGGTCCAGAAAAAAATTTGTTAGCCTGCAAAGTAGCTGTGAGTTGTCTTTATGAATGCGTTCAGAACTCATTCTGACAAGAGAAAAATCCATCCCATAAATTACAGACAAGTAACCATTCGTAGTTCATACACAATATGGTAGTTTCTGTAGATTATGGTGACCAGTGATGTTTCAGCAGTATTTACATTCCCTTGTTTTCTTCTTTGACTGTTAAATGTGGTCCAGTTGTTGGAAGAACTTTCTGGTATTTTTTTTTAAAGACTTTATTTATTTTGAGAGAGAGAGAGAGTGACCGAGAGAGAGTATGTGAGTGGGGGGAGCGGCAGAAGCAGAGGGAGAGAGAGAATCTTGAGCAGACTCCTTGCTGAGCATGGAGCCCAACACAGGGCTCACCCTCACGGCCCCGAGAATATGACCTGAGCTGAAATCAAAAGTCAGACGCTTAACTGACTGAGCCATCCAGATGCCCCGAATTTTCTAGTATTTTAAGAGTGACTTGCTGGCTCATTAAGCAGATCTTATATAAAAGATCCATAGAAAATCATGGTACACTTGAATAATGTGTTGTGTTAAGAGATATCTGTGATTCCTTTAATATAGATCTTAAATGCATGTCCTGATCCTCACTTAATATATTTATTTTTCTGTGTCAACTGCTGTGTTTTGGTGCACTGTTGTTGATGAAACTAAGAGAAGGGGTCTTAGAAATTGCCTGGCTGAGTATATTTGGTCTCTTGTGATTTTGTTTGTTTCTTTTGCAGTTATTTAGCAAAAACATGTGAGGGAAGTCACAATCCTTAAAATACCCTGGGTAATTCCTAGGATTACAGTGTTATAAATGGATATTCATTCATTCATTCATTCATTCATTCTTTCATTCGACAAACATTTACTGAGTGTCTCATGTAACCTCTGCCTGATTCTAGGCACTGGGAATATAGTCGGAATATAGCATTCATGTGTTCTTCTTTTGCAGAGCTTGTAGTCAGGTGGGTGAGGCAGACAGTAAACCAGCACACACACACACACACACACGCACGTGCACACGCACGTGCACACATGCACACATTCAGAGAGTGAGGACAGTAGCTTGCTTAGATTCTGGTACCAAGTCAGGGGTGTGTGTGGTTTTTCCACACCACCAAGCACTTCTCTAGCACCAGCCTACAATTGGGCTGATTTCTGATACCATCTACCTGGAGAGAGCATCAGATCCCACAGGTTTTATCTGAATTATTTTGGATTTGACAAATGTTCCCCGAGGACCATACTTAAATGGAAAGTTTGTAAGAAAATAAAGCTGACATAAAACTATTTACCCTTTCTTTTTAAAACAATATGAATTACAGTGGCTCAGAAAAAAATTTGTTAGGCACAAAGTAGCTACAAGTTGGCTCACTCCTAGAAGACTGCCCCCCTTCCAAGCCAATGGAAAGCCCTGTGCTTCTGAACGGACTGGCTATAAATTGGGAGGTTTCCATGACCCCCTCCTCGGACTCAACTTGCTAGAGCGGCTCGTAAAACTCAGAGAAGCTTTTTTTAAAAAAAAAGATTTTATTTGTTTATTTGACAGAGAGAGAGACAGCGAGAGAGGGAACACAAGCAGGGGGAGTGGGAGAGGGAGAAGCAGGCTTCCCGTGGAGCAGGGAGCCCGAAGCGGGGCTCGATCCCAGGACCCTGGGACCATGACCCAAGCCGAAGGCAGACGCTTAACGACTGAGCCACCCAGGCGCCCTTCAGAGAAGCTTTTTTACTGATTAGAGTGCCAGTTTCTTGTCTAAGGATACAGCTCAGAATGGCCACATGGAAAAGCTGCGTGGGGTGAAGTACAGGGAAGAGATTCAGAGCTTCCATGCTGTCTCTGAGCACGCCGCTCTTCCCCAAATACCCATGTGCTCCCCAGCCTGGAAGCTCTCTGAACCCCGTCCTTTGGGTGTTTATGGAGGCTTCATTACAGAAACGTAATCGATTAAATCATTGGCCATTGGTGACTGATTCAGCCTTCCCAGAGGCTGGGGAGTAGGCCTGCAAGTTCCAACCCTTTAACCACAGGGTGAGTGCCCCTGGCCTCCAGCCCCCATCCTTTGCTTCGGGTCCAAAAGTCACCTTATTGACAGAACCCAAGACACCTTCTCTCTCTCATCACTTAGGACGCTCCACGGGTTTTAGGAGGAGGGAATGGGGATAAAGACCAGAGATGTATTTTCTGTACATCACATATCATGCTCGGGCAACATGAGGGAGTGTCCCCCGTAGCATGGGAACAGCACTGGATCGGTGGTCAAGACAGGGCTCCCTGATTAAACTGAGACCCAAAGGAGAAGCCACTCCAGCAAAGGTCTGTGCAAGGAGACTCCCAGAAGCTCCACAAATGAAGAGGCCCTGAGTTGAGAAAAAGCTTGTGTTCAGAGAACAGAGGAAGTTGTGAACGTGGAAGAGAGAGGGAGTGGGGAGCAGCAGGGTGTTGGTCCCAGAGGTGGCTGGACAGGCCCGGACCAAGACCCTGTGGGCTACCGCAGGCCTGGTGAAGCACTCTGCTCTCTTTCTGGGTGCAGTGGGCTGTCACCATAGGACATTTTGCAGGGAGGTGGCGAGTTTTCTGTTTTTCTAAGACCTGGCTGCTCAGTGGAGAAGGGAAAGCTGACAGTCATCAAGCCAGTCCAGTGGCCCAGGGGAGAGGGCAGAGCTTTGCGGGAGGGGTAACACTGGAGATGGAGCAAAGGAGCCCGTCCAGGGGGCATCCGGGCAGAGCGTAGACAAGGATTGCCGATGGGGTTGGGGACCGGAAGAGAGTGGGAAATAATTTATCTTAGTGTGGTATAAAAATGAAAGGTTGAGGGCGCCTGGGTGGCTCAGTTGGTTAAGCGACTGCCTTCGGCTCAGGTCATGATCCTGGAGTCCCGGGATCGAGTCCCACATCGGGCTCCTCCCTCTGACCCTCTTCCCTCTCGTGCTCTCTGTCTCTCATTCTCTCTCTCTCAAATAAATAAATAAAATCTTTAAAAAAAAAATGAAAGGTTGAGAGAGTCACTTAGAGCATCCAGATTCCATTCCCTTCTAGATCCTGAGTTAAAAGTTATTGCACACATTCACCATTAGGGCGAAACTGAGCTTTTCTAAAACAAATGCAATTCAGACACACTCGAAGCATGCTGGCTTTTGTAGTTGGCAGTGATGAATGTAAAGAAATTAACTTTAGAAGATGGCAGTTCAACTCAACACATAATTTCCGCTAAAACGTAAGGACAACCGTGGCCTAAACTGCAGTGGTTAGTTTTGCTAACAGAGAGCATAAGTTCCCCAGAACCTATACAAAATTCAAAAGTAGACCTGCATTTAAAAAAGAATCGCATTTAGTGGTTTTGTATCCTTAGTCTTCTGAGAAGTCCTTCATCATGGTAGGCAAATCTCAGACGGTGTTCTGAGATTTGGCACGTGGGTCCAAGGGTGCTGGAATCTGCTTTGATCTCCCCTGGGGCCCGCTGACCCTAGCTGCTTTTTCATCTCATTTTTAAAATCATCCCAAGTGACTTTGAGGTCCGCGTGGCGAACCTGGCAACTCATCAAGAACCTAGCCTCAGTGTCCCCATCCATTCCTGTAGAAGGCGGAGGGAGAGGGAGGGATTTCCAGAGAAGATCCTTCCAATGGCCGCGGCTGAGCTACGGAGCCCATGGTGGGGAGGAGAGATTTGAACAGGGACAGCTACAAAGTGCCACCTCCACTGCACCTCACCACCACCCCAGGAGGCTTTAGCATTAGATTTTGTTTTAATTGAGGGCACAACAGGTTTTAAAAAGATACACAGTGTGCTAAGCAGTAGCGCACTTGCCCACTGAGATGGTCCCAGCCCACATAATTCTGTCATTTTTGAGTCACCAATATGAACTGGGCTTTATCAGCCAGTGAAGGAAACTCAGATCCCCAGTGACACCCAAAATTCCGTGTTCTCATTTCTGCCCACTGCTGCCCCACCAAATGTTTGCAAGAGGCCTCTCTTTACGATATTTCTAACCCATAGGCCCCCAAAGTTCGTGGGTTCTCAGTAAGGTCAGTTCCTGCCTTTTGCTGTTCTCTTGTTCTGGGTTTGGGTCTTCCCCCCTCCCTCTGACCACTGGGAAAATTGCTCTTCTCACCCGCATCTTGCAGAGAATGGAGCCCTGAGTGGGGCAGGAGAGAGGGGAGCACTGAACTGAGCTGGTTTGGTGGGAGATGTAGGGCTCCACCCTTTGACCCCGGGGTCTTGCTTCTTCATCCACACGCCTGTTAGACTTAACCTTCCCCTGGTGGTTTTCATTCTCAGGCCCTGTTGGCCTGGTTTCCCATCTAGTCCATCAAAGCACATTCAGGTTCTTTCTCCAAGGGCCTCTGGGCTCCCAGCCAACCAGGGATCGCGGCTGGGCACGGTTTTAAGTGCCCCGACAGTGAGGAGGCTGGGCCACCCCAGAGCACCCTGACACCATCTCAGGAGGGTGCTGCTCGGGCCACAGGCCGACCCGAGTCTGGGATCTGTCCAGCCACGGTAGGTTACTACGACAGAGAAATCATGCTTAGGAAACAAAAAGGGAGAGATTATGTAAATACGTGTGGGAAATAAGCTCTGAAGCTCACAGATATTTGCTCTGCTGAAAACTTCACCCTCTTTCTGTAGGGCCCTTTCTCAAGCGAAACCTTACAGAGCCCCCGTGTACGAAAACAGGTGGCACCCCCCTGGGTGTGGGGGTCAGACCTCCCTGCTCTTTCAGCCTCTCCCTCTGCTGGGTCCCCCCACCCCCACTCCCACCCCAGAAGTCTTTCCAGGGAATTCTAGGAGTCCTGGGAACATAACTTGCAAACCGCCACATCATGATATGAAGATCACAGAAAGGAAGACAGACACCCTCCATGCCGACACTCTTCAGGAGCCTTTGTCAACAACCCCCCTCGCTGCTGGGTCTTCAGCCCACCCCCTGCCGCCATTGGTTCCTCTAGTCGCAGACATGTGCAGGCGGCCCCAGTCCCTTGTGGATGGCGATCTGCTCTCTGCTACTCTCTCCGGTCCCTCCTCTTGCTGAAATTCACCTCTGACTTTGTCATTCCTGAAACGCCTTCGGGGGCTCACCATCCCTCCTAGGATGAAGGCCCTGGGCACTCAGCTCTTTCCTCACGGTTGTCCCTGCACACCTGTGCCCTTTCTCTGCTACTCCCCAGAAAACATCTGCTTACCCTTACTCTGCTTACCCTTACCCCCCACACCTCCAGCCACCAGGCGCACCCCTACTTCAGCCCTGGATTCAGGGACATTCCCCAGGCACATCCGTGGGGAAACCTCGCACTTCCTGCGTCTAAGCCCCGCCCTCACGCCCAGGTGCTGCTGCATCCCCACCCTGCCCTCCTAACCCGGTGTCTGTTGTTCTGCCTTCTCGGGTGAACTGTGAACGCTGCCTCCTCCACTTACGTAGAAGCTCCTTGAGAGCAGAGATGTTTCCGGGGGAGGGGAGATGACCCTGTCCCGAGTAAATCCCAGGCCCCCAGCAGATGCGGGACACATAAAGAGCGCTCAACATCAGAATGAATGAATCTTCAAGTTTCCACAAGTGCATTTGTCGAGATGGGAATGGCAGTTATGACATAAACCAGCTCCGAGTTAATAAAATCAGAGATCATCTTTCAGGCTCGTGTTGTACGCCTTTCAGTCGTTAAGTCTGCTTCAGTGAGATCTCCGGTTTGCAAGGCCCGTTCTATTTGTTGAAGCAGTTGGAGCGTCCACTCTTCTGTGGATGTCTTACCACCTGTGTGGCATTGGCCGTGGCTGTAACAAACTTCCGCGTTCAGAGTTGATCCCATTCCTAATACAGGGAACAGGGAAGAGTCACGGAAGAGGCACGTGTGCGTGTGTGCGTGCGTGTGTGTGTGTGTGTGTGCAGGTATGTGTGTGAGACGAAAGGCCGGGTCTTTGAATGAACTGCTTACTTGAAAATTGTCTTTCTGCAGGTGATGTGTCACCAATCAGCATGTCTCCCATCAGTCAATCTCAGTTTATCCCACTCGGGGAAATCCTTTGCTTGGCCATCTCAGCAATGAACTCCGCCAGAAAACCTGTCACCCAAGAGGCGCTGATGGAGCACCTGACCACGTGCTTCCCAGGTAACGGGAAAAGAACGTAACACTTTCCAGATAGGTGTGTGTTCCATTGCTCGAGGACATCACACGGACCATTCCTCTTATTTAAATGTAATAGAAAAAAAAATTCTTTGCCAAAATGGGAAGGAAGCTTTTCCTAGTTCTGTAATTAAAAGCCGAGGCACCTCTGTTACCGCAAAAATAATTTGCCGTCTTCGGGTATTACTGCAATCCTTTTTAAGTTGGCACTGAGAAGAAGACATTAAATCAGAATCCATGAAGAATTCTGGCAAAAACTACCAAGGTTCTGTTCAACGTCACCATAACCTTCTTTAAAGACATGAACATCATGATTCATGGGAGCAAGTCAGAAAATTTTAGTCCCAGGGGATTACACTAAAGAGACAGTAATGTCAAAAATAAACAGGTCTTGCATGCTTGTGTCATGGCTTGATGAGTTTTAATAATCTGATATTTGATAAATCAGTTAAGATCCCATTTTGAAAGAAAAAAATAAGATGTTTCCTTTTCTCTTAAATATTAGTAAAAGAGGACAACAGGCCATCTGCTGCATGATCGGCACTGGGTGTCTCCAGTGTCAGAAGACGGTGGGAACGGTGATGAGCTAAAGCCTGCATGCCCTATCTCGAGGGAGGCGGCCCACTACTCAGCTCCGGTGTATTGACAGCCCCCCCCCCCCAAAATGTAGAAGCCTGCCAGAGTTACAAATCTCCTACTTTTTCAAGAGAATCTGGACTTTCAATTTTATGTGAAATCTGTAGACTTCCCTCACTATTGGCAGTTGTGTGTGTGTGTGTGTGTGTGTGTGTGTCGTGTGTGCGTGTACATTTTAACACACGTGTGCCAGTGACATGCAAGTCCAATAAAACACATTACTGGGCCACCAGTTGGCCAACTTGGCTTGGACTCCAACCTATGCTTACATTAAAAATGAACCCTTGACACAGGTTTTATGCAACCTAGAAGAGACCTCGGTAAACAGAAACTAGAGGCTGTAGCCGTTAGCTTTTACTACCCAAATGCTGGGTAACAATCACAGAACATCAGTGGTGTACAACAATGGACATTTATTTAGCTTCTGGGTTCCCCAGGAGTCAGCTGATCCAGATTGGACCTGCCCAGGTGGCTCTGCTCCACCTGTCCTCCATCCTCTTTAGAAAAGGAGACAAGTTTTGAAGTCTAACCGAATATTATTAAAATATTTGAATTCTCATATTTAATGCCTATGTTATAAATAAAAAGAATAGCCTAGATTTGGGCCTCTATTACTGTTTTGGACATTCAGATTCTAAAGAATGTTTTTTTAGTGAAAACCTTCTAGTAAAAATGTCTGACACACTGAAATGTGAACCTTTTTATCACCTTTCTATATTGGTTGAATTTTTGAAAACAACTTTTGTCTACCGGTTTCTATTACAGAAACAAGAATTTTTTTAAAGTATAAAAAGAATGAAATACTTGCTTCACAGCTTAAGTAAGCACTCATCATCCATCCATCCAGAGTGATCATTTCAATCAGACTGGTACTTGTCGAGTTGTTACAGTCAGATCTTCCCGGGAGGAAAGCTGACCGTCAGAGAAAGAGCTGCTACTGGGGTTGAAGTTGGCTTTCGATTTTGCTAGAGAATGTTAACATTATATATACCCCATGTTCTATCTCCCAACTCATCCCCTTTACGTCAGTTCTCGCAGAATTCTCCCTCAGCCAGTGTTCTTTACACACGAGAAGAAATAATCCAAAGAAGCCGACTGAAAGCTTCCGTCCAAAATGCTTAACGTATAAGAACGTGTGCGTGTGCTCTCCGTTCTGACAGTTGTCGGATTTGCGGGATGAAAGAGATCTTAGAAGTCTAAGTAGCACCCCGTTGACATGCAGTGTTTTTAGATACCTGCTTTTGCTTTGGAAAGATGTAAAGGCGTGGAAAAGGAGAGAAGTCAGCTTTCAGCTGTATTTGGATATAATGCTTATCTTTGTTCTTTAAGCCCTCAAAATCCAAATTCGTGGTGAATTTGGGACTGGGATCTGGTGGCGGTGGAATGTGCAAACACTGAAAACAGCCATCTCTTTCCCGGGCGAGGCCTGCAGATTTCTCGTGCGAGTCTGCATTTCACAGACAACTGAAAATACCAGTCATTCGACAGGGGCTTCGTAATAAAATAATCATCCCAAGTATCAGTGACTCGCAGTTAAAGCTTTGAAAACCCGCAGGTAGAAGGGTGGGAAGGGGAGTGGACAGGGAATGTTTCTCGTTTGGTTTTTTTTTTCAAATTAAGCATCATTGGACTGACAAACTTCAAATCCAAGATGTGAAAACTTTAGACGTAAATTCTCTTTGGAAACTCCTTCTTATTCCTTCCTTTGGGAACAATCCGAGCACCTATTCTTAATGGTAAGTAAACATGATGACACTGAGGTCATGATTTTGTATAGGTTTCTAAGTTTTCTATGATCGGCGCTTGAAAGGCCCACAGTCAGCAAATTCTGTTTATAGTACTAGCTGTTTTTCTGGATTACACCTCAGCTTTCCTTTATTACAGCAGCAGAGTAAACGGGTCAGTCATGAATGCTTATAAATGAGCCTTACCATTTTTTTGGAAGAACTTGTGTCTGTTACAATAGCGATTGCAAGCATGCTGCCATGTCAGATACAGTTCCTTTTCGGTATGGATTTGACACCCGCATAGCTGTGCCACACAACCCCAGTGGGCATCACGAGGCTGCAGTGGGCACAGTGTCTCATCTTGGGAGTGGTAGTCTGTGTGAGTGGTGCCCGCCCCCCGCCAAACTTGTTCAGCCGAAGGACCTGGTTGGGAGTAGGGCACAAAAGCTCTTTTAAGTTGCTTCTCTTAGGTGTAAGCATGTTTTGTTTTATGACGGCACTCAAGAATTTCATATATATGGTTTGGGTTGTATCACTAATTCACATGGAGTTCATTTTGTGCAGAAACTATCATAAAATTTTTTTAAAAATTGTATTATACCAGCCTGGAAGCCATTTGAGTAAACGCCAGTGTACATCTCTCAAGAGCAGAGCCCTAGACTAAAGGGAGACCATGCAGTGCAAAAATTAAATAATTATACTAAACAGTACATTATTCATAAGCAATGTTGCCTTTTCCACCTTGGTCACAAAGGATGGCTTCTGAAGATGGTAACATGGATGGATGGGCAGGTCACATCGCATTCATGGACGCTCTCCCAGGCCATGCATTACTCATGCTTTCATATCCCACTTTTGTAGTTTTGGAAGGATTGTGGAAGCCTAAACTTAGTTTACCCTGCTGTTCTAGGTTGCTACACGATGTTCTCTGAAAGTAATTTGGCTTCCATGGGTCCTGCCCCAAAGTTGAGACGATTAATAGCTAATGTTTATAGAGCCCCCACTATATGTCAGGCACTGCTCTGCATACCTTAAATGCGTTTAAACTCACAATTACCCTGTGAGGGTACCTGCTGTTACCCGCATTCTGATGGCCGTGAACAGAGGCTCAGAGAGGTTAGTTAAGTTGCCTAAGGCGATACCAGCTGTATCGGTTTTCTAGCACAGCCCTAACAAAGTACAAGGGGCTTAAACAAAAACAAAAAAAAAAATTATTGTCTTACTGTTCAGAAAGCTAGAACTACAAAATCAAGGTATCAGGACAGTTGGTTATTCCTTCCAAGGTCTGTGAGGGAAGAAACTGCTCCAGACCACGCTCCTTGGATGATGGATGGACATTTTCTACCAATGTTTCTTCACATTGTCTTCTCTCTGTGCATGTCCTTCTGCCCAATTTCCCCTTTGTAGAAGGACATTGGTCATGTTGGAGTAGAGCCCACCCTGATGACCTCATTTTAACTTGTTTATGAAGACCCAGTCTCCAAACATGGTCACATTCTGAGGTTTGGGGCATTAGGTTTAAACACAGGAATGGCGTGGGCAGGGGAGTTTGCATCACTCCACCACCACCACCAACTAACAGTGATGGAGCTGGAGTTTGAATCTAGCAGTGTGGCTCTGGGCTCTGGGTGCGTCATGAGCCATGGTCAAGTCCAACTGCCCTTTTATGTAACTTACAAAATTAAGTTTATTAAGTAAGCTTAGTCTTGAAAAATGAGTGTATAAAGTAGCTTCCAGTGTATACGGTAGCCTCTGTGTGCGTCCTGTTTGTTTTCGAATGCCAAGACAGCTATTTCAACCCAGTTTCCCTAGTTTTCTTTGTATCAGGAAAGGCTTTTTTTGTAAGTATATATTACATCATGTAAAACATTTTTCATTTTCCCCTCCTTTAAAAATACTCTGCCTTTGATGGCTCAGTTCAGGAAAGGCCTCGTGACAACAGTATCAATCTCACTGCCCCTGGCTTCCATCTCTCTCTCTTCCTGAATAGCTCCGAGTCCTGCGGACTTGCCATGTGGTGATACTCGGAAGCTTGGCAAAATTCGTAGGATTTTGTCTTAGGTTGGGCTGCTGGAACAAAATCCCATAGACTGGGGGGGGGGGGGGGGGGGCGGGGCTGAAGCAACAGATATTTATTTCTCATGGTCTGGGAAGGCTGGGAGCTCTGAGATCAAGGCACCTGCAGCTCTGGTGTCTGGTGAGGGCCCTCTTGCGGGCTTGAAGACGGCTGCATCCTCACACGGCAGAGGGAGGGGGCTTTGGTCTCTTCCTCTTCCTATGAGGGCACATCATTGAGGGCCCCACCCTCAGGAACTCATCTAAACCTAGTCACCGCCCAAAGGCCCTACCTCCTGGTACCATCACATCAGGGATTAGGATTTGCACATAGGAATATTGGGGGCGGGGGTTCAAACATTCGGTCCATAGTAGATTCTGAGAAGTCAGGAACCGGCAGCAAGTTCCCTCTACATTCTCATGAGTCTATGTTCCTTTGGTTTTAGGTGTTCCCACCCCGAGCCAAGAAATCCTACGGCACACGCTGAACACGTTGGTACGGGAGAGGAAGATCTACCCAACTCCAGATGGCTATTTCATCGTGACCCCACAGACCTATTTCATTACTCCTTCTCTCATAAGAACTAACAGTAAATGGTACCATTTGGACGAGAGGATACCTGACAGGTCTCAGTGTACCTCTCCACAACCCGGAACCATAACGCCCTCTGCCTCAGGCTGCGTCAGGGAAAGAACATTGCCCAGAAACCACTGCGACTCTTGCCACTGCTGCAGAGAAGACATGCACAGCATGCATGCTTCCACTCTGCAGAGGAAACCTGCCAAGGACTGCAAAGACCCCTATTGCCCTCCTTCACTATGCCAGGTGCCACCCACTGAAAAGAGCAAAAGTACTGTAAACTTTTCTTATAAGACAGAAACTCTCTCAAAACCTAAAGATAGTGAAAAGCAGTCCAAAAAATTTGGGCTAAAGTTATTCCGGCTAAGTTTTAAAAAAGATAAGACCAAACAGCTAGCCAATTTCTCCGCCCAGTTTCCTCCGGAGGAGTGGCCCTTGCGAGATGAAGACACACCAACTACTATCCCTAGGGAAGTGGAAATGGAGATCATTAGGCGGATTAACCCGGACTTGACCGTGGAAAATGTCATGAGGCACACTGCACTAATGAAGAAGCTTGAAGAAGAAAAAGCGCATCGGAGTAAAGCCGGGTCTTCGGCTCATCACAGCGGAAGAAGTAAAAAGAGTAGGGCTCATCGGAAGTCCCACGGGAAGTCTCGGTCGCACAGCAAGACACGAGTATCTAAAGGAGACCCTTCGGATGGCTCTCCTCTGGACATCCCAGGTGACAGAGAGTATGACTTCGGTGATCCTCTTACCAGGGCACCCAGGGAAGGCTGCTTCATCATTGAGCACAAAGGAGATAACTTCATCATGCATAGCAACACGAATGTGATTGAGTCTCATTTCCCCATGACACCAGAATGGGATGTGTCTGGGGAATTGGCCAAAAGGAGAACTGAGATGCCTTTTCCTGAGCCTTCCAGGGGAAGCTCCCACTCAAAAGTGCACCGAAGCCACAGCCATACCCAGGACCGAAGGTCCAGGAATGAGAGATCCAGCAAAGCCAAGGAGAGATCCAGATCCATGGATAACTCGAAGGGCCCTCTGGGGGCTTCTTCGCTGGGGACGCCTGAAGACCTGGCTGAAGGCTGTAGCCAAGATGACCAAACGCCCAGCCAGTCCTACATTGACGACAGTACTTTAAGGCCTGCGCAAACAATTGGCCATCAAAGGGCTCATGTTTCGTCCACAAGCTATAAAGAGGTGTGTATTCCAGAAATAGTCGGTGGCA
This sequence comes from Eumetopias jubatus, assembly GCF_037043125.1. Classification (NCBI taxonomy): domain Eukaryota; kingdom Metazoa; phylum Chordata; class Mammalia; order Carnivora; family Otariidae; genus Eumetopias; species Eumetopias jubatus. Next base: position 15,411,784 of record NW_028274808.1, read on the forward strand.
GCAAGGAGCCTTCCAGCGCATGTAGCCTTTTGGAGCCAGGCAGACCACCTGAGAGTTTGCCATCCTATGGGGAGCTCAACTCCTGTCCAACAAAAACAGCTACAGATGACTATTTCCAGTGCAACACGTCCAGTGAGACAGTCCTCACGGCGCCATCGCCTCTGGGAAAGAACAAAGAGGATCATGACACTCTGACTCTGGCGGAAGGGGTGAAAAAACTGCCGCTGTCTGATAGGCAGGCCCCACATTCTTCCAGAGAGCCTGTAGGGCACAAGGAGGAGTCACCAAAAGGGCCAGGCGGAGGCCCAGCCGCTTCCGGCGCAGTGGCCGAAGGGATTGCCAACGGACGCCTTGTCCAGCACCATAGTGCTGAGCCCAGCAGCCTGGACAAGAGGAAAGAGATATTCAGCAAGGACACACTGTTCAAACCTCTCCACAGCACCTTGTCTGTAAACAGCTATCACAAATCGAGCCTGTCCCTCCTCAAATCTCTCCCGAAGACACCTGCTGACACACTGCCGGGCCGATGTGAGAAACTGGAGCCGCCCCTGGGGACCTCGGTGGCACCAGCCGTGCCTGGTTCCCAGCGTCAGCAGGAGTCAGGGGGGAACCAGGAAGCCTCTTTTGACTATTACAATGTCTCCGATGACGACGACTCCGAGGAAGGGGCAAACAAAAACACGGAGGAGGAAAAAAACAGAGATGATGTAGGCACCATGCAGTGGCTCCTTGAGAGGGAGAAGGAAAGAGACTTACAGAGGAAATTCGAGAAGAACCTCACCCTCCTTGCCCCAAAAGAAACCGACAGTAGCAGCAACCAGAGAGCCACCCATTCAGCACGCCTCGACAGCATGGACAGTAGCAGCATCACTGTGGACAGTGGATTCAACTCCCCACGGTAGGGAGAGGCATCTCTGCGTGCGCGCACACACTCACACTCACACGCACACACCTATGAGGGCCTGGGGCTTTATGCAGATAACTTGAAAAGTTTTTGATTTCAGTTTTAATTCTGTGGATGCGGGTTAAGTGTTGTGTGAGTTGCGCTGTTAACAACCTGTTTCTGACTTCTTTTTCAGGAATTGAAACAAATGTTTCTGCAGCTGTAGAGATCACCAATCTGGACTGGTGGGTTGGCTCCCTCCCTCACACTTGCATCAGGCCAATCTAACTAGGACCAACATTTTCCAGGATTTTTCTTCTGTGTTTATATTGCCATCATGCTGATAAAAGAAGGGTTTTTGTTTTTTGTTTTTTTTAGGTCCTCAAAAATAGTAACTTTTTGAGTAGAATGAGCGGTCAGTAGTCAATTGGGGGTTGGGTAGGGCTTGGGTATAAATCGATTGACTCAAGGACGGGGTCCTTCTAGTGGGAATAGCAGATCTCAACACCTTTCCAGGGGATCGAGATGCTAGTTGCCATTGCAGTGTCGACTCTGTGTGCTCCCTCCCCGACCTTGCTCATACGTTTCACATCCGCAGAGAAATAGAACCTTGTGTCTCTCACAGAGCAGTGAGGGGCCTGTGTTCCCTTAGATCAAAGCATGTGCCCACGCTTTTCTCTCTCCTGCAGAATTGACACAACCCATTAAGGCCCTCGAATCATAACTGGTAATTCAGCAAAGGGTTAACAGCACAGAGTGTGCAATGCCTAACGGTCATATCCAGCACACTGAAGTAGCTCGGGGGTTAAGAAAGCAAAAGAGAGTCTCTCCAACTTCCTTTTTTTTTCTCCTTAACTCTTCCTTCTCCTCAAAGGGCAACTTGGGACCTAATTCTCCTTCTAAATTCTACTCCAGATTGGTGACTCTGAGATGCAGAAATACCACTGAGAGGTGGACATTTCTCACTAGCTGCGATTCCCAAGATTCTACGATATGGATAATTTTAACAAGTACCCAGATAGGATTATGTACTTCATATATTTTGATTATTAAGAATGAAACTTAGTTCTGTTGTGATCATTTCACTTTCATCTCTGGATAAGTTGGGGACAGAACATCCCCAAATCAGAATTGGGAATCATTAATCTGTCCCATATTCGACCTTTGTTATTTCTTTAAGGGCTAGTTTTTGATGATGATGATGATGATTTTTGCCATGTAACCTTTTTTTTCCAAGTTAACCCATGTGCGGAAGTCTAATGTCTAAACAAACCACAGAGATGGTGCTCTGGTTAAAATGGGTGTGAAGCCAGGAGCCCCATGTCCCCTCTGTCAGTCCCTCAAGGAGCCCTAACTGACCTCAGGGAGCTATGGCACTCAGTCCAAAAGCTATTAGCCTACCTACTAAGTGACTTTTCTACAAAATAACTTCCACTAGATGTTTTTTAAATCATGAATCAAATCTTAACTTATTTACCAATTATTTTATATATCCTTTTCTTTCTGTTTCTCGCTTCTGCTCTTTTTTTTTTCCTCTTAAATTTCTAACAGTGGATACCAGAGAGGTATAATTGAAGGTCTGTAATTGATGGTAGACATTCAAAACCATAACCAAGGTGTGGTTTATCTGCCTGTACCTTATGCTCAACTGTTTCTTGTCATATAGACTCTGCCTGCCTAGTACAACGAGTTTTTTTCTGACCTTGCACTGTGCCCTCTTGGCCCCTGCACCCTCCACAGAGGGAAGGCTGCGGTCCTCCAGACATAATTGCTACAGAGACAAGAGTAGTTTAATGGGCTCTAACTCAACAACCCACCACCGCCTGATACTGAAAGTGTTTTTGTTTGGGGGGCAAATAGACACAAATACTCATGAAATAGTTGACCCAGTCTTGCCACAGGATGTATTGTTTTATCTCTAAATTCGGGATGCAGAATATAGAATTGATGAATGAGATTATTTCTTGAAGTAAGTTTATTTTCATTTGTTTAATAAGGTACTTAAGGTTAAACGCTTTGTCATGGTAAGAGGTAAGATCGTTCTGAGGAAACAACTGTCTCACATTTAGCTACGTGTCTGTCCACTACTATTAGGTAGAGTTTTCTCGATAGGAATACATAGATTGCCCATAAGTTTCATGCAGTTAGATCATCTGCAGAACAATTCCTAATTTTGCCCCTTTCGTATTTACCATTCTTTGGCTAGAAATTAGGTCACAACTGTTTTTAAACTGTATTTTCGGTACACCTCAGTTAATCGACTAAGTTGTTTTCTGATGCGTGAGAATGGTCTATGAAGGAGAATATTTGAGTTATAGGGAGTTTTATTCTCCAGCATGAGGAGTATTTTAGCCATATAGCATTATCAGACTGATACCTCTCCACTGCCGTGAGATACAGAAACTTTAAGTGGGCCACTTATTCGAGTCTTTCAGTACATATTCCACAGAGCAACTAAGATCCAATAACAACAACAAAGACCAAGAAAGGTGATCTCCACACTCCCAGCTTTCCGTGCTGGCTCAGAGAAGTCATGTTCAGCCACATTCTCAAAATTCTCAGTCCCTTTCGTTGGGACCTAAAGGGTTTTGAGAAGGAAAAAAGGTAAAAGCTTCAACTATGCTATGAGATCTAATATTGAACACGAAAATTCTTGACCTGTAAAATCCGCGATTCCAAATCTGAGGCCCAAAACTGGTTGACAAACACAGTGTGAAAACCCGAGGTAGCAAAACTGCAGGGATGTGTCGGCTTCGTGTAGGGCGCGAGCATGCGCTGTCGGAGCGCGGGGCCGAGGGAAACACACGCATCCGGGAGGATGAGCCACACACCTGTTCGGTTCACTGCTTCTGCTTATAAAATCCTAACATCTTATTGTTAAGGTTGCACTCCATTGGGTTTCTTTTTCAAGAAAGTTAAGAACTTTTAAACTGGAAGACTAATTTTATTGCTAATGCTCTATCTCCATTAGCTTTTTCTTCATCACACCCAGAACCCTCGTTACAAGTGTCGCACCCTGCACTCGTTATTACAGCAGTAACGAAATGTATCCTTTGGAGAAACTGGAGTACTGTATATCTTTATCACTGTGATGACTCTGGCCAAAGGTGGTCAGAGGCATCTTAGAGCAGAGACAGCTCCCAACTTAGATGATCTTTTGCCGTGATGTGTGTTCACAGTGCCTGGCATACAGCGGGTACTTGATGAGTGTGAAGCCTGTGCCTCAAAAGCTAGTTTCAAAGGTTTAAGAGGGTTTAAGACCTTAAAATGCATTTTTCCATAGAAAAGGTGCCATTAGTAACGGATGGATTCTGAAACCAACTCATAGTAGCTCCTTCATTCATTAGATGCCAGATGTGCATCTGAAATAATTAGAATGTATCTAGCTTTTTAGTGTACAGATTCATCAACGCTTATTTCTTCACAATCACTCTATGAGTAGGTAAATCTCATAACTCTCATCATTTTAGAGATGGGGAAATCAAATACTGTAAAAAGTTACTATCACAATTAGGAGTGAAACCGAAGGAACGTGTCACAAAATCTTTGGGGTTCTACAGGTTGATTGCCCTTCTTCCTTCCTCTGCCTGACCCCGTGCCTCAGCTATGGTGCTGGCAAGCCACTGGTGAATTTTCTTAGGGAAGGTGTAAGGCAGGTAAGTAGGTGAGTCTAGCACTTAACATCGCTTTTAGTGATGATGTTCTGGGGTATTCTTTAGGTATGCTCAGCTCTACCGTAAGCACAATGAAAGAACTTAACTTCTTTCTTCTTTTTTTTTTAAGATTTTATTTATTTATTCGACAGAGAGAGTGAGAGAGCACAAGCAGGGGGAACAGTAGAGGGAGAGGGAGAAGGAGGCTCCCCGCCAAGCAGGGAGCCTGATGTGGGGCTCGATCCCAGGACCCTGGGATCATGACCCAAGCCGAAGGCAGACGCTTAACCATCTGAGCCACCCAGGCGCCCCAGAACTTATTTCTGTAAATATATTAACCTTCTGGAGGTGCCCTTTGCAGTCAAGAAAGATCCAGTTGTCTTTCTGGTAGTCGATGAATAAACGTCCTTTTAAACAATTACCTCTTGGCTCCTTGATGAGAAGCAAACTCAAAGCCACAAAGGTTAGAATGAAACAATCCACTATCTAGGAAGTTCAGCCAAAGTACAGGCATCCCTCGCTTTCCAAAACTTTGTGTTAACTTCCTTTCACTTTAACGGAAGACCCTACATTAGTAACAGCTTTCTTCGTGAAAGCGAAAATCTTCGGATTTCTTTCAGTTAGCAGAAACAGGTACCAACGTAGGTCTTTCATAAAATCGAGGAGGCATTAATGGCGAACATTTGGAAAGCACGTGTATACTCTTTCTGACATTTAGGCTTAGGAAAGATTTCATAGGAACACTCTACACTCCGAAAGTGGGAGAAACCTGTGTGGGGTTCAGACAGAATTGCTATTAATTTAGTACAGGAATGAAAGAAAGGTGGTGAGGATGTCCACTGCAGTAGTCTGACCTGCTGACTAGTTTCAGCAGGCTTCAGTCAGTGATGGGGGGTGGGGGGGGCAACTCTCAGAATATTTTCTAAACTCTGAATCTGCCCAGTCGGGTGAATGGACGTTTTGAGCATCATTGTGGTTTCTTCAATCTCTTTGTAAACTAAGTTTCTTATTCCCACTTTGAGGACTTTGAACATAGAACCTGTTCAGTTCCTATCAGTCAGGCCAAGTAACCTTATTTCTGCTATTGCCCTACACATTTAAAATGTTAATATTCTGAATCTCTTGGAGCCATAAAACAAATTCAAGAGTTTCTAACTTAGAAAAATTAAAAGCGAAGTAGAACTACTAAAGCCTTTAAATCACTTCTGTTCTAAAGAATCCTTGAAAAATAAAATACTGCTACCAAAGTCGGGGGAGGGGATGTAAACTTCACAAATGGGGAAAATCTAAGATTCCTTATCTGAAAATATAACGTATTTCCATGAAAGTGTTAAGATTTGAAACAGAGGTGCAAAGCGTTTTAAGACGAATTTTATTCCCATCAGGGTGGCAAATTAGCTAATGTGGCATGCTTGAAGTCCACCAAAGTCAAAATCTGCTAATCAGGAATGAAAACGGAATCATTAGGGGCAAAATTGAGTTTATTCATTTATTCAGTGAATTTCCAGCCTGAAACGAAATCATCGCATGTGTGTATTTAAGAGGATTCTTTTCTAAAGTGAACGCGATAGCTATCTCTCACATCAAATTTGGAAGCAGTTTCCTTGAATGGGAAAAGAAGGAGAAAACATTTACAGTGCCTTTGGCTGGATGAAAACCCGTTATTCAGGGTGCCACTGATTATAACGTGTGTGAAAGCTTCTGGAGCCCACATTGGAAGAGCGTATGTGAATAATCAGTGTGAGGTGGTGTATATATGACATCATGAGCCAACAGAGGAAATCCATTAACTACATCATTTGCTCTTCCTCTGGGGCTCAAGAGATAATTATTTATGTTTAAAACAAAACAAAACAAACCCTTTTTACTCTTTTAGCACTCGGGAGAGCCTGGCTTCCAACACGTCAAGCATTGTTGAAAGTAACCGTCGTCAGAACGCTACCTTGAGCCCGGTCCACGGTGGAGCTGGCCCGGCCTTCAACTTCCGAGCAAGTACGGACCCCGCAACCAACGAAGCTGAGAAACTACAGAAACCTTCCAACTGCTTGCAAGCTTCTGTTACTAGTGTGTGACAGTCGTTCTGCCTCAGATCTCCTGTCTCATTCGATACAGCCAAGTTTACGACACTGGGACTGATGTTTACATCTTGGGAAAGACAAGCATCTCGACCACAGTTTTTGTGTTTACTTAAACTGTGCTGCTAAGTAGGCTAGGGCAAAAAACAAAAATCTTTATTTCAGAGTATTGCTTTTCACATTTATGGCTCTGTAGCAACCGAATAGCAGTAGGGGTGATATGTATACTTTTGCTTCACTACTTGTAACTGAGCACACATAGGAAAGTCTAGACACTGTAAGTGTGATATGCATTCCAATGTCATGAAGTTGCCAATTCCATTTTTAAATGCCACAGATACGTGTTGCTCCCAGTCTGTGGTCAGAGGGTGCCACAGAACTGATCCTTGACACTCCCCCCCCAAAAAAGTAAGCCACCCCAAAATGTCAAATACCAGGATCCACCTTGAGGGAAATCAATGTCAAACTGACCAAAAGGGACCCCAGCCCTTTGTGTGTGAATTGTTTATGCACCAGTCATTTCTCACTGTGAGTTTTTGTGACACGATTTTGCAGGAGCCCGTGGAAGTGTGTCAGAAGGGGTCATGATCGAAATCCTGGGAGTGTTTGTTTTCAGGATTTTGTTTTTAAGTGTAACAGATGCTTGTCTGATGTTTAACCTTCCATAATCACAAACAGGAATATAGGCCTTTGATTCTGAAGTGGACGAAGGAAGGAGATCCCCAGCCTGGCTGGGACACAGCACTAAGGGATGGAAGAGGGAAATGTGGACTCTAAAGGTGTCAGTCGAATATTTAAGGAAGATAATTTCCTCCTTGTGATACTTATGATGATCCTATCTTACTATAATAGATATGATAATTAGTTTGTTTAAAAGCAAAATGTTCTTTGTGATACAAATGAAGAGTATGGCCTGGGGATGTTATTCTTTCTAATGGAAGGACATTAATCTATTTTATGTAGTTTTAAATAGAATGCCTAAATTAGGCTATGGGAGATCATTTTTAGTGGTTATAGGAAAGAGCAAAATTAGGGAGAGTTGAACTTCAGGCCTTTTATTCCTGGAAAGATATCTATAGAGAAAAGTTTAAAATAATTTTTGATTAGAAATATACATGTGCCCATGTAATTACCAACAGAATGTGCTCATTCTGCAAGTATGGTATAATCTGAACTTGTACTCCCCTGAAATTTATCAGAGTAACAATTATGCATACATGAACTATGCCAGAGTAATGTTTACAGATACTTTGTAACCAATTTCAGGAGGCATTTTTAGGTGGATGTAGAGTTACTAGCCCAACCTCTTTCAAAACGGTTTGTTAACATTTTGCTTTGGTTTACAATGTCTTATTGAATACAAAGAAGACTCTGCAGCAAAGGGATTACAAATAATCGAGCTTCAACTTTACAGAAAAGAGACATTTCAAAGTTCCCCATTTTATTCTATGAGAACAATGGCCTAAACGTGTAGATAATGAAAAATTATTTGCAGAAGGGTTACATATGACACAAGTAAATGGTCTGACCAAAAGTTTAGTTTAGTGGCGTGTGAGCCGTATAACCATAAAATATATATCCAAAAATAAATCTAAAATCTTCCCACCTCAGACTTCAGTAATTGGCATAAAATGTGTGAAACATTTCTGCCTCAGTATTAGGTTCAATCACTAGGGATCTGTTTAAAGAATACACTCCTATACATAGCTGGACCGATTCTTGAAACATATGGATACTCTCTCATGCTTTTCCAGATATTTGGAAGTTGCATTAGGTCAAACTGGACTCATCAAGTTTAGTCTAGATTCCTTTTTTTGTGCTTATAATGAAACGTAAGCACATTTCTTGGTAAACCCCCATACCACTAAAATGCTTAAGTCAGTTGGCTTTCAATCTCATGCCTTATTTCCTCCAAGGCATGCCCTGATTGCCCAGAAATGCACTATTTGTCTCATTGCTTAAATATGTCCAGGAGGAATGATAATCTAATAGACTATACACACAGTCTGTTTCCTTGGGGAGTTATATACCATACGGTTACTAAATTCTTCTGGCTAAATTCCTTTTTTTTTTTTTCCAAAAAACCTGCTCTCGAGTGTTGAATCATACCATCAGTTCATAAATAATGTAACCATTGAAACAATACATCAGCCTCTCGTTGATCCTCTTGAAAGTAGCCATTATAATAATCAAACGCTGTGTGGACAGGAAAGGAAAGCATTACCTTTAAGAGAAGCTTTAAAATAGGAATTTATCAATATTTCACAAGATACAGGTTTACAGAAGACATGATTCAGATAAAATGTGTATATACTATTTGCCTGATGCTATGGGGTACACAATTTTAAAAACAACAAAAACTCCCTTAGACCTGGAGCCATTAGCGTAGAGAAGATGGGATTTAAAGATGCTACGATGTAAGCAGACGTTCCATGTGGAAATGTCCCCGTCTGCATCTAACAGGAGTCGTGGATGGGGGAGGCGTGGTGGCAGGAAGCACTGTTACAGATGTGACCCGAGATGGTCCTCGGACAGTGGGCGAGCTTCTCAGTGACCAAACCCTCAGCCCACGCCAAGCTTTGCCAACATACTTTTCCTCCCCTGAACTGATAGCTTTGTGAGACGTGGCTGCTTATCTAGTCTTCACTTAAGAGTTTATCAGCTGAAAGGTTTACAGAACTGAGTCTGGTTGAATCTTTGTGTAGCGTTCAACTCTAAAGGGTCAACCCGTCTGTCGGCATTTTGCACACTTATGTATTATTATGATGCAGCATATTACTTTATGGCAATTTTTATTTTTACATATAACTACCTCCATAAATTTGATGAAGCGGCAGCAGTGTGTTTAAAGTGTATTGTTCGGAAAAGCAAAGTGGAAAACCTCCGTAAACATGAGGCCATGGTGTTCTGTGTGTGTGTCCGTCAGTGACTGCCCCTGTGGACTCGTGACTTCTTCATGGCCGTGGTTTTGTTTTACGGCACTATTGAGCTTTCAGATGTAAACCTGTCTCTCCTCTCTTTCCCACAAAAGCACACTTGATTTTGTTACCAATGAAAGGAAGTTGAAATCTCTTGTCTTTCCCTGCCCCCTCTCCCCGACCCCACTCCTGCTAAGAGTTCTCCCCGGTGAAGAGCCGATTGGTAAACATAATTTAGCAAGCTCTTTACTCCTGTAAGAATCTGATTTGGAAATTCTAGGTTTTCAGTAACTGAAGACACACAACAAATTTGGACTGTGCCGGCTTTGAAGTACTTTGGGCCTCTCTGCCTTCACTCACATGCTCCCATCCTGAGCCCAAACTTCGTTTTAATTAAAAGAGCTGTGTTCTGTTAAATAATTTGTATTCCATTTTATATATTTTGCACATCTCAGGGGACCTTAATGAGCATATGAAAAGGGGGGGGTGCCATCAAATAGAGAAGACAAATGGAGATGCTGAATGGGGACCAACCGGGATAAAAATACCAAATTAGTGCTTCTCTGATGTTGTCGAGTGCAAGTTCAGGAGGCATAAATTGAAAGTTAATCTGGACTAACAATGATCTGAACACCAGCTGTTCCCAAGTCTCCCTATCTCAGAGCCCAACCAGCGGTTCGAAGATGTAAATTTAAATTCTATCGCAATCGCCATGGGAGGAAAAACTTGTTGGATGAAAAGGAAAGCATTGTGCGTTTTGTTTGTTTGTTTTTTTAGGTTGGCACAGCTTTGTAAAATCCTACCCAGGATAAAAACCACTTATCGCCACCAAGTGTACTTGAAAATAAAGTTTTTAACTTAAATTATAGGCACATAGCTCCCAATACAATAGTGAACCTGTTTTGAAGTCTCGCCATTTATAACACAGGCAGTATTTGGAGCTTGATTAAAAGCCAACAACAAGCTATCATGACTTTGCCAGTTCATTTTGGGATCTCAAAGTGCTTCCAAAGCATTCAGATTGACCAACAATTAACAAAGCAGATCCTACTTGTAATACCCATACTTGAAATGGACAGACAGAAGGGGGGAACCTCAGATTACCCAGAAATTCCGTGGCAGCTACCAGTGATCTGTTTTCTATCTGTTTGATAGACCATCATGAGAAATCACTAAATACAATGCTATTTTTCTGATGTGTGCTAATAAAGTCGAAGAAAACAAATACAACTGTACACTTTTGTCCATTTTCATTCAAAAAGTTCAGGGTGTTTGGAATTTTACAAAACCCACCCAATGCCATTGCGGCCAGAGGTAGATCCTAGACATACACCCTTGTTTACAGTTTCCTATTGGGCTTCTGTAATTCCTGTGCTAAAATACCATCCTTCAGGAGCTTGACTCTTCCCGACAGTGGAAGGTGCTGAAACAGAAACTGTAATTAAAAATGTATCAAGTACTCTTCACTGTGCTGCTTTAGCACCCTAGAAATTCAGTACAATATATCGAGTCCCACCCGGAAGAATCTGGATTTCCGAGGGAGCCGATCTAGTTCTCAGTGTGTTCTCAAACTAGCAGATACCAGATCCTTGCTGAGGACCTTCTCCGTTGCCACAGGCCAGCCACAGAACCAGCCGGCACAGGCTGTCGGGCGACAGCAGACCCCCAAGCGGAAGTGATCCCATCCTCTCCTTTTCCCCAGCCCACCCCCCTCTCCCCCACCGTCCTGCCCGTTCTCTTCTGTGAGCAGCCAGGCTCCTGCACATGTTTAGGGCCTGAGGACGCTAGAACACAGAACAAATGCGAAAGCGTGGAAAACATTGTTTTGCTTGGGGTTAGTAAAATACAGGCAGGAAGGAGATTACTATCGGTCTGATCTTTGCCAAGTTAGATAAAAGAATCAGCTGTCACTCCGTCATTCTCCCAGAAGGTTTTACAGTATTATGGATACATCCAATATTTTCCCATAGATTTTTATTTAGGAGACATTTCACAAATTATATATACGAAAAAAATTCACGACGAAATTTCCTGGCGTGTTTGAAATAGGTGCTGGCATCTCCCTGATTGAGTTAATCTCTGCGCCTTACGCAGCAACATCCCAGAGAGAGATTCCCCCAGTGATTGCTCCCCTAACACATAATCCTGTGTTTTTACAGTTGTTCTATGACTTACAGTTGCTGATTGGCAAGGTTGAGGATTCTATAAGGCTCAAGGGGGACTAAACCTTCTTATGATTATATATTATCAGTTATAGGGCTTTAATTGCTCATTGTTGGCTTCAAACGCAAACACACACACCCTGCCAACAAGGGAAGGGGAGTTTCACAAATGAGGCAGCAAATGTAAGGCTAGAGGCTTGGCTGGTCCACGTACAGCTGCCTACCTCCCTGTCCAAAGGCTGATCTTGGCACCCCTGTTCCCTTCCTCCCGACCAAAAGAGGTACCAAATCTGAGATCTGAGAAATCCTCCAGCATCAGTCCTCTGCAGTTACGGGAAATTCATGAAGTACACACTCCGCAGCTCCTTGCCCGCCTTTCCTCCCAGGTCCTTCCTCCCTGCCTCCTTCCCACTCCCCCACCTAGATACCGATCCACCGGCACGGTTTCCACACCGGAAGGGCAAAACAGTGTGTGGTATTGTGCACACGTGATGGGTTAGGACTAGCGCTGCCCTCGGGTCACCTTCATGTAAGTATTGACAGCTACAAAGTAAGGTCCTTAGAGTAGTTGACATAGATACTACTTTCTAGAAGAGAATTAAATTTCAATGTTAAGCTTAAAGGGATCATAATTCTGCAGGTATCTTTCTCCGAGTGACTGAATGTGACTATTGCATTGGGGTAAATGAATTAAGAAGTGCAAGTGGGATTTACTGTATGTTAGAAAGGAGTTTTGCAGCCAAGACTGCCTTGAATAAAATGTGTTTGCACTGAAAAAAAAAAAAAAAAAACTTTAAATTACTTGGTCTCTGGTTGCTGTAAAGGTCATCCAAGATGGATGTTCTGTTTATATTGTATAGTATTTCATATGAAATAATTACAGTTCATGAAATGTCTTCCCTAATGTTACTGATTTATGACAGCACATTTGTAACATGGTTTTTATCGTGTCAGTGTGCCATATTGTAAATGATGATGGCTTGTCATGCTTAGTATAATAACTTAAAAGGAAAAAAAGCACAGGGATTTTTGTAAGTCTATATTTGAAAGTCCCTCCATATGGTAATATTGTGTTCATGTTGTTTATGTAGTGTTGTGTGAAATATCCATTTTGGATTGTGTTACTTTTTAAGATATTAAATAACATTTGGTTATATGTCTAAGTGGATTTTTTTTGCTACTTGAGCGAAAATACTTTAGGTGAGACCAATTCATTTCTCTCCTCAATTAATAGGAGTCTGTAACAAATTTTTTATTGCACAATCTTTGTTATTAGAGCTTTTGAATTAAAATAACTGAAAAGGGAAATATCTGATCAGAATCTTTTTCCGGGAATATTGAAAAAAACCACAGTTTTTTGGTTAGCTATTCAAATTTCAAAGAGTCAGGCTTAGGGACGACACCCAGAATTGTGTTTTCTATGAAATCATAAAGCAGTGGGGTTGGTCTGTTTTGTTAGCCCTCAAATCACAACTTCTATCCCCAAATAAACGTGATCCCCTTTCCAGTGAACACCCGGGGGGCTAGCCACATATTCTCAAGTTGGGAATTCCTCCATGTTTCACTGCCTTCAGAATCTATCCGATACTCTCTTGGCTGTCCTTCCCAGTGGCAAATCTTTGCCCTTGGAGAATGGACTCCCTTTTTGCAAACCAAAAGTAATCTGCCATCAAGCAAACGATGAAGCTAGGAAACAGCATGATTAGTCAAAAACAATAGGAAGCTATAAGGTTGAGCTGATTTTCTTGGAAAGGCAATACCCAAAGGGGACCTCCGATGACAGGGTCATTTGGAGAAGCGTGGAGAACCCAAGGTGACCACTTTGAAGGACAAATCTGATTTTCGTTGTGTACGTCTGTCTATAGGTGCTTTAAATTGTCTCAATTCAGCCACTTCATTTTTCAAGCACAAAGCTCGGGAGAACAAGAGTACTGGAAGAATATGTGGCTTTTACACTAGGACCAAAAGCTACTGTGCTAAAAGCAAGGTAACCGTATGTTCCCTTCAGAGCGATCCAGCGAGCCAGACACATGGAGGAAATGTGGTGACTTTAATAAGAAGATGGAAGGCAGGATTCGGACTCCTTTGAGAGAATGGTCACAGTTCATAAAAAATCTTTTCTTTCCAAAGGAAATGGTATGGTTTTAACTTATTTTTAAGTGTTTAGAGTGGTGGGATTTTTTTCCTCCATAAAGAAAAGCCAAGCAGAGCCTCGCCAAAGAAGGTATTCACCTGACTTTAATAATTTCTTTAACTGTGAAATTGTATCCCTACTGTGGGAATACTTGGATTTCATGATATGCCCCCTGTTTGGGCCCGGTGGTTCCAGACTCTTCCTGTAAAGCAAATAGTTAATCATGTACCACATGGAGTAAGTGTGTGTGATGAGTATTCACAGAGCACATTGCACCAGACGGCAGTTTCAAGGAAAATCAAGGCACCTGCCCTCCAGATAGGCTGAGCAGGGTTTTCTGGTGAATCTTCTTAAAAGAACCGCATGAGAAGTGCGATGTTAAGAGTTAGAAGGAGATGCCATACGTTCGGTAAGAGAAGTAAGGTCAAAGATGTTGATTTGGAATTCGAGGGACAAAACTGAACTGATGATGTTCAATGACGAGCGAATTCTTTCCTCCTGATGTCCAATGACGAGGGAGGACTCTGGGCTAGTGTCTGTGGGTCAGGTGGAGGGAAGGTCCCGGACTTCCGACCAGCATTGGCCTGTGTCGGTGCCCCTTTAAATGGGTTACTTAGGCAGCCCCCAAATTCCACCCAGCACGTTCCTCCTGGGTCACCCTGCTTCCTGTTTCCCCTGTTTCTCTTCCTTTGTTATAAAGCTCCACGCATTATTTTTCTTTTCTAGTTCCTTGGGTTTATTTCACTTCATTACTCTTTTCTCTCATGCTTAACCAAGAATTTTTGTTTGGTTGATTGTAGTTATGCTTTCTTGTCTAATGTTTGGACTCTTTCCTGGTCTCAATTATTTATGTGTAAATTTATATAATTATTTTTACATATATGTATGTATTGTGTATTGATATACTTACATAATATCATATATATTATAGATATAAAATGTATGTTATAATGTAGGATATCTAATAAGTTATATACATAATCTATATGTAGCTACACTTGATAGCTAGTATTTTAAATTTCATATTTATATTGCCCTATCCTCCTTGGATCCACAGGCCACTGTCTTCCCTCAATCTCACTTCTACTCACCTTTGCACTAAGAGCTGTTTGTTCTCCAACACTTGGATGGAAATCTGCCACCAGCTGATTCATCAAAGGTCTGATAAATCGCTGGCAACTTCCAGAGATGATAGATAGCTAGATACTGCATGAGACCTAAGATCTCTGTATCGCTATAGTCTACAAATGGCAATGAAACAAAAGGAGATGTCAGGCAAGAGGCTATAGTTTGACTTCTGTGTGACTCCCTTTTAATGATGTGTTGAGAATTTATTATCTTGGGAAATTATCTTTGAACATTTTTATACCTGTGCTTCAAGCCAACATCTGCCATTCTTTATTAACCCCTAGGTTGTGTGTGTATGGGGGGGGGATCCCCCCTGAAAGGCACTTCCTTTAAAGTTAACAACAGCTTCGTGGTTTCTAGCATTTCAAATCTCATTCTCAAACATCTTCCACCAGCATAGCATTTCCCCATTTGCCACTCCGCTAGATTGCCGAGGTACCAGCGGTCTGTCTCACCCAGCGTCGCTTCACATAGTTTGTTATTGTTGACAGGACATGCGACAGGTTTACAAATCTTAAATGGATTGGAGATGACAAGGTCTTTTCTTCCCCTTCCTATGTTATTTGATGGCAGCTCATAAGACATCTGTGCTGAATGTCAAAGGATCGATATTCAGACGTGGAAAGTATCAGGGTTTCTAGAGACAGAGTGATGGCCTTGGAAACAGAAGATTCCATTTCCACAGTGTCCTCCCATGCTTCCTTCTCTGTCCCTTCAAAAGGGACCGAATTAGGTGGTTTAGGGGTTGCCTGCTGGCCTCCTAAGAAGTCAGGCAAATGGGTCTGATAGAGGTTATCTTTTACAATTGACTTTTGTTCTAGCCAATTAATTGGTAGCACCACCAAATGTGTACACATCCCTAAAGATTTTGGCAGTCAGAATATTTTGTAGAGTGCTTATTTAAAGCACTTCCATTGAGTTTTTAAAGCAAAACTTTTAGAATAGTTTTTGAATTACAGAATTATTGTGACAATAGTAGAGAGCGTTCCTGTTACCCCATCATTAAACATCTTGCATTAGTATGGTACAGTGCTTGCAATTAATGAACCAATATTGATACGTTACTGTTCACTAAAGCAGTACTTTTACTCAGATTTCCTCAGTTTGTCCCGTCATTTTTCTGTTGCAGGAGCCCCGTCCAGGATACCACATTACATTTAACTGCTATGTCTCCTTAGTCTCCTCTGCCCTGAGACGGTTTCTTAGACTTTGTTTTTGATGACCTTGACAGTTATGAAGGGTACTGGTCAGGAATTTTGTACAATGTCCCTCGATTTGGGTATGACCTATGCTTTTCTCAATATCAGGCTGGAGTTATGTGTTACTGGGAGGGGGGATCATAGAGGTAAGGTACCATTCTCATCATACCATATCGAGAGTAAATACTGTTAATATAACTTACACCACTGACGTTAACTTTGATCACCTCGCTTGAGGTAATGTTTGAAAGTTACTCTTTCTCGGCTTACACCCTGTCCTCTTTGGAAGAAAGTCACTAGGCTCAGCTCCCACATAAGGAATGAGGAGTGAGGCTCCATCTCTTAGGGCGGAGAATCTAAACAGATTATCTAGACCTCTTCTGTACAGATTTGTCTCTTCTTCCGCATTTATTCAATCATTTATTCTTATCAGTATAGATTTATGGGTATTTATTTTATACTTTGGGTTATAGTCCATTACTACCTGATTTATGTTATTCCTTGAGTTTTCCCAGCATTTGCTACTGATTGCTGTTTCAGTTGGTTCCAGTACCCTTTTGACACACCCCCATTATTGCAGGTGACTGTTACTTGTCTTCCTAACTTCCTGGCACTATAAGATGCTCTAAGCTCATTTTATATATACCGCCCCAGTCTTAGAATCGGCCACTTCTCCAAGGAGCATGGTTTCTTTTACTGGCAGATAGTATTAGAAACCAAGATCTAGTGGTACCAGGCATGCCCACTGCTACCAGAGAGCCAATCTTTTTTTTAAGATTTTATTAACTTTTTTGAGATTGAGAGAGAGATAGCACGAGTGGGGGAAGCAGTGAGAGAAGCAGACTTCCAGCTGAGTAAGGAGTCTGATGCGGGACCCAGTCCCAGGACCCTGGGATCACGACCTGAGATGAAGGCAGACGCTTAACTGACTGAGTCACCCAGGCGCCCACCGGAGAGCCATTCTTTCTAGGATCTCTCAGATGACAGAGCCAGGAGACCGAGGTGTGCATGCTCACCTGCGTATATGCATGTCTATCAATATTTCTATCTGCAGTCACCTGTATCTCTGGTAAGCTAAATATGGGTTCATACTGATGTATCCCACTCTAATCCATGACTACGTTGATCATTCTAGCCTGCTTATCTGTAACCTTCCCTACTCCAGCAGTGAGAAACCAGGCACCCAACACCGCCATCTATTTACTTAATTGTTCAACTGCAGTATACATGAATAGCAGTTCATCCACGGCATCTTATAATACTGATCAGGTAATCATGGATAAACAGGGAAGGGAAAAGAAATGGAAAGGTTTCTCAACTTGCCCTAAGTAGGTGGCATACTTGATGTGACAGGACAGTGAAGATCGTAAGTTTATCAACGGACTTAACGGGTCTGATAGGATTGTTCTAAAATTTTTAAGGTTCAGAGGGGGAGAGGCCACTACTGATAACATTTAATATGTATCTTTCCTTATGTCACACTGTCAGTACTGGTAGGGAAAGGGGTGTGCTGACTTACTAGTAATAGATCCTACGTTTGGGAAGCCCCCACTTCCTTCTCTCCGTTCCAGTCTCTGCATATCTAAATTTTAGCCATATTTCAAGGTCCAGATCAAATGCCTTCTCTTGCACAAGGGCTTCTCTGAACACCCCTTTCCACTTCCATGCCCTGACAAAAATATGGCTTCTTTTCCCTTTCTAATAGTACGACACTTATCATTCCCAACCCTGTGTTCTTGATTCCTATCTTAAAGTCAGGACTTCAGACTCCTGCCCAAGACCTTGACCTCAGCTAAAACATTTATGCCATTTTTATGCTATTTACTGGACCTTCGGGGGGTGGGGGGACACACACACACACACCCCTCCTCTTGTCATTGTTTCTCAGTGGCTCTTAAGAGCTCTGAAATCTTCAGTAGGCTCCACTGTGCAAGCAATGGGCTCCCAGCAGGATTTCGAAAACCTTGAGCACTTTGCTCAGGCCTGCTTCTAACCCAGGCAGCCTTCTGGAAATGTGCTCGCTAGCCGAGCTGCTCGGCCTCAGTGTGTCTTCTCTCTCTCAAAAGAAAACCAGCAAGGAGGGGATGGCTTTTGGAAACGTCAAAAAGTTGTTATGAGATTAAAAGCTGAGTGGGAAGTTTTAGTCCCTTCTTGTGAGCCCACGCATTGTGGAAGCCTGCTCCTCTGGGCCAGGGCGGTGATGGGGAGCAGGGGTTGGGGGGGGACTGGGTTTCACTCAGCGCCTACAAAGATGGGAGAGGAGTTAAAAGAGGTGGTCAAAAGCCACTGAATGTGCCGGGCAGGGAAAGCTGCTGGCTGTGTGGGAAAGGGGCCAACCTCGCTCCGTGAGTGTGTAGAGTCTGTTTGTGTCCCTGTGTCCCCAGGGCTGTGTTTCTGCAGGGCTCCCTGAAGTGGTGGGAGTATTTATGACCATGGCCACAATATGTTTCCTTTTAACCATATCTTAAATCTAAAGACAGCCGACTATTGTTTATGCAAACTTTCCACAGAAGTATAACAAAAAATTTATTTTCTCTGTCTTGATTTTGAGGTTTTTTTCCCCCCCATCGTAGCCACATGTTTTTCTTTCTGCTTCTTGTCATTTCTTCCCCCAATCTCCTGCTCCTTCCCTTTCTGCATCTGTAAGATTTTGACTGCAGCTAATTTTTCATTTTAATGTTCTCATTTCTCTCCCCCCCGACACACCCTTTTAAAACAAGTCCTGGATTTTGATTTCTTGATAACCTTTTTCCTATCTTCCTACAACCTATAGCTAACTCATTTAGTAGCTGTACTGTGGGTAGTTTAAAAGCTTAGCCAGGGAATTCTACTGACAAACTACTTGCTATTACTTCCAAATACTCAGGTTAGCCGGAAAAAAAATTAAATAAAAAAATGAGTCGTGCCCCGGGTTGACATAACACCAAAAATCTCCTGAGCTCTCTATCTAGTTGACCTGCCGTGTCGGGGATGGGGTCTTCAACAGGAGTGTCTGGAACGATGGTTTTCTCTGTGGCACCAGGGTTCAGAAGCCGGGATTGGAGTCCTGTCCTGGGGCGTGGTTTGGCTCAGGGTGAACCAAATGACTGCAAGGTCAAGTTCCCACTGGGAGACGTGGTGTTACCTAGTATCCTCCAAATCCGAACTTGAAAGTCTTGCCTCTATGAATATACACCTCTTAATTTTAGTCTTTTTGTGTGTTCCAATTATTCTACAAGAAGCACATACTGTTTTAAAGTCAGAACATTGTTTCTGAAAAAACAAAATGTTTAAGAATACAATGAACAGAAGAAAGGTCGTGCACGGAGACTTAGGTGCATCCTCTGTGTTATGACTTCCTTTCTGGCCTCTTCGCCTCTTCTGGGGGCTAAACTCTGGAGCCTGCAGATTTCTCTTGAGTATAGAAAGGCTTGATGGGGCGCCTGGGTGGCTCAGTTGGTTAAGCTACTGCCTTTGGCTCAGGTCATGATCCTGGAGTCCTGGGATTGAGTCCCGCATCAGACTCATCGGGATTGAGTCTGCTTCTCCCTCTGACCTTCCTCCCTCTCA
The DNA here is from genome assembly GCF_037043125.1 of Eumetopias jubatus. NCBI lineage: Eukaryota > Metazoa > Chordata > Mammalia > Carnivora > Otariidae > Eumetopias > Eumetopias jubatus. The sequence continues at coordinate 15,431,485 of NW_028274808.1, forward strand.
TCATTCTCTCTCTCAAATAAATAAAATCTTTAAAAAAAAAAAAAGGAAAGCTTGTTAATTTTCAAGTTGCAGATCAGTGTGTTTCTTGCTTTCCAGAGCAAAAATGTTCTCCTGGTCTCAATAAAGTGCAATCCAAAATTTCTTCATTATAAGAGGGTTATGATGGGGAAAAGCCAAGATTAAAGGTAAGGGTTGTCTCTTTCTTTAGGCCCAGAGTAAAAGCCATCATGAAGGGGAGACAAATGAATCCTCTGTAGCTTTTATAAACTGGTGCTTGATTTACTCTCCTTATTCGTTGCTGCAGAACTTAAACATTCTCCCCAAATGATTTGTCACAATTAACTCATTCTTCCTCAGAATCTAAGTGGAATCTTCAGACAGTTCTTACTGTACCTAGAAATCTAGTTCTTGTCAATTCATGTAGAGTTTGATTAATCCTTATCATAATTTGTAGTAAATATATCCAAATCAGAGACTTTATTTTTTTTTTAAAGATTTATTTTATTTTAGAGAGAGACAGTGCGAGTGAGCACATGAGCAGGGGGAGGGACAGAGGAGAGAAACAGACTCCCTGCTGAGCACGTAGCCTAGGCCCAGGGGCTCAATCTCAGGAACCTGAGATCATGACTTGAGCTGAAACCAAGAGTCAGACGCTCAACCGACTGAGCCATCCAGGTGCCCCTAAATCATAGACTTTAAAAAATATTACCCCCCAAAAGGTAGTCCATTAAAGGGGATGCATTTTCAAAATTTAGGGCCCATTGTTGTAGACTATTTTTGTTTTGATGTTAAAGACTAGGTTTTTGCAAAGCTAGCTAAATCAATGAGCTTTAAATTTAATAGTATCCTGAATACTGTTTCTCTAAATTCAAGTATTAATAATATACCATTTGAGGAAGGAACCTAAGTCAGAGGAAAGGTTAAACAAAAATATACCTGCATGTACTGTAATATCATTTGAATGTTAATTTTGGTACAACAGGTATTCTGAGCAGTGCTTTCATCTTGGCTGCAAGGCATCTTGGTGTGTTCTGGGAGCACAAAGTGAAAGACATGCTCATTGTCTTCTAGGGGGTTCAAAAGGGAAGGTCACCCTTACACCTGGAAAAGTAGCAATACAACCAGGTTGCAAAATGCTCAAGATAGCATGGGAAAGTACACCCTCCTGGAGCAGCTCCAGGTTCCAGAACTATCCCACCTGCTCACCAACTGTGGGATTTGGCAACCAGCTTCACTCATCTGCCCTCTGAGGTTCAGCGCTATGGTCTGTTAGAAAAATGGGGCTAGATTCTGCCTTGCCTCCCTCACAATGGCGTCTGTGAGGATTACGATTGCAGGAGACCCATGCAAACCACACACGCTAGGTAAGGTACAAAACCAGTGCTGTGCTATTGGGCAGGCTCAGGGCAGATGGCTTATGATTGTGGTACTATTTGGGCAGATGGAGTCTTACAGACACTTAGGATTTAAGCTGGACCTTTCAAGAATGTAAGGACAGAGGGACCTGAAGAGTATTCCCGCGGCACGTTAGAAGCAGGAGTGGCAAAGATACATTTGCAAGACAGAGAGTATATCTCATTAATCTTCCTTTAGACTGAACATCATAAATGCTGTGAGTGCATGTGGGGGAAGGAGGGGGCTAACATTACATATACATTTTTCTAACCTGATTTTGCTACAGAACATTAAAACCAATCATGGGAAGGTGCCGCCCTTCGTGTGTTTGTCGTGTGTTAGTCTTTATGCCTGTGTCTATGGATGGAGCCACCGTATATCCTTGCTTCCAATTATTGTCTTAAGTCTACCTTTGAATAGTGAGCCCTCTTAGCCCATGCCCTTCCAGTCATTTGAACACTCTTGTGTTCTTTGCTTTTCTTCCCTTTCCCATGTACGTATCGTGGGCCCACAGCTGGATCACAAGGGTCCTGAAAGGTGGGAAGGCTTTGCGCTCATGCCACCTCACAGAGCCTGGCAGGGAGGTCTGCTCCTTATTGGTGTAATGCTGTGATGCCCACAGACCCTTTTTCCTTCTTAATGTTCCTGTACTCACTGCTTCTGACACTCACACCCACCTGCCGTTCTGCTGGTAGACTTGAAAGTATCCCCCACAAAGTCATTTAGGTAGAGAAGATGCCAAAAGGATTTTTAAGGCTTCTGAAAAACCTATAATTTTGTGCTGAGTTACCATATCAGAGTCACTAATGTCAAGATGCCCTGATCTTCCTGTATTTTATGTTTGATTTGAAGTGGCTAAATACTAAATCCAACTCTGAACCCAAAATACAAGTCTGAGTCTATTACTCCCCTGCTTAAATCCTTTCACTGGTCAAAATTAGGTCAATGAGATCCAACTCTTTACTACGGCCTGTAAGGTGCCTCTTGATCTGGTCCCTTTACCTCCCATTCCTGCCTTCCAGTGCTCCAGCCTGAACCTTTCCCTGGGCTCCTTGCGGCCTCCAGATCATTTCAAAACCTGGCAGATCGAATGGAGCGTTCTCTCCTGCCCCTGCTGCCCCATCCTAGCACCGATTCACCACTATTCAATCTTCAGGTTTCACTGACCTGGATCAAAAGAATCTTCCTTGGCTTGCAGAGGCTGCAGAAGGCCTGACGCTTCCTGCTCAGAGGTGGGGCTGTTCTCTTGTCACTGGTTAGGTTCCCTGGGATGCAAACTCAGATGAAGATTTGTATTGGAGGGAATGCTCATGGGATCGGTCCCCCTGAGAAGAGAAGGGGAAGAAACAAGCATGGCCAAGGAGAGGTTGGGCTCTGTCAATCCTCTTCAGCTAAAGACCACCAGGAACAACACACCTGGGGTTCCGCAGATCGAGTCTATGACTCGCTGCAGAGTGTAAGATGCACACCGTGGAGAAACACAGGCCTCTCAGTATGAGGGTTAGAAAGACGCCAGTAGATAGCATTTGGACTTCGGCTAGGAGAGTTGGGAGAAGACCTAAGGTTCCCGCTAGATTGCACGCGGCTAGAGCAATCTAGAAAACAAAATGGCAGCATGTCTATGATGCATCTCCTTAAATCTTACCCCTGGCAGGAAAGGGTAGAATGAAGATATGGCTGTAACCGGTGAAGAAGTAGCAGCTGCTCACTCTGGCCAAGAAGGGGTGAGGGGAGAATTTGTTATGGTCCGAGTGGCACGGTGACCTTGTCTTTATGCTTAAATGAAACTGTGAAGAGGGCTTGCTTCATCTCGTTTTATTATGATCTCAGAGTAGCCTCATCATTTGTGTGGTATTCTGTGAAGTTATTTATGTCCCTCGGGAGAATAACGTGGCCCAGCTGTGAGTGCCAGTCTGGCTTCCGATTATGAGGGCCCGGTCTTTTCTCCTTTCTCCTGTGATGCAGGCTCAGCAGGTTCCTCAGCGGCTCCCCAGAGGAGGCTCCCAACCCAGGTGACTGCAGAGTGCTCTGGTCTCCTGATGGGGCCAGGGCGGCAGGCCTTTACACTCCCACCATCTGTCGGTCACTGGAGGCAGGCTGCCCTGAGAAAGAAGGGCAGCCGGGATTGGTGTGGTCTTTTCAGCTGAGGCAATTCTGGATGAGAGCCCATCTGTGGCCTGAGTGATGGCACGCCCTGGCAGCAAAGGCCCTGGTTTGCAGGGCGGGCGGGGGATGAACCAGAGCAGCCACTCTGCCTTCGGCTTCCCTCTCCTCTCTGTGTGAACATAAGCTCTGGGATGACCGGGACAGAGGCTCTCTGGGTCCTCCTTGTACCTGCGAAGCCTTCTGCAGCGCCCCATATGAAGCTCTCCATAAATATTTGCCACATAAATTAATGAGCTGAACGTCATGAGATCTTGGTTTTCCATTTGACTAAATGTTCTACTCCTAGTCTTTGCATATAACCTTTTCTTTCCAACTGACAACTTAATTCCTGTGGACTATTAGTCACCATCTAGCTTGTGTAGAGCGATAGTTCTCATCAGTGAATGGGTGGCATGAATTAGTTACCAGAGAAACTTTTTCAAAGTATCTCTGCTTGGCCCCCAAGGAGACCCTATTCGGTCAGGATTTTGATTCAATTAAGTCTAGAGTGGTGCTCAGCTATGGGTATTTTGAAAAAACTCCCTAAGATTGAGTCTGTTTCCATCACTCCCTGCCCTTTCCCCTCCAAAAAGAAGTAGCTTCAAGTTTGGTGGTGATTTCTTAGAATGGCCTTCAGGAATCGGGGAACATTCTTTTTTTTCACTTTTTCCCCCTCAGACATAGTTCTAAAAAGCCAAACGTGAAGTTATGTCATGGCCAAGATGAAGAGCATTCTACTGAGACATCCTTTACAACAACTAACATTTTCCAAGCACATGAAATCTTTAAAAAAAAATTCCTTCTTACAATTACAAGACTCCTATTTAAACTGAAAGCCTTATCCTTGGGTCTTCCAATGACTATCTGGAGATGGAAAGATTTCCAGTACATATGAATAACATGCTAGCCTCTCCACCAACACAGACCCCTAGAGCCACTGCTTCTGGATTCAAAGCCGCATTCACCTCTGTAAATATGGTTCTTTAGAAGCCATACCCAAGCCTGCCCCGTGGCAACATGGGAAGCAGGTGAATTTGTCTTGGGCCTCTTTTCCGTTTCCTGTCCATCAGTTTGTCTTACAGCTTTGTCTCTCACACTCAGGAGGAAAGCCAGTGCCAATCTAGAAAACTTCTCCTTCCCAAAGAGATTTACATTACAAAAGACTAAACAATGGGAGGATGCTGGTGATCATGACCTTCTATATAATCTCACCATAGTCTGCTTCGGTGTCTGCCTGCTCCATCTGTTTGTAAGGAGCTTCTTGCTGGTGGGGGTGTGGAAGAGGGTGGGAGGCCTGTGTCTTTGTCCTTTTTGCATTTCCGTGCTGACGCAGACAGGGATGTTTACGAATGAATGAACGCACACGTGAACAAGTGAATGCCTGCGCAGGGGCTGTAGGAAGAATGTTAAGCATTGGGTTGACCTTGACAAAGTCTTAGACGCATCTTAGTCACCTGATACTCATTTGTTGTTTTGTTTCAAACTTGAAATACCTAAATGAAGAGCCTTTGAAACAGAGGTCCATTCTTTCAAGAAGCTTCTAAGGAGAATCTTGCAGCTGTGGTACTGATACATCGTTGTGGGGCATTGTTCTCAGTAATTTTTAAAACAAAATGACTGAAGTTTGAACAGTATTTGAGATAGAACATATTTGTATCTTTAAAAGATAACTTGAGTAAAATCAGGATTAGGCTTATAACACAAATCTATCCTGAACCACCTCTAGCTTTGCTTTGAACTGCTGACCGTGTACCACCTTGGCACTGCCCTTGCGTGCCTGAGAGGTCCCAACAACACGCACATGCACTCACTGTCCACGCAGCTCAGGTGCGGTGGTACATTAACTAGGGAGCTATTCATGGGTAGGGGATAAACACTTGGAATGTCTGGTCTGTTTTTTATGCCTCACTGATACTAACATTTATGATCATTTTTTGATTAAAGACTAATGTATGTTTATTATCCTAGGAAAATTATAGGAAAGCAGAAAAGAAGCAAAGAAGAACTAAGTATCATCACATCACCCAAAGATAATCACAAGTATTATTTTGAAAGACCGCATGTCCTTTTAACATTATATATATATATATATTTAAGCAAAATTGGGACCATACAGTCCAAACTCCTTTGTAACTTGCTTTTTTCTCATAGTTATCACGAACGTTTGTCATGACTTCACGTTTTCTCCTGCCACGTTGCTCCAAATGGCTGCACAATAGTTCTTTCCTTGAATCATTTTCCTTCTGTTCCTCATTGTCGGACGTTTCTTTAAACACTTTCCTGATGTTGAATTTTTAGGCTGCAGCAAACATCCATGAAGAAATCTGAATGTTTCCTGGAATTAGAATTCCTAGGTCAAAAGCTATATGCACGCATAAGGCTTTTAAAATACATTGTCAAATTTCCCTTCACTATTTGCCACGTCCACTTATGCTCCTGCTGGTAGTCATCCTAGAATTTATTTTCTAACACACTTAAAGGTCACTTTCATTTGGTACCTTTGCAATCGTACTATTTGCATTCAAGGGCTGGGTTCCAGGGTATGCTCTATGAAGTGATCCTGCCTATTGGCTGAGTCTTTAGCAGAGAAAGGTATCACACATCTCCTAATTAAGTTTTAATAAAACAGTAGGATGGTAAAAGGTTTCTTGACTTCACCTCCAGAAGTACACCATGGGAAAGTGGATTAGTCATTTCTAATCATAAATATTTTGAGAGAAACTAATTATTTTGCTTATATGTCTTTTTCATCTGGATGGCCAGGAAGAGCATATTCAAATTCATAATGGTTTCTACTTTCCCATTGTCGAGTACCCAAGCACAAGGTAAGTATGATTTGGTCTCCAGCGTGGTGGGGAAATGTTTACAATACAACCCAGATATTTTCATCCTGTTTGTATGGGTTGAATGAAAGCCTTTCTAATTCCCATGAGGATGCAACATCTCATATGAGATGTTTTTCATTTTAGCGCAGAGTGAAAGCTACAAAGAAACTACTTGACAGTATTCTTCTCTCTTAGTAACAGTAGATTCCCAAGATGCAACAGGTTTTCAGATTTATTATTCTCCTATAATGAAGAAACTCAAGGATACTCAAACCTGGAGGAGCTTTTTATTTGACATCTTTCTTTCAAGGTAACAGCTTTGCTGCAATTTGTTTAGTATGCACCTGCTTATTAGTGGTAGCTTTTTGTGAAACTGTGGTTATCAAGAAAGGATGATATATAGTGAAAAGCAGCTGCTCCAAATCACAAACTATTCATAAATAGCTTTACCCGCCCCCCCCCAAAGTGAGGCCCTCTCTTCTCAAGTTGTAACAGTCAGCAGAAAATTAAAACCCCATAGGATGATAAATACTTTAAGAAGTATTTCTCCCCAGTGTTTCAAATGTTGTCTTGTAATGCGGTGTACTCTCACTGAACCAGAAATTGTCTGTAATAAAAGAATATTGGGGGAAAGTGTTTAGATTCTCATTGAATTCTAGAACTTAGAAGGAGTGTTCTGTTTTCACTGTTAAAGGTTAATAGCTGAATATATGTCATAAGCTTCAATAAAATGAGAGCTTTTGGTTCCATGCCCCCAATAAACACCATTTTTAACACATAAAATCCGGAGACCTTTCTTCCTAATTTAAAATAACCACTGGGGCACCCGGGTGGCTCGGTCAGTAGGCGTCCGACTCTTTAATTTCAGCTCAGGTTGTGATCTCAGGGTCCTGAGATTGAGCTCCGCTGTGGATTCCGCACTGGGTGTGGACTCTGCTTAGGATTCTCTCTCTCTGCCTCTCTCCCTCTCTAAAAAATATGATGAAATAAAATAAAATAAAATAAAATAATTGTCAAATGAATTTCCTGGCAATAAGCAAATGATTGCTTTTTAAAAATACTATAAATATTTCATTTTTAAAAATCATTCAAAAGAAAAGATCACTTCTTTCAGCTGCCTTTTGACTTAACACCATCTTTTCTATGCGTGCAGGGAGCAAATATGAGGGTTCCTGGCAATTATGCTGATGTCTATTATGGTTATTAATCATCTATTTATACATTGATCATTCTCCTAGAGGCTCTCTGAAATTGCAGCTCTCTTCCTTTTTTAAAGGAAATTGAGGCATCACAGGAGTAATTTTAGAATTTTCCCAAGACCTGTTGAGATCGAAGTGAACTCTAAATGAACCATGCTAGTAAAGGCATTGTCAGTTCTAGACTGTGATCTTCTACTTGAATCAATTTATTTCCGCTAGAGGTTAATTGAATGTCTGTCTTTCCTGTAGGTGATTCTTTTTAAACTATTAGTAATCATCAGTATCTACAGGAGAGAATCTCAGTTGTAAATGGCTTGACTGAGTCTAGAAAACGAGACTTTGTTCTTACCCCAGCTGCCTGATGTCTCAACAGTCCTTGAAATTTTATCTATTCTTTCGAGTGTATGTGCAAAACAAAGAATTCAGCTTGTTTTCCACAGTTTGAGTCTTCCCTGAAACAGATGGAGCTCGTGCTTATCTGGATGTGGAGAATACTGAGGACTCCCACCTTGACGTTGCAATGAAAACTTTCCCTCCAATCTCTAAATTCTCTCATCTGGCACAATAAATTAGAAAAGCCTGCTGTTCCCTTTGGTAGGCTGATAGAGTGCCCCCATGTTAGATTAATATCCAGAAATCATCTCTTCTCTGGTGTAGCAGAAGGCAGATGATGAGTCCCAGATGTTTCTGCAAGACTGTCATTCCCAGACATAATAGATTACATCAGGGAAACCAACAATAAAGAGTTGTGTACTTTCTTCTTCTTTTTCTTTCTCTTTCTCTCCTTTTTTCCCTTCCTTCCTTCCTCTTGTTTCCTCCCTCCCTCCCTTCCTGCCCTCCTCCTCCTCCCCCTCCGCCCCTCCTCCTTCTCTCTCTCTCTCCCTCTCTCTCTCTCTCTCTCTCTCTCTCTCTCACACACACACACACACACACACACACACTCATCTTATTCTTTCTTTTCTAACGGATTCAGAAGGTTTGAAAATTGACGAATAACCTCACTTTATGGAATAACTTGCCCCATATTCTAGGCACTGAAGGCTGTAAGACTTTGGTTGGTTGGAGGTATTTCAGGTATGGCAAACTTGGACATCACGTAGGAACATGGGAGTGGACTGTGGGATGAATAGCACCTCAGGGCAGTGGTCCACTGGCCATGTGTAGCCATGGCTGAGCCTCCTGCAATTCTCTGTTGGAGATAAGAGCTGTGGTTGATTCCTTCCTACGTGCTTTATCCCTTGCTCCCTTAAAATCATAGGGAACAGCTAACAGAGCTCCCTAGAAAATTCTAGCAAGGCTTCAGCCCCCTGAGGGAAAGTGAACTTAATAATACTTGAATCTCCCTTATTTCTCCAGTAGTATGCTAAGCACTTTTCATACAGATGATGACCTTAAAGATGAGTACCTTCCCCCTGATTTCATAGTTGAGGGGGTCTAAGATTCATGAGAGCACATGGTCCTTATTCATGGTACAAAGCTAATGGGATTGGGAATCCAGGCTACAAATCCAAACTCGTCTAACTCTAAAGCACCTGTGCAGTGCCCTGTTGGTAATAAGTACTACCAGCACAGCTGATGTCAGGCTATCAGCATGATGTCACCAGTCCTGCTGGGTTGGGAAGAGGTGTACACAATTTGCCCTGGGAGCCGTAGTGATGGCTCAGCACATATTACCTGTGCACCTGGGATTCCACAAGCCTCCTGGTGATGCTGGGCGAAGAACATGGACAGGGACAGAAATGAGCCATAGGACCTTCCTATGGTGACAGAGTTTAGAAAGTTCTTTTCTAACTGCAAGGTTGTCTCTTTTATTGCTCTTAAGTTTCACCCACCTGGGACGTGCTGGAATTTCTCTTAAGTGAAGGCATCTTCCAAACTAAACTAGAGAACAGATAGGAAAGCAAATGCCATGCTAGAGCACTTCCTGGGTTGCCTCCACTCGAGTATACCTGCTTCCTAATATTAAAAATCTGTGCACGCCACTTTCCTATTCTGTGTTTTCCCATCTAACTGTAGGAATAGATGGTAACTGGAGACTTACTCACATTCGTATTTGGAGGAATTGGGCTCTGAGGGGGAAGAGGGGAAGGTACCCGGATTCTTCTCATCCTTCTCTTTCAGTTAGCCCACCTGTGCTCACAAGTTAGTCAATCACAGGCAGTCGGGCAGAAGGTAAATTGAAACTATCCACTCCCTTTCTTGCTGATGAAAGTAAGCAGCTTTTCAGAGCCTGGAAAGATTGAGCCTGCTCCTTGTTCCAGCCCCACCACCCACTCTCCCTTAGCACGCATGCCTGCAGTGAACATATGCAGAGCTCCTGCCTGAGCTCAGTACTGGTGGATAGACAGCTTACATAACTTACCACTTTCAAGTATTTTGATCACTCTATAGGGATAACATAAGGTGGTTGGCAACCTCTCCTTTCCAAGAAAAGGAAATCTGTACTTGGAGGTCAGTTATATTGTCCAAAGTCATATGGCTAATAAACAGCAGAGTTGGGAATCAAATGTCAGTCAGTCTTCCCCCAAAGCCTGGATCTCTCAATGACATCACACTGCCTCATGTACTTTTAGAGCCACAGAAAGCTGCTCATTTGCATTCTATTTATATGACTGAGTCAGTTATAAAGCTCATGATTCCACTGTCTTTGGTATATAGCATGCCAAAGCAGGTTCACCAAGGGTCGTAACAGATCCCTTTCACAGACTAACCACAACGTTTCTTACAGAAGACAGACTTCAGAGCAAAATAAACTACACAAACCCTGTTGAATGTCTTTCTATGAAGCCAGGCCATAAGAAAGTTTCTTTTTAAAATAATATTTAACTTTTTTGCCTCTGTTTATAAAAATAATAATCACTGAAAAAAAATCTAGGAAAATACAAAGAAGAAAATAAAAACCACCCAGGGCGCCTGGGTGGCTCAGTCGTTAAGCGTCTGCCTTCGGCTCAGGTCATGGTCCCAGGGTCCTGGGATCGAGCCCCGCATCAGGCTCCCTGCTCCGCGGGAAGCCTGCTTCTCCCTCTCCCACTCCCCCTGCTTGTGTTCCCTCTTTTGCTGTCTTTCTCTCTGTCAAATAAATAAATAAAATCTTTAAAAAAAAAGGTTTAAAGGAAAATAAAAACCACCCATAATGTTAACACTATGACATACAGTTTTAATTTTACAATTGTATATATATAATGTATATATACACACACTATATATACAATCCTATTTAATTAACTCAGACTGATATATGTATATATTATATTATATTATATTATTATATCATATTATATTATATACAGTTGTGGGGTTTTTTTAACCTTGGCATTATCTCTGACCATATGGCCAACTGTCAGCCCTTCCATGTGTCAATGTAGGGCCTTACTCCAGGCCCGCTCCTCTTACAGGCAGAGTGCTGCCCACTGGGAGGATCTCCTTTCCCCAGTGTCTAGGGCTACCCCTACATGGGGCCATAATCACAACAGTCCACTCTGAGCCAGTGCTGGCATATGGCACAGAGCCACCTAAATCGGGCTTGAAGTGTTATCCTCTGTACTCAGCTGGTCATTGGGAACCTGCCCTGGGGCAATGGGTACAGGTGAGGCTGCCAGTGTGGCCAGGGTACATATATCAGGCACGTGAGTGACTTGCTTTTGGGCCTTATTTGTACTTTCAGGAATTGTTAGGCATGGGCCTGTATAGAACAATATATCATCTTTCTGTAATGGTTGAGCACTTCTTGGAATTTCCAATTTTATGGCCGAGTGGATCAAATCACAACCGGCTCATGAATGGCAAATATCAGGTCTCTGGTCACTTGGTGTCCCATGGTCAGCTGTCTCCTCCGGGGCCCAGTGGCAAGCCAGGAGCTGTTACTCTCAAAAAGAGAAGAATTATTTGTTGGAGGCCTAGCTTTGCTCATAACTCTTAAAGTCCTTCACTTCTGATGCTCTCACTGAAACCTCAATGGGCCCCCAACAACATCCTGATGCGCCCAGGCCTTCAAGCACCGTGGTGTTTCTGGAGTCAGGAGGTTCTAGCAACAGCACCCATTGCTCTGCACCCTGATCAGCATAAGGTGCTGTCCTGGCTCTCAAGGCACTCAAGGTTAGCAACTGCTCATATCACCAGCATTGTGTTCTTTTTATTACCCTTGCATTTAAATGTTCTGTGTTTCTCAATTTACTTTTCATCAATTATCAAAGTCAACATGATGCATAATCCTGATTTCCCCAATATAAAATGAGCAAATTCCCCTATCTTTCCCCTTCTACCATCTTCTCCCTCACCAACTTTCCAGACTTTGTTAGTAAGCATCCAGCTTGTGGTTTCTGACATTGATTTCCTTATGTATCTTCTTAACTATGAAAAATCTAAATTCATTTACATTTACTTATTTACAATGATTTTCTGAAATTGAACACTCTTAACTGGTTTTAATGACAGGTGGCCAGTTATTTTATTCAATAAATCACCAGTGCTAGAACTGGAATGGTAATCACCTTTCAGTCTATTGCAATGCATCTTCAGATAAGTTTTTAAGAACACATAGATGATATGATTTCTGAGTTCTTGAAGGTATAAGATAGTTTTTCTGAAGCCTTCACCAAAGAAAAATAACTTCTTGACTGAGGATAAAAATCTTAAGCCACAAGGACAGTACACCAAACTTGTATAATTATTATTTCATTTCTTCTGACACCTAACATAACCCCCAAAAATCTAAATCCAGTTTGCTAGTCCAGTTTGAGTTTTGTTCTCTTTTGAAGGACACTCTCTTTTATAATTAAATATGCTTAGAATGTTTTTATTTGTTGGACAGCATTTACAAATATATATATATATACATTAATATTTCAGAATTACAAAATAGTTGCAAGAATAAGATTAGTACAAAAAACAGCCAAATACCTTTAACTCAGATTCACCCAACCCTGATATTTGGTCCCGTTCGTCTTCGTTCTTTCAGCATAACACTCACACGCATGGGTGCAGATACACAGCGTGCACGCACGACGTGTACGCACGTGCGCACAAGCTTTCGCGTGCACGCACACTTCTGCAGATGTGCGCACGTATGCGCACAAACGCGTGCACGCACGCACGCACGTAGGTATGCGTGCGCACACACAACTCTCTTCTGACTGAGGGTAAGTTATGTACCTTTTACCTCTAAATTCGTCAGTGAATTTCCTAATAGGGAGAATCTATTTGCAACTTCAGTAAATTTAACACTGAAAAGATATTTTTTATCTAATCTAACCATCCATATTCCAATTTCATCAATTGACCTAATAATGCCCTTTTTATCATGTGTTTCCCCTTTGCTGTGTTTTCCTTTGTTGATTTTTTTTTTTTTTGTTCCTGGAAGGGTGGAGAGGGGACTTGGAACCAACTGACTGCCACTTTTCTCAAACCTAGATCTCTCCACAGGCGTGGGTACCTTTTTATTAATACTGCCTGTAATATAGTGCGCTCTTTCCAATTTTATGCCCAGATTATTTTTTTACTCCAGAAATTTTTGTTTAATTATGTCTTTGATAATTGATTCTGGTTCAGCTTTTTAAAAAATACTCTAACAAAGAATTGGGATCTTTGTTCTCTTTCCTTCCTATCCATCATCTCTTTTATGTATACACTACCTCTTTCTTCTTTTTCTCTGTGGTCTGGGAGAATGTCTTATGTTTGTCCTCGATATCACTGCTTTAGTTTTCCACACATGATACCAGTTTGTATTAATTAGCTAGAACCCAAATCTCAGTAGTTGAGCCTAATAGATGTTTATTTTTTAAATTCAACTTGTTTAAGCAAAAAAAAAAAAAAATGTTTATTTTTCACTAAAGTAAAAAAAAAAAAGTGTTTATGAGCGGAGGGAAAGTTTTTCACAAGCAGTGATTGAGGGATTTAGGCCTCCTTTCATCTTATAGCCGCACTACTGCTAAGATCTCAAGAGTTCTCTGCTAGATCCTCAGCATCTGATTGGAATAAAGAGAGAGTGTAGAGGATGTTTCTATGGGCCTGACCTGGAAGTGGTGTGTATCTCTTCATTCCATGTTGTTTTACTGGCGAGACCTTAGTCATGAGGCCATGTCTACCTGCGGGGGAGAACGGGAGATGTTGCTGTGTGCTTAGGAAGAAGTGGAAACAAGTAGGCCAAGATAGAGCCGTGTTAGCAAAACATCGCTCTTTACTGATTCCAATTCAGATTTTTAATTCTACCATTGTAATTATAATTTTGAAATTATGGCTTTGAATCTATTCATTTCCACTTTATTTTCAGCTTGTTGTTCTTGCAGCTTATTCAGTTGTCTTTATTTTGTCTTTCTAATTCTTCCTGTTTATTCTTCTATTATGAATGCCAGTTATTTTTCTGGTTGTAATAAATTCTTTCTCCTGCAACATTAAAATTACATTCTATCCCTTGTGTTCTACAGTTATTTTCCATAGAAACTCTGTTGGTTATTTTCTATTTATTCATCCTCAAATAAAGAGTAAGCTATGTAATTTTGAGTTTGGGATGGGTGGGTTTCTCTCAGCTCTACTTAATGTTCTTCAGTAACTATCGCTGGAGGGGATTTTGATGTATACAACTCCCAACTCAATTTCTGTTGCCTGTTATGTAATCTTCTGCTATAACTTTGCTTCACTCATCTGTGGTCAGTCATTTGCCTACCCTGGCTGCTTATCTCTGGTAGAATTTCCCAGAAGGATTGATCAACAGGCTCAGGCTTCTGGCCGATCTGGAGTTCACCTGTGCAAATGTTTTTATTGTTATGAATATGTAATTGTTGTTCATTACAAAGTCACAGAGTCACTTGAGCAACACTATAAACCAACTAACCTAACAGACATATGCAGAACATTCTACCCAACAACCGCAACGTATACATTCTTCTCAAGGGAATAGGGAAAGATTCAAAGCAATCCCTCTCAAAATCACAATGTATCCCCCCCATTTTTTCAGAAATGGAAAAGCTGATCCTAAAATTCATATACAATGACAAGAGATCCTGAATAGAAAAAACAATACTGAAAAAGAACAAAGTTAGGGGACTCACACGTTCTGACTTCAAAATTCACTGCAAAGCTACAGTAATCAGAAAAGTTGGGTGTTGGCATAAGAATAGACATAGATCAATAGAACAGAATTGAGATTCTAGAAATAAATCCATACATCTATAGTCAATTGACTTTTGGCAAGGGCCCCCATATCCATTTAATGGAGGAAAGAGTAGTCTTTTCAACAAATGACACTGGGACAAATGTATATCCAAATGCAAAAGAATGAAATTGAACTCTTACCCAACGCCACATATAAAAATTAATTCAGGGCTCCTGGGTGGCTCAGTTAGTTAAGCATCTGACTCTTGATTTAGGCTCAGGTCATAATCTCAGGGTTGTGAGACTGAGCCCTGTGCTGAGGTCCATGCTGGGCATGGAGCCTGCTTAAGAGTCTCTCTCTGTCCCTTCTCTCTCTCTCTTCCCTCCCCCCCCAAATTAAATAGACAAATAAAATAAAGTTACAAAAAAAATTAACTCAAAATGGATCAAAGACCTAAACATAAGAGCTAAAACTATAGAACTCTTAGAGGAAACCATAGGGGAAATCTTCATCACATTGGATTTTGCAGTGATTTCTTGGCTATGACAGCAAAAGAACAAGTAACAAAAGAAAAAATAGGTAAATTGGACTTCATCAACATTGTGCACCAAAGAACCATATTAATAATGTGAAAAGATAACCCTCAGAATTGGAGAAAATATTTGCAAATCATGTATATGATAAAGGTTAATATGCATAATATATAAAGAACTCCTATAACTCAACAATAACAAAAATCCAAATGACGCAGTTCAAAGATGGACAGACAACTAGAATAGACATTTTTCTAAAGAAGATGTACAAATGTCCAATAAGTACATGAAAAAGATGCTCAACATCACTGTCATTAGGAAAACAAAAGTCAAAACCACAATGAGATATTACTTCAAATTCATTAGAATGTCTATTATTTTAAAAATGGAAAAATAACAAGTGTTGGTAAGGATGTGGAGAAATTGGAACACTTGTCCCTGTAGGTGGGAATAGAAAATGGTGCAACTACTGTGAAAAATGTCTTGGTAGATACTCAAAAAATTTAAACATAGAATTGCCATTATCATCTAGCAATTCCATTCCCAGGTATATACCCCAGACAATTGAAAGCAGAGACTCAAACAGATACTTGGACATGAATGTTTATAGCAGCACTCTTCACAATAGCCAAAGAGTGGAAGCAACCCAAATGACCATCAAGTGGTAAATACGTGTTTCCATACAATGAAATACTATTCAGCCATAAAAAGAAATGAAGTACCAATACATGGTACAAAGTGGATGAACTTTGAAAACAGTACGCTAAGTGAAAGAAGTCATACATAAAAGACCATATATTGTATAATTCCATTTTTATGAAATATCCCGAATAGGTAAATCCACAGAGACAGAAAACAGAAAAGTGGTTGCCAGGGAATAGAAGGATGAGATTTGGGGTGACTACTTAATGGGCATGGGGTTTTCTACTTCTACAGTTGACCCTTGAACAATGCAGGGGTTAGAGGCATTGATCTCACACACAGTTGAAAAGTCATGCATAACTTTTGACCCCCCAAAACTTAACTACTAATAGTCTACTGTTATCCTGAAGTCTTACCAGTAACATTAACAGTAGTTTAGCATGTTTTTTATGTTATAGGTGTTTATACTGTATTCTTATGATAAAGTAAGCTAGCAAAAAGAAAACGTTATTAAGAAGATCATAAGGAGGAGCGCCTGGATGGCTCAGTTTGTTAAGCGTCTGCCTTCGGCTCAGGTCATGATGCCTGGGTCCTGGGATTGAGCCCTGCATTGGGTTCCCTGCTCCATGGGGTGCCTGCTTCTCCCTCTGCCTCTGCTGCTCCCCCTGGTTGTGCTCTCTCTCTCTCTGCCAAATAAATAAATCTTTAAAAAAAAGCAGCTTAAAAAAAAAAGATCATAAGAAAGAGAAAATACATTTATAGTACTGTACTGTATTGAAAACAATCCACATGTAAGTGGATCCACGCAGTTCAAACCCATGTTGTTCAAGGGTCAGCTGTAGATTGAGGTGACGGCATGTACAACAGCGTGAATATACCAAATGCTGATGTATTATGGTTAAAATGGTGAATTTTATGTTATGTGCATTTTACCACAATTTTTATAGTCACAAAGTCACATATGAGATTTCTTTTTATACATGGCCTTTTGTTTATCCTGGAGTTTCTAGTTATTCTGCATTGCTTTCCTTTATTATGTTCCCAAGTTTTTCAAATGCTCTCAAACATTAGGTGTTCTATTGGGCCCCACATTCTCCAAAAAAACCTTTCCTTCTCAGCCCTGATTCTCCTGGTCCAAGCTAGGTTAATTTCTCTGCTACACAGAAATTCCCTTACCCTACCTCCCTCCGCACCTTGACTGAACCTGTTTCCCCTTGCCTTTTCTTTTTCAGTTATTTGTTTAACTTTAGCGTATCTTCAGGTAATGCTGAAAATGTTTATAATTCAACCTGAAAACTACTAATTTGCCTTGATCCGGATTAAATATGCTTTTCCTTTGTCTGCAGTGTAGCTTTTGATTTTTGATATTTTGTATGTTACTTGATTTTTCTCTCAAGAGTTATTAGATTCTTTTTATTATTCACAGTATTCTGAAATTTCATTATGATGTGCTGGACACAAATCTTTCTTCATTTATTCATTTGTTCATTTATTAAAGTGAGCTCTTTAAATGTGGAGACTTTTATTTTTCAACTCATAATTTTTCCTGTATGATATCTTTGCTAATTTTCAGCCCTCTATTTTCTCTAGTCTTTCTTCCCAAAGCCCTTATGTGTTAGAAATAGGACATCATGTATTATTTCTCTCATACCATTGTCAATCGGTTTTATTTTTTAAGAGATTTTCTTAATCCTTCTTCCAATGACTCTATTGATTTATTTCCTCTTGGGTCTTGTTTTTTAATTTGTAAGATCTTTTTTTATCTTGTTTCATACCCATTCATTTATGAAAACAAACTGCTTTCATTTTATAGATGTAATGTAATTCTTCAATTTCTTTGAGAATGCCAGAGTTTTTGTGTTTATTTAGTTCCTTTCTACTCCCCACATTATCCCTTCCTTTTAGGATCATGTTTTCTATCTGTTTATCATGAACTGTCTTTTTCAAACTTTTTATTGACCCCAGGTTGGCCATTCATATTTAAGAGTAAGAGTCTAAAAGTAGATTGGGAGCTTTGTAGATTCGGGTAAGGTTTTGTTTTAGGACTGCCAGGCAGGGAGGCGGCTGTTGTCCTGGGAGTCGACCAAAGCCAGAATGTGGAGGTGGCGACTCACTTTTCTAAAAAAGGAACCTGATTTGTCAGCTTTGGAATGCTTAAGTAATAGCATTCCCTGTAAGAGGCTTGGGACATCAATTGCTTAATTTCCTTATCTTTAAAGAATCCACTTGTTTTCAGCTTCAAGTTTCACTCCTACCTTTTGTTACACTGGAGTCTCTAATCCCTAAGCCTCTGAGGAGTCCCGCAGGGCAAGCTACCTCCCCCCTTCTGAGGCAACTGCCCCTGAGTGAGCACCTCGCCCCTCCTTCCACCTTGCAGGCTTCCTTCAACACTTCTCCACTGGCTGGCTGCCTTAACAGAATTTTGTTGAAATCACTCATCTACAGATAGCCCCTCTCTACTCCCTTTGACACTGTCGGTTAATATGTTTTTAATCTTTTATTATCCTTACATTATAGGGTCTCTCAAGAGACAGAAGATCTTTTTTTTTTTTCTTTTTGCCATGGACTTTACCTCTCAGTTTCTTAATTTTTCTCAACTGCAAAATGATCATTTTTAAAGACACTTATAATTTTAAAATTCTGTTATAAATCTCTCCCCTACTTGCGAGTTGACCTTAGATCCCAAAAGCCTGTGCTTCACCAATCTGCTTAAGTCTCCTCAGACTTCATGTTGAATGAATAATTTCAATTTTTTTTTCTCTAAAGGGACTGGTTTATTTGTACCTGCTATATGATCTCCCTGGAGTTGCTTTGCAGGAGCATTACCCATTATTTAATAGGTCCTTCTGTCTCACCTGGATTAGCCTGCATGGAGTCACTCATAGGAAAAGTAGCTGGAAAGCAACTCAATATCTGCAGTTAGGAGTGTTTGCCCTTGTGACTCGCAGTTTAGGGCTTCTGTTGAGAATGTCTCTGATTTTCTCTGTCAGTGGCATCTTAATATTTGTAGCACGTCTCTCTTAATTTTCAGTTCAATGAGACTTTTGTTGTCCTGGAGTCTATGCCGTTCTGGACAAAGACTTCCTATCATTTTGAAGTTTCCTTTGGCATTTTTCCAAAGCGAATTTTTACCATGCCACTGAGTCTATATTTAAGTCAGATCATTTCACGTTTGGTGAAAACCTGTCCGGACATTTTGTGTGATGCAGATAGACAGAACTTTGATTTTTGTTCTTTGCTTTATTTTTTGGTTATGTTGATCAAAGCAATTTAAAACCAAGGTAAAGTAATACAGTGTTATATCTCGCAAACCAATTTCTTCGTGGTACAATAATATTGAGAAGAAAAATAACTAAGACTTAGATAGCTCTTATTATATGCCTGGCACTGTTCTAGGGAATTTGCATTAATTAATTCCTTTAATCCTCCCATGGCCCCATGGGATAGGTACTATTATCCTGTGCACATGAGGGAAATGAAGCCAGGGTACAAATCCAGGCTATCTGGCTCCAGAAGAATGCATTTGTGGAAAGTTGTTTTCTTTTAGAGATTTTCCAGAAAATACCTGATCCCAAAGAAGAGACATGAACCCTGGAGATACTTAGGTGGAGAAATAGGAAGAAGGTGAACTGTTATCTTAGCAATCAGAAAATGGTACACTAGCTTGTAAGGATCTGTAACAAACATAAATTTTATTTAAAAAACATGAATTCCTCCATATCCTACGTTAAATCGCACTTTTTGATGTATTGTTGAAGAGAATTTTGTACTTTTCATTCACCGATCTGCTCATTCATTCATCAGATATTTGCTGAGTGCCAACTGTGTGGCAGACTTGAGCCCAGGTAAGGGGGAGACATTCAT
Source organism: Eumetopias jubatus (assembly GCF_037043125.1). NCBI lineage: Eukaryota > Metazoa > Chordata > Mammalia > Carnivora > Otariidae > Eumetopias > Eumetopias jubatus. The sequence goes on from NW_028274808.1 coordinate 15,451,178, forward strand.
GAACAAAACATGGAGGCTACCTGGAGCGGGGAGTGGGCGGCTAAGGGCAGCACCAGCAGTAAGCATAATAAGCAGGTGGTGTGTTAGAGGCAGGAAGAGGAAGGCAGAGCAGACTGGGGTACAGGAGCTCTGGATTGCTCAGGGAGGGGTTGGTGACAGGTTACCAGTCCCAATGTGGTGGTCAAAATAAGCAGCAGTGAAGGTTAGAGCTGAGCTAAGACTGGAAAGGGGTCAGGGAGTCTGCCTTGCTCCATCTAGGGGAAGGCTGTTCGCAGCAGAGGGAATTGCCACGGCATGAGCTCCCCGACATGGAGAAAGAGCAAGGAGGCCCTTGTGACTGGGCAGGGGCAGCATGGGCTACCGGTGAGCTCCGAGAGGGAGCAGGAAGCTACAACACTGGGCTGTGGAGCTTGACTTCTACTCTGAGTGAAAGGGAAGAGCATTACAGGCTTTGGCATGGCCTGGCTTACATTTGCCTGGACTGCTCTGGCTGCTATTTTGAGACTAGGCCATACAGGGTCAAGGGTAAGGACAGAGAGATCGCAAGGAGACCGAAGCCATAATCAGGCAGCAGACAGCAATGACTCCAACACAGCGGAGGTGGTGACAGATGTGCAGATGTCAATGTATTTTGACTTGGGGGCCGGCGGGATTTCCTTATACATCAGATTTGGGTTCAGAGAAAAATTCAGGATCCAGAATTGGACTCCCTGGTTTTTGACCGGACCAACTGATGTGGTCGCCATTAGGACAAGGAGACATTGCATGCCGAGCAGGTGTGAGGGGATTGTACCCGCCGAGGTTGAGATGTCATGCACACATCCAAGTGTCAGACAGGCAGGCAGATTTCACGAGGGGGAGTTTGGAAGAGCACTGTGGGCTAGAAATTCAAATTGCTTCCGTGAATATTTCCCTAAAGTAATTTATTGGATTTACAGTTGGGCATGATTTTTAAAGAATCTTAGAACACCCAAGAATCCTTTAAAGTAAGAACTTTTAACCTCCAAACGGTTTCAAGTAAATAAAAACGTTTATGAACTCTAAATGTTCTTTCTTTAAATTTTTTATTCTTATGTTAATCACCATACATCATTAGTTTTTGATGTAGTGTTCCATGATTCATTGTTTGTGTATAACACCCAGTGCTCCACGCAGAACGTGCCCTCTTTAATACCCATCACCAGGCTAACCCATATATTCAATGGGTTGCCCTCCTCTCCCCTCTAGAACCCTCAGTTTGTTTTTCAGAGTCCATCGTCTCTCATGGTTCGTCTCCCCCTCCGATTTCCCCCCCTTCATTCTTCCCCTCCTGCTATCTTCTTCTTCTTTTTTTCTTAACATATATTGCATTATTTGTTTCAGAGGTACAGATCTGTGATTCAACAGTCTTGCACAATTCACAGCGCTCACCATAGCACACACCCTCCCCAATGTCTATCACCCAGCCACCCCCTCCCTACCAGCCCACCCCCACTCCAGCAGCCCTCACTTTGTTTCCTGAGATGAAGAATTCCTCATATCAGTGAGGTCATATGATACATGTCTTTCTCTGATTGACTTATTTCACTCAGCATAACAGCTCCAGTTCCATCCACGTCGTTGCAAATGGCAAGATCTCAATTCCTTCTGATGGCTGCATAATGTTCCATTGTGTATATATACCACTTCTTCTTTATCCATTCATCTGTTGATGGACATCTTGGCTTTTTCCACAGTTTGGCTATTGTGGACATTGCTGCTATAAACATCGGGGTGCATGTACCCCTTCGGATCCCTACATTTGTATCTTTGTGGTAAATAGCCAGTAGTGCAATTGCTGGATCGTATGGTAGCTCTATTTTCAACTGTTTGAGGAACCTCCATACTGTTTTCCAGACTGGTTGCACCAGCTTGCATTCCCACCAACAGTGTAGGAGGGTTCCCCTTTCTCCGCATCCCCGCCAACATCTGTCATTTCCTGACTTGTTAATTTTAGCCATTCTGACTGGTGTGAGGGGGTATCTCATTGAGGTTTTGATTTGGATTTCCCTGATGCCAAGCGATGTGGAGCACTTTATCATGTGTCTGTTGGCCATTTGGATGTCTTCTTTGGAAAAATGTCTGTTCATGTCTTCTGCCCATTTCTTGATTGGATCATTTGTTCTTTGGGTGTTGAGTTTGGTAAGTCCTTTATAGATTTTGGATACTAGCCCTTTATCTGATATGTCATTTGCAAATATCTTCTCCCATTCTGTCCGTTGTCTTTTGGATTTGTTGACTGTTTCTTTTGCTGTGCAAAAGCTTTTTATCTTGATGAAATCCCAAGAGTTCATTTTTGCCCTGGCTTCCCTTGCCTTTGGCGATGTTTCTAGGAAGAAGTTGCTGCGGCTGAGGTCGAAGAGGTTGCTGCCTGTGTTCTCCTTTAGGATATTGATGGACTCCTGTCTCACGTTTAGGTCTTTCAACCATTTGGAGTCTATTTTTGTGTGTGGTGTAAGGAAATGGTCCAGTTTCATTCTTCTGCATGTGGCTGTCCAATTTTCCCAACACCATTTGTTGAAGAGACTGTCTTTTTTCCATTGGACATTCTTTCCTGCTTTGTCAAAGATGAGTTGACCATAGAGTTGAGGGTCCATTTCTGGGCTCTCTATTCTGTTCCATTGATCTATGTGTCTGTTTTTGTGCCAATACCATACTGTCTTGATGATGACAGCTTTGTAATAGAGCTGAAAGTCTGGAATTGTGATGCCGCCAGCTTTGCTGTTCTTTTTCGACATTCCTCTGGCTACTCGGGGTCTTTTCGGGTTCCATACAAATTTTAGGATTATTTGTTCCATTTCCTTGAAAAAAGTGGATGGTATTTTGATGGGGATTGCATTGAATGTGTAGATTGCTCTAGGTAGCATTGACATCTTCACAATGTTTGTTCTTCCAATCCATGAGCATGGAACGTTTTTCCATTTCCTTCTGTCTTCCTCAATTTCTTTCATGAATATTTTACAGTTTTCTGAGTACAGATCCTTTACCTCTTTGGTTAGATTTATTCCTAGGTATCTTATGGTTTTGGGTGCAATTGTAAATGGGATCGACTCCTTAAATTCTCTCTCTTCTGTCTTGTTGTCGGTGTATAGGAATGCCACTGGTTTCTGTGCATTGATTTTATATCCTGCCACTTTACTGAATTCCTGTATGAGTTCTAGCAGTTTTGGGGTGGAGTCTTTTGGGTTTTCCACATAAAGTATCATATCATCTGCAGACAGTGAGAGTTTGACTTCTTTGCCGATTTGGATGCCTTTGATTTCTTTTTGTTGTCTGATTGCTGTGGCTAGGTCTTCTAATACTATGTTGAATAGCAGTGGTGAGAGTGGACATCCCTGCCGCATTCCTGACCTTAGGGGGAAAGCTCTCAGTTTTTCCCCATTGAGAATGATATTCGCTGTAGGTTTTTCATAGATGGCTTTTGTGATATTGAGGTATGTACCCTCTATCCCTACACTGTGAAGAGTTTTAATCAAGAAAGGATGCTGTACTTTGTCAAATGCTTTTTCTGCATCTATTGAGAGGATCATATGATTCTTGTTCTTTCTTTTGTTAATGTATTGTATCACGTTGATTGATTTGCGATGTTGAACCAACCTTGTAGCCCAGGGATAAATCCCACTTGGTCATGGTGAATAATCCTTTTAATGTTACTGTTGTATCCTATTGGCTAGTATTTTGGTGAGAATTTTTGCATCCATGTTCATCAAGGATATTGGTCTGTAATTCTCCTTTTTGTTGGGGTCTTTGGTTTGGGGATCAAGGTAATGGTGGCCTCATAAAACGAATTTGGAAGTTTTCCTTCCATTTCTATTTTTTGGAACAGTTTCAGAAGAATGGGTATTAATTCTTCTTTAAATGTTTGGTAGAATTCCCCTGGGAAGCCATCTGGCCCTGGGCTTTTGTTTGTTGGGAGATTTTTGATGACTGCTTCAATTTCCTTAGTGGTTAAAAAAGGCTGTTCAGGTTTTCTATTTCTTCCTGGTTCAGTTTTGGTAGTTGATACATCTCTAGGAATGCATCCATTTCTTCCACATTATCTAATTTGCTGGCATAGAGTTGCTCATAATATGTTCTTATAATTGTTGGTGTTTCTTTGGTGTTGGTTGTCATCTCTCCTCTTTCATTCGTGATTTTATTAATTTGGTATTTTTTCTCTTTTCTTTTTGATAAGTCTGGCCAGGGGTTTATCAATCTTGTTAATTCTTTCAGAGAACCAGCTGCTAGTTTCGTTGATCTGTTCTACTGTTCTTTTGGTTTCTAGTTCATTGATTTCTGCTCTGATCTCTATTATTTCTCTTCTCCTGCTGGGTTTAGGCTTTATTTGCTGGTTTTTCTCTAGCTCCTTTAGGTGTAGGGTTAGGTTGTGTATTTGAGACCTTTCTTGTTTCTTGAGAAAGGCTTGGATTGCTATATACTTTCCTCTTAGGACTGCCTTTGCTGCATCCCAAAGATTTTGAACAGTTGTGTTTTCATTTTCATTGGTTTCCATGATTTTTTTAATTCTTCTTTAATTTCCTGGTTGACCCATTCATTCTTTAGTAGGATGCCCTTTAGCCTCCATGTATTTGAGTTCTTTCTGACTTTCCTCTTGTGATTGAGTTCTAGTTTCAAAGCATTGTGGTCTGAAAATATGCAGGGAATAATCCCAATCTTTTGGTACCAGTTAAGACCTGATTTGTGACCTAGGATGTGATCTATTCTGGAGAATGTTCCATGGGCACTAGAGAAGAATGTGTATTCCATTGCTTTGGGATGGAATGTTCTGAATATGTCTGTGAAGTCCATTTGGTCCCGTGTGTCATTTAAAGTCTTTATTTACTTGTTGATCTTTTGCTTAGGTGATCTGTCCATTTCAGTCAGGGGGGTGTTAAAGTCCCCCACTATTATTGTATTGTTGTCAATGTGTTTCTTTGCTTTTGTTATTAATTGCCTTATATAATTGGTGGCTCCCATGTTAGGGGCATAGATATTTACAACTGTTAAATCTTCTTGTTGGATAGACCCTTTAAGTAGGATATAGTGTCCTTCCTCATCTCTTATTACAGTCTCTGGTTTAAAATCTAATTTGTCTGATATAAGGATTGCCACCCCAGCTTTCTTTTGGTGTCCATTAGCATGGTAAATGGTTTTCCACCCCCTCACTTTCAATCTGGGGGTGTCTTTGGGTCTAAAATGAGTCTCTGTCAGACAGCATATGGATGGGTCTTGTTTTTTAATCCAATCTGATAGCCTGTGTCTTTTGATTGGGGCATTGAGCCCATTTACATTCAGGGTAACTATTGAAAGGTATGAATTTAGTGCCATTGTATTGCCTGTAAGGTGACTGTTACTGTATATTGTCTGTGTTCCTTTCTGATCTATGCTGCTTTTAGGCTCTCTCTTTGCTTAGAGGACCCCTTTCAATATTTCTTGGAGGGCTGGTTTTGTGTTTACAAATTCCTTTAGTTTTTGTTTGTCCTAGAAGCTTTTTATCTCTCCTCTTTTCAATGACAGCCTAGCTGGATATAGTATTCTTGGCTGCATATTTTTCTCATTTAGTGCTCTGAAGATATCATGCCAGTCCTTTCTGGCCTGCCAGGTCTCTGTGGATAGGTCTGTTGCCAATCTAATGTTTCTACCATTATAGGTTACATATCTCTTCTCCCGAGCTGCTTTCAGGATTTTCTCTTTGTCTCTGAGACTCGTAAGTTTTACTATTAGATGTCGGGGTGTTGACCTATTTTTATTGATTTTGAGAGGGGTTCTCTGTGCCTCCTGGATTTTGATGGCTGTTTCCTTCCCCACACTAGGGAAGTTCTCTGTTATAATTTGCACCAATATACCTTCTGCCCCCCTCTTCCTTTCTTCTTCTTTTGGGATCCCAATTATTCTAACGTTGTTTCATCTTATGGTATCGCTTATCTCTCTAATTCTGCCCTCGTGATCCAGTAGTTGTTTATCTCTCTCTTTCTCGCTTCTTTATTTTCCATCATTTGGTCTTCTATATTGCTGATTCTCTCTTCTGCCTCATTTATCCTAGCAGTTAGTGCCCCCATTTTTGATTGCACCTCATTAATAGCCTTTTTTATTTTAACTTGGTTAGATTTTAGTTCTTTTATTTCTCCAGAAAGGGTTTCTCTAATAACTTCCATGCTTTTTTCAAGACCAGCTAGTATCTTTAAAATCATGAGTTTGAACTCTAGGTCCAACATCATACTGATGTCCGTATTGAGTAGGTCCCTGGCAGACGGTACTACCTCTTGTTCTTTTCGTTCAGGTGACTCTTTCCATCTTGTCATTTTGTCCAGAGGAGAATAGATGAATGAGAGAACAAAATGCTAACAGGGTAACAATGTCCCCAGAAAATATACTCTAAACAAATCAGAAAAGACCTGAAACCAGGTGAAAAGAAAGGGAAAGAAAGAAAAAAGAAAGAGAAAAAAAAAAGAAAAAGATAAAGATAAAAACAAAAACAGAACAAAACAAAAAAAAAACAGAATATGGTCAAATATGATCAGGCTGGTGCATAGATCAGTGCCGCACACTAGATTATGGGTGTATTTTGGTCTGTTAGAAGAAAGTGCCTCCCAAAATTTTAAAGAAAGAAAGACTTATATATGTACAAAATAAGGGTTGATACAATGAAGGGATGGAAGATGACTGTAAAGATGAAAATTATAAAAGATTTTATAAAAGGAATTGATAAGTTGTTTGAAAAAAGAAAGAAGAGGATTCAAAAAAAAAGAAAAAAAAGAGGGAGAGAATGTGATCAGGCAGGAGACTAGAACAAAGCCATACAGTAGAGATTTAGGGTATATTTTGATCTGTTAGAAGAAACTGTACCTCAAAATTTTAAAGAGAGAACTTACATATATGTGCCAAAAATAAGGGTAACTACTATGAAGGGATAGAATATGACTCTAAAAATGAAAAATAAAAATGTTTTCTCAATAAAGGGATTGATAAGATGTTGGTTGAAAAAGGGAAAAGAAAAATTTTAAAAAACGTTAAAAGAAATTAACTGTGAAAGACTAATGAATCTTGGTAAAAAAGCCATGAATTCTATGTGCAGTATTCCCCTAGCGCTGGTGTTCTGCCATTCTCGGTAACCTTGGTCTTGGCTGGCTGTTCTTGCTGATCTTCTGGGGGAGGTGCCTGTTGCCGTGGTTCCCAAATGTCTTTGCCGGAGACGGAATTGCCCCGCCCTTGTCGGTCCGGGCTAAGCAAGCTGCTCGGGTTTGCTCTCAGGAGCTTTTGTTCCCTGCAAGCTTTCCCTAGAGCTTTGGAGGACCAGGGTGAAAATGGTGGTCTCCCAATCTCCACCCGGAGGAGCTGAGAACTCGGGGCCCCGCCCCTCAGTGCGCCCCCAGAGAAAAGCAGTCACTCCCGTGTCCCCGGTCTCCGGCCGCACTCCGCGCTCACCCGGCCTGTGACCGAGCGTTTCTCTCTCTGGCACCCGACCCCGTGTGGAGTCGCCAAACCCAGCAGATCCCTGCGGTGCGCTCCCGCACCGCTCCTCCTGGGGGAGGAAGGGGAGTCTCCCCGGCTCTGCCGCTTGTTGGGTCCCTGCTGGAGGAGCAGTGGCCCGACTGGGCCGCGGATCACAGTTTATGGCAACCCCGAGCTGAGAGCCCACGTCTCGGCTCCGTCTCTGCAGCCGGCTTCCCCGCTCCGATCCCTGGGAGCTCTGCCGCACTCAGGCACCCCCGGTCTTCCTGTGACCCCGAGGGTCCTGAGACCACACTGTCCCGGGAGGGTTCCACCCCCCGCTTAGCCACTGGAGCGACGTCCCTCAGCGGAGCCGACTTCTAACAGTTCCGATTTTGTGCTCCGCGGCTCTAGCACTTGCCAGAAGCGGCCGATGGGGCCCCCTCCCCCGCCGTCTATCCTCCCGAATATCGCCTCGGGTTCACTTCTCCGCACGTCCTACCTTCCAGTAAGTGGTCGCTTCTCTGTTCAGAGAGTTGTTGCTACTCTCCTCTTCGATCCCCTGTTGCGTTCGTAGGTGTTCAGAATGGTTTGATCCCCATTCAGCTGAATTCCTGAGACCAGACGAAATCCAGGTCTCCTACTCCTCCGCCATCTTGCTCCGCCCTTATGAACTCTAAATTTAATAATCACATGGACTTAATGTATTTTATAAATCTTAGGGACCAAATCATGTCTCCCCAAAGTTCATATATTGAAGCTCCAACACCCGGGACCTCAGCATGGGACTGTCTTTGGAGGTTGGGCCTTTAAGGATGTCACTGAGGTAAAGTAAGGTTATATATGGATGGGCCATATAATCTCATGTGACTGGTGTCCTTATAAAAAGAAGAGATCAGGACACAAACACAGAAAATTGTTACGGAGACCTGGGGAGAAGATGACCATCTGCAAGGCAAGGAGTGAGGCCTCAGGAGAAGCCAACCCTGCCGACACCTCCATCTCAGACTTCCAGCCTCCAGAGCTGGGAGAGAAATGCACCTCTGGGGTGTAAGCCCCCCGTCAGTGCTACTCTGTATGGTATTAGCAACTAATACAGTAGAGGTATAATTGAACCCAAATTAATTTCAGTTACATCATTTTCTTTTGTATTTTTAAGGCAGTGAATTTTTCCTTTAATTTTTTTTTAAAGATTTTATTCATTTGTCAGACAGAGCACAAGCAGGGGGAGAAGCCCTCAGCAGGGAGGCCAATGTGGGACCCGATCCCAGGACCCTGGGATCATGACTTGAGCTGAAAGCAGACGCTTGACAGACTGAGCCACCCAGGCGTCCCTCCTTTAATTTTGCAGGCTTCGTAAGCCCAGAAATATCAGTAGCCTGGGCACGGAGCCCAAGGCTGAGACGGCCCTGGGGCTGGGATACATAAGAAGACAGGGAGGCCGAGACTTTCCTCGCAGGAGGACGGGATATCCTGGTTCCCGGTGCAAATCCATGGTGACGAGACCTTTGTGTTTTATTGCCAAGTTCTGCCTTTTCTTCCAGTCTGGGTGTTGCCTTTCCGAGGGAGTGCTAGAGGGAAACAATTACTTTTTAGCTCAGTCTTTCAGAATAAGACTTTATTAGCATATTTACCTTACCAAAGGCTAGAGAAGTCATTGTAATTTAATATAATTTATTACCCCCAATCTGTTGTGTGCACTGTGTCAATTTGTTAGTGGGCAAGATATTGTTAAAACAGTTGTTAGGAGATTTAACTTAGTGCAGTGAAGAGCCTGGCAGTCAGGGCGCAGCAAGTTCCTGCCTGTTAATTACTCACAGGGAAACAGATCAAGTCACCTGGTCATGTGCTAAATACCATCATGTGATCAGTGTTATAGAGCAGTGAACAAGAATATGGTCAGCCGGGATCTGTGCCCAAAATTGGCCTTGCAAAGATCTAAGAGTCCAGAAAACTGACCCCAAACTGCTGCTGACATCAGATATTCCCATAAGGAAGGATAAAATGTTTCTATTCACAGTCAGAGATAAGGCTGAGACTAGAGCTAGCTTGGGGAGGTAGCACTCACCCGTGGGAGTCTCTGCTCCCTATGGCCAGGACTGAAGTACCACTGTGTTGTAGCCTCCAGAACATTACCTGGAGCCTGGTACTCAGTGTTTGCCGAATAAATAGTTCTGATTCTTTTCTTAGGAGCAGGTTTTGTTAGGAGGTAGGGGAAAGAGCCTGAAATGTAAGCTCCCCACTCCCCTAATAAAACCAAATCCAGAGCCAAGAATCAGAATCCCAATTCAGAATCAGGGCTTGGGCCCAGAAGGAGAAGGAATCTCTGTACAGAGAGAGATAGCTGGGCCCCCTTCCCAAAGGATTCAACTTCTGCTGGGATTCTTTTATTTCATGGAGCTCTGCCACTGTGCCTGGCTGCCCAGGTGTGTTGTACATACTTAAAAGTCCTTGCCCCAGCCTGGACACCATTGCCTTCCCTGTGTTCCCCTTAATACAGCTACGGTAGGCTGGGGCCCTTCAAACACCATTAAAAGGTGAATCAGATGGAAAAGAAAGCAAAGTACACAGGAGCATTAGAACAGCCCTGCTTTTGAAGGCTGAGCAATTTATTTTCCAGCTCCAAAGACCTGGCTCAAACTGGGTCACCCTGCCTGGGTTCTTTAGTTCCAGCTCTTGGCTTGTCTTCAGAGAGTGTACTCCTCCAGCAAGATCCCTGGCCCAGAGAACCGGGGTCCCTTTCTCTGTCCTGTCTGAGGCTCTCCCTCCAAATTTCAGGTTCAGGGTTAGAAGGTGGGCTCCCTCCCCTGATGACTGACTCCCAAAATCACTCTTTCTCTAGATGAGCTCTCCACCTGCACCTGCAGAGCGGGGCCCCAGCGCTGGCACCGGACCTGCAAATCCATACCCGTGAGTGTATCACCACCGTCCTGGGTGTCACATGCAGACCCCAACACATAGGGAGGCAGAGAGGAAGGAAACCTCCTGAAACAGCTCCAGTAGAGACAGCTGGGGCCACCCAAGAAACGCACTTGGCCCGCTTTACAGTTCTGCCCCAGGCACGCTCTGCGTTTATGACACATGTGAGCTGGTAATCTGAGGATTGAAACTGAGAGATTGTCTCTTTAAAGTGGTCACAGGAATGTCAGAAACAAGTGGCAACTCCATTTTAATGGTTTATCGTGGGGAAGGAGCAGCCTGGCTGCCAGGACTCCAAACCTCGAGTGTCCCTCTCTCCCAAGTCAGGTGGCCCCTTCTGTGAAGAAGAAGAAAGCCTCTCTGGAGGGCAGGTGGGTCCAGGTTTTTGTTTCCTTGTTGGGATTTTGTGTGTAAAACTCTCAAAAACAAGGCTGGCCTCTCGCACCTGCCACGCTGCCCTCAGCCTGTTTGTTTTCCTAGGCGTTTACGGACCTGTCATTGGTTAACAGATGCCAAGTGTTTTCATGTTCTAAGTGCCCCCCGCCCCCGCCACCAACCTGGCTTCAGCACCACACCCACCTTCGTAATGAGCCTGAACTTGCTGTTGTCCAAACATGAGCTACTGAACTGAAAACTCAACTTTATGATTTAATGCACAGGTTTTTTTTTTTTCTCCCCGAAGAAAATTTATCTGATCTTGGCCAGGTTTTAGTTTGTCATTATGCTGCATGCAATGTTCTTAAATTAATCTTCCTTCTATTCCAGTAGCTTTGGTTTCCATCAGTTATATCTTGTTCAAAGATCCTTTCTTTGCACATATTGTGATTACTAATATTTCCTATAGACAGTCTCTTGAAACGGGTCACAGAATTTTCACGTAGCCAGGTAAAGTATTGAGGATCAAGTGTCTCCTATAAATTATAAGAGATAAAAAGTGCTTCTCTGAGTTTTTTCTTTTTCTTTTTTTTCTCTTATAAAGGATGACTTGGGATATACTCAAGGCTTCTCGAGTTTGAGTAGGTCTTAGGACAGATCTTGGTTTCCTCATGGTCTGGCACTTTCGTCTTTCACTATTTCCTGTCTGTTTTACTCCATGTGGGGAAAAATGTCAACATGAGTGTCAAGCAAAAATTCCACTTTGACACAAAACTTTGGAGTGAATTCTTTGTTCTTTACCAAAACATAGGAAAGAAAGGAGATCCAGTATTTAGATGTTTCTGCTTCTCCTTCATAGAAATAGCAGCTCTTCCCTAAGAATGGTTCGGTACCACAGATTCTTCTTAATCCCAGTTATCTTTTAATCTTTGTGAGTTTTAGTCTAAATAAAGTAAGAGTCTTTGACTTTCAATTCGGCTTCCAAATGGGGAAACCATGTACGTAGTCCCTCTGTGGGGCTTTTTTCTTTCCCTCCCGAATTATGACTGTGCTCAGTGAGTCTTGACAATCATTTCTAAATTAGCCCTGTCTGAACTTGTGTTTGGTAATCTTAGGTATTTAATTTTAAGTGTCATAGATTCCTAGCATTTCCCAGTGCAGGTGTCGGATTAAAAAAGACAGTTTGACATCCTCATCGTGCGGGTCATTTTAGTATTTTCCATGCCAGGAGCGAGGTAATTAACATCGCTCTCTCACTTCAGGGCTAGCACAGTGACTTTCTAAATGGTCCCTCTCCCGGGTACGGGCCGCGATGCACGTTCTACTTCCTGTTTGTCCAGTGCAGTACCGCAGAGGGTTCTGTGGTGAGAAAGCCAGACCGTGGAAGCCGGTGAAGCGGCTCTGTCAAGAAGCAGGGTAGCCAAAGCTCATATACAGTCACGTCCGCTGAAATGTTTATTTTTACACAGTTCTTGAAAAGTGAACAGAAACCATGATTTCAAATTGGATTAGGAGAGATTATGTCATGGAGGAAATCAGATGCACAAAGTGTTTGAAGGACAACAGTTTGGAGTTCAGAGTCAGATTTTGGAGTGGTGTTAATCTTCCTCCAAGTTGTTTCCCAAAGCTCAGAGCCGCTTCTGAAATCGATAGGCATTCTGGACAGAGCACGAAGAGAAACAACGATGGGGAAATAGAGATTTCTTGCTACGGATTCTGAAGTTCTTTCACAGCTAATATTTTTCAGTGCTTCCCAAATATTGATCTCTTTCCAGGGATCAGAATGCCTATGCCCCTGTCTCTTCTCTGGTTGGAATTTCACCTGAGCTTTTAAATAAACCGGCAGCAGATCGGTTGGTGGGCCAGGAATTCAGAGCCCAGGAGCGTGAATTGTTTAGGAGAGGTTGCATCCGGCTGAGGGAGTGCTGCCTGGCCCCCAGGCCCGCAGATGGCAGCCTGTGCGGCAACTCTGATTACATCCCTGCTGTCATCCCCGTCTCGCGGGGCGTGGCTTGTGCCCCATCTGGCTTGCCAATACCCGGTGACTCGGCCTTACTTCTTTTTCTGGATTCTGGACTTGTGTGTTCACCCCTTGGCCAAGCCACACTCCTGAAAATATTCACTGAGCTCCTGCCCGGGTCCGGCTTTGGTTCATCATCTTCCTGCAATGCAGGTGCCATACAGTTGATTGCGTGTCCCCTTATTAAATCACACCCCAGTTCCTGCCTTCTGAGATGGCCGGTATGGATTTTCATCGGATTAGAGATGCTCTCTAACTCACTTTATTGAATAAAAGCTTACATGGACTATCTTCCTGAAACTGGAAAAAAATCAAATGTCTTTTGAAGATAGTCAAAGAGAATCAGGGCCGCGTGAAGACTGGGAGGCTGGAAAACTTTCAAAATTCCTAAGTGGTATTGCTCACTGCCTGGAATCATATAGTTACTATTATTTTATGTTTCAGAAATTTTCAGTCCGTCGCCTTTCCTATTGTAAAAAAAATGAATGGTTTATTTTATTCTTAAGATTTTATTTATTTGAGAGAGAGAACACGAAAGAGAGAGCGAGGGAGCAAGCATGAGCATGGGCGGGGGAGGGCAGAAGGAGAGAGAGAAGGAGGCTCCCCACTGAGCAGGGAGCCCGACGTGGGGCTCGATCCCAGGAACCCCAGGTGATAGTGTGATGATCTGACATATGTGTACATTGTGAGAGGGCCCCCCCCATTGAGTTAATGAACGCGTCCTCACCTCACATATGTACATGCACACACATCCCCCTTTTTTGGGGGGTGACAACATTTAAACTCTACTCTTAGCAAATTTCAGTTACATAATGTAGTGTTATCAACTATAGTCACCATATCATACATTAGATCCTCAAATCTTATTCATCTAAGGACTGCAAATTTGTACCCTTTTACCAACTTCTCCCTATTTCCCCCACACCCAGCCCCTGGAAACCACTTTTCTCCTCTCTAAGAGTTAGTTTGTAGTTTGTCTCCCTCCCTTTTCTTCCTTCCTTTTCTTTCTTTCTTTCTTTCTTTCTTTCTTTCTTTCTTTCTTTCTTTCTTTCTTTCTTTCTTTCTTTTTTTCTTTCTTTCTTTCTTCTTTCTTTCTTTCTTTTCTTTCTCTTTCTTTCTTTCTTTCTTTCTTTCTTTCTTTCTTTCTTTCTTCTTTCTTTTTCTTTCTTTCAGATTCCACATATAAGTGATATCACGTTGTCTTTCTCTAACTGATTTCACTTAACATAATAGGCTCCAGGTTCATCCATGGTTTTGCAAATGGCATGATTTCCTTTTTTTTTTAAGATTTTATTTATTTATTTGACAGAGAGAGACACAGTGAGAGAGGGAACACAAGCAGGGGGAGTGCGAGAGGGAGAAGCAGGCTCAATGCCAGGACCCTGGGATCATGACCTGAGCCGAAGGCAGATGCTTAATGACTAAGCCACCCAGGCACCCCATGATTTCCTTTTTTTAAGGCTGAATAATATTCTGTTGTGTGTGTGTCCATTTTCTTTATTCATCTGTCTACGTACACTTAGGTTGCTTCCGTTTCTTGGCTATTGTGAATAATGCTGCTATGAACGTAAGAGGACAGATGCCTCTTGGAGATAATGTGTTCCTTTCCTTTGGACAATCCAGAAGTGGGATTGTTGGATCATATGGCAGTTCTGTTTTTAATTTCTTGAGGAACTTCCATAGTGGCTGTACCAATTTACTTTCTCACCAACATGTACAAGGATTCCCTTTTCCCTATATCCTCACCAGCATTTATAATTTTTTTTGTTTTTTTTATAATAGATATCCTAACAGGTGTGAGGTGATAACCTCATCTTGGTTTTGATTGTCATTTCCCTGAGGTGGTGATGCTAAGCACTATCACATGTATTTGTTGGCCATTTGTATGTCTTCAGGAAAATGTCCATTTAGGTTCTTTTCCCATTTTTTAATTGGGTTGTTTATTTTTTTGCATTAAGTTATATGGGTTCCTTGTATATTTTGGAGATTAACGCCTTATCAGATGTATGATTTGCAAATATTTCCTCCCATTCCGTAGGCTGCCTTTTCATTTTGCAATGGTTTTCTTTATTGTGCAGAAGCTTTTTAGTTTGATGTAGTCCCAATTGTTTATTTTTGCTTTTGTTGACTTTACTTTTCATGTCAAAACCAAAAAAAAAATCATTGCCAGGACCAATGTCAAGGAGCTTACTCTCTGTTTTCTTGTAGGAGTTTTACATTTTCTGGTCTTAGGTTAAAGTGTTTAATCCATTTTGAGTTGATTTTTGTGTATGGTGTGAGATAGGGGTCCAGCTTCATCTTTTGCACATAGCTGTCCATTTACTGAACAGACCATCTTTTCCCTATTGTATATTCATGGCTATTCTGCTGAAAATTGATTGACTATATATGCATGGATTTATTTCTGAGCTTTCTATACTGCTCCATTAGTTTCTGTGTTTGTTTTTATGCCAATACCATTCTCTTTTGGTTACCATGGCTTTGTAATATAGTTTGAGATCAGGAAATGTGCTGCCTCTAGCTTTGTTCTTTCAGAAGATGGCTTTGGTAATTTGGGGTCTTCTGTGGTTCCATACAGATTTTAGGATTAAAAAAAAAAACTGTGAAAAATGCCATTAGAAGTTTTATAGGGATTGCGTTGGACCCATAGACGGCTTTGGGCAGTATGAACATTTTAACAATATTAAGTTTTCTAATCCACGAACACAGAATATATTTCCATATATTGGTGTCCCTTTTAGTTTCTTTCATCAGTGTCTTTAGTTTTCAGTGTACACATCTTTTACCTCCTTGGTTACGTTTGTTCCTGAGTATTTTATTCTTGTTGATGCTATTGTAAATGTTGATGCTATTGTAAATGGGATTGTTTTCTTAATTTCTTTCTGATAGTTCATTGTAGGTATATAGAAATGGAACTGATTTTTGTGTAATTGATTTTGTGTCCTGCAACTTTACTGAAATCACTTGTCAGTTCTAACAGTGTTTTGATGGAGTCCTTAGATTTTTCTATATGTAATATCACATCATCTGCAAATAGAGACAGTTTTACTTCTTCCTTTCTGATTTGGATTATTTCTTTTTCTTGCCTAATTATTCTAGTTCTATGGTGAATTAAAGTGGTGAGAGTGGGCACCTTTGTCTTGTTTTTGATCTTACAGGAAAAGTTTTCAGTATTTCATCACTGAGTGTGTTAACTATGGGCTTGTCATATGTGGCCTTTATTATGCTGAGGTGCTTCTATACCCACTTTATTGAAAGTTTTTGTCATGAAAGGATGTTGAATTTTGTCACATGCTTTTTCTGCATCCGTTGAGAGGGTCCTATGATTTTTTTATATATACAAATATCTCTTTATTAGTAATAGTACCACATACAACCAAAAACTAAAATAATGTCTAAAATTCACACTCAATATTATCACTTCAACCATTCAATCAAATATTCCAGGACTAAGCATTTCCAATATTAACTTCTATATTTTATAAAATGAGAATATTTACATGATTTTTAGTGATTCTTTTTTTATTATTATGTTAATCACCATACATTACATCATTAGTTTTTGATGTAATGTTCCATGATTCATTGTTTGCATATAACACCCAGTGCTCCGTGCAGTACGTGCCCTCTTTAATACCCATCACCAGGCTAACCCATCCCCCCACCCCGCTCCCCTCTAGAACCCTCAGTTTGTTTCTCAGAGTCCATAGTCTCTCACGGTTCGTCTCCCCCTATGATTTTTATCTTTCATTTTGTTAATGTGGTGTATCACATTAATTGGTATGTAGATGTTGAAACATCGTGGCATCTCTGAAGTAAATCCTACTTGATCATAGTCCGTGATCCTTTTAATGTATTGTTGAGTTCAGTTTGAAAATATTTTGTTGAAAAATTTTGCATCCATGTTCATCAGGGATGTGGCCTGCAATTTTCTTTTCTTACAGTGTTCTTGTCCGGTTTTTGTATCAGACAAAATGAGTTTGGAAGTGCTCCTTCCTCTTCTATATTTTGGAAGAGTTTGAGAAGGATTGGTATTGAGTTTTCTGTAACTGGTAGAATTCACCAGTGAAGCCATCTGGTCCAGGACTTTTGTCTGTTGGGAAGTTTTTGATTATTGTTTTAATCCCCTTACTAGTAATCAGTCTGTTATGAGTTTCTATTTGTTTTTTTTTTTAAAGATTTTACTTATTTATTTGAGAGAGAGAGAGAATGAGAGACAGAGAGCACGAGACGGAAGAGGGTCAGAGGGAGAAGCAGACTCCCTGCTGAGCAGGGAGCCCGATGCGGGACTCGATCCCGGGACTCCAGGATCATGACCTGAGCCGAAGGCAGTCGCTCAACCAACTGAGCCACCCAGGTGCCCGAGTTTCTATTTCTTTATGATTCAGTCTTAGTAAGTTGTATGTTTCTAGGAATTTATCCCTTTCTTCTAGGTTGTCCAATTTGTTGGCGTATAACTGTTCATAGTAGTTTCTTATGATCCCTTGTATTCCTGTGGTATGGATCTGAATATTTCAGATTTTCTTTGAAGGGCAATAGCTTCAGAAACATTTTAGCCATGCTCCTGCACCACCACCACCATGAAAAAAGAGACATATTCTCAGATAACGAGTGTGCTTTAATTACATATAAGAGGCCTTTGGTGCCTGCCATGCCTGTAGCCCCTTCTGGGAAGTTTAGAGAAGCAGAGCAAAGGCAGTGAGCAGAGCCTTAGGCAGTGGAAGCCTTGGATAAGTAGAAGCAGGAAGAAGAGCTGGTGATTCAGCCATGGCCTTAGAATGGCTGGATCCCAATATGACAGAGCTCTAGTGTCCGGAACAATGGGAAAAATCCCACCAAGGGGCTGATGATGGCCTCTCTAGAATTGTCTTGCTCCTTGACTTCTCTGCTGGGGTTGACTGAAGTCTTGGCCGTGCTTCTTCTCCTTGGTGCCCTGGTCTCTCCAGGCTCACTGTGCATCCCCCACCCCACATGTCCAAGACTGATGGAATCTTTTTGCAGCATGAAAGAGATTATCTACCAGCTAGCTTTGGGAGCTTCAGGGAATTGGGGCTGTATAAGGGTAGCTTTGCCTGTGCTGAGCCCTGTCCTGTCTCTGAAACTTTTGGACTTCACTTTCTCATCTATAAGGAAACTTTTTGAGGAGGGCTCCTCAGCGGTGGAGGGCTCACTATGTGTGAGGCACGGGGCTAAGTACCTGACATGCTTATCTCTTTTCAGTAATTGCAGGAGACCTATGCAGTGGGGGTCATTGTTGACATTTCACAGATTAGGAAACAGGCACGGAGAACTCAGTGACTTGCCCAAAAGCACTCATGACTGAGTGACAGAAGCAGGTTTTGCATTTTGATCTGGTTACATCGAAAGTCAGTATTTTTCACACCACTATGCTGATCTGTTCTGGTTTTTTATTTTTTTAAATCACTTACGTTTATCATGGGTGTTGATATTGGAGACTACAAAAGCAACCCATGGATTGAGAATGTCAAACATGAAGCAAAACACTGTGTTTTTAATAGGGTGTCATCCTTTGTATGTGAAGACAAGGCTCTTAACTCTGCCAGTACAGCACATACTTAGAGCTTTTTTTTTTGTTTTTAATCAGAAAGAGAATTTTGCTTGTTCATTTATATTCTGAATGGGTTACGTTTGTCTTGTGCCTCATAGCTCACATTTTGCACTTGGCATTTAAAGAGTAGCTTCATGAAATAAAGATCAGAGGTGAGTGGCCCAAGGAGATTGTTTGGAAAGACTAGAAAAGGAAAATTTCTCAGACCATGCAGTGGATGTGATGTTTTCTATTCTCAATAGTAAGTCTAATTCACTTTATGGGTCAGAGGGTGATTTGATAAAGACTGACAGAATCACTGAATTGCCCATAACAATGCTGTGTGTGTTTATGTCTCTGTGTGAGTATGTTATGATGTATTCACACATGCAAACCCATCATACCAGTTCCCTTGGATGCGGGGTTCCCAGGAGGTGTGTGTCAGGATGAGTTACAGGACTAAAATGGGTGTGATTTTCAGGGAAGAATGATTGGTTTTACAGTTGATGGAGATGGAAACTTGCTTTTAACTTGACTTTTTTCCCCTTCCTTTTTAAACTAAAAACAGGAGTTTCTAATCTTATTGTACAGGTAACATATCTTTGTATCAGATAAACTGGAAAATACAGAAAGCTCCAAACTTATACAGAAATAAAAATATTGACTTTAATTTTCAGTCCCTTTATTGCTCATCCTAAGATTACATATGGAATTTCCAGAAAGAGAATGCCCAGGAACACCTGGGTGGCTCAGTCTGTTAAGTGTCTGCCTTCGGCTCAGGGGTCCTGGGATCCCCTCTCCCTCTGCCCTTCCCCTCCGCTTGTGCTTGCTCTCTCTTTCATGCTGTCTTTCTCTCTCAAATAAATAAATAAAATCTTGAAAAGAGAGAGAGAGAGAGAGAGAATGCCCAAATCTAAATCTTGCCTGCTCAGCACTCGCCTCCCTCGAGGGAGCCAACTTCTCAGGCTTCATCAGCCCCTGCTTGCCAACGGGCAGCAAAGCTCTGGGTGGACCCCTCTTCTCTCTCTCTCGGCAGGCTCTCGTGGTTTCACATATCACCTCTTGACTCCAAACTCTGGATTTCCAATCCTGACATTCCATGTGATTAATCTTCTACAGAAAATGCAATCTTCATCTCTGCTTTCACTCTCCTTGTACGACACACAGCTCTTATTACCAAATGTCAAGACTGTTACAACACCTTCCAAACTGGTCTTCCTCACTCTTGTGCCTTCTTGAAATCCGTCTTTCATGCTGGGATTAGCTTAAGTTTTCTAAAGCAACATTTTAAACATTGGCCTTTCCCTTGGTTCTCTCTGATGCCTCTAGGGTAGAGTACTAACTCCTTCACGTAGAAGTCAAAAGGCTTTGCAGTCTTGCCCTTATTTACTCGATCAGTGTCTTTTTGCCACTATAGTCTGGGTTCAGCAGAAATATTAGCGTGTACTGAAAATCCTCTCCTTGTTGGGTTGGGCCTCCATGGCTGACTAAGGAGATGTGGTTAGAAACAAGGTTTGTCACTTCTAGGCCTGGCCGTCACAGCCGCCGTGTGACTCTCCAGGCCTCTCCTCATGTTTCATGTCTTCAGAGGCCACCTGTTTTCCACGTGCAGCTACAAAGTGGTGGCGCCTCCCATCAGCCCAGGGCCCTGAAGGATCCTGTGGAGTAGAGCCCCTGCTGACCCACGTTGGAGGTGTAATGTGAGTAGGAAATAAGAAATAAGTTGGGTTTTGCATTAAGTCTTTGAGATTTTAGGCTTACTCTGTTACTCTAGTGTAGCCTTTGCTGTCCTGGCAAACATCCGTGCGAACGCATCTCAGCTACCTCACGATTTAGTCAGAGGCCTCGTCTACTTTTGACCAAGGAAGGAGAGGACATTGAGAGACAGTCCATGACTCTAGTTCCAGATGACCGATGCAATGATCCCCAGACTTTGAGACTTCACCAACTAATAATTCAAAATAAAAACTGAAAGCTTGGCAGAAATTACCAAATTATGATTTCCTCATGAAAAGGCATTTAAGAAATCCTGTCCTTGTATTATTATCATGTTACAAAATAAAGGACATACAACACTGCATATCTCTTCTCAGAAGGGGAAACATATGCTGTCAAGATTGAAGGCACATTTTTAAATTGAATTTATTTAGCTTCATTAAAAATGAGACTCTCTACACTGTCCCTGTTTTTCTCACTTCAGTGTTTCGCAGTAAGCGTATTGTCATGGAAAGGCACTGACCGAAGGAATGGAGTTTGAAAAGGGCAGAGCAGGTCCCCTAAGTGAAACTTGAAGACCTGGAAGGAGGTAGGTCAAGGTTTCCTCTGAGGTGTTAGCTGGCCCCTGAGAAGCTGTCTTATTTGCTGACTGCTGGACCTTGACCTTTGCATCCCGTTGAGATCTCTCGATTCTAAGAGGTATAGCCGTCGCGCCAAGATGTGTGTGCAGGTGAGGGTTGAGGGTGTGTGGGGGTGGGGAAGGCTAACCAGTGGTGGTGCCGGGGTCTGAACCGAGTTTCACTCTATCATGTGAGTGCCACACTACTCTTGGGACCCTGAAGACTCCAATCTGCAGGCGATCCAACAGAGCTCCCTGAGGTTCCTGGGACTGGCTCTGCTGGGGTCCTCCTTTGGTCTGGTATTCCTATTCCCAGGGCCTAAGGGCTGCCTCAGTCTCCCCTGTTGTGCATGGTTAGGTCCTTCCAGGCTCAGCTGTGGGGTCCCTTCTCCGAACATTCCCTAACCCCCAAGGGAGGACTCGATACTTCCCCCTTGTGTTCTCCTAGCATCGGGCATATATCCCGTAGTAGGGTACTTCACAGTCGGCTCTAGTCCCTCCTCGCTTCTGTGTTGCCCGGTTGAGTGGCTCTAGGGCAGCAGGGAGACCCTTATCTCTATATTTCCACCACCTCCTTAATCCCGCACAGCTTAAACGTGTGACACACGTTCGTTGAATAAATGAATGAACAAATGTCTAGAAAGCCATATTCACAAGATGCCACCCTGTTATGCTACATTATGTTAGGAGAAAGATATGCGAAATGTTCAAGATTTTTTTCTTATTATCATTACTTTAAAGGGCCGACATTTTCTTACTTCCGTGATATCTGACTGTAACTCATGGCCATTTTATGTCTAAAGTAATATCTAGCAGCTTTTCACGTGTGCCTGTTCTCCCAGCCTCCGGAGGCACATTGCAGAAGGTGAGTGATAAATACTTCTCGCTTGGGTTGGTAAATAGGTGCCAGACTCCGTTTCTGCCATGCTTTCTGTTATCTCTCATCATTGTTGGAGGTGCTAAAAATTTTATATGTCTGCCTCTTGACCTGAACCTGGACATGAGGGCAGCGCTGGTGTTTAGACGGAGTGACAGAAGGGGGAGCTCTGAGTCAGGTAATGCGGCCATTCGTGGGGAGGCGTTGCCTTGCTCTCCACCTCCGGGACAGATGGGTTAGTAACATGTTGGGATGGGGGGCGGCAACTGTCGCGTTGGGCGCCTCCCCCTGGAATGGTCCTGTGGGGAGAGGCGAGTACCTGCGTGGGAGAGGACAGGTCCCTCCTGCCATAGTCTGGCGGCAGCAGCGGGCCTGTCCTCTGGGGGGTGACCTTCCCGGTGGGGTCCGTCCACCCTCACCCAGCATCGGCTGGCCAGGAGCAGGGAGAGGTGCACCTGCAGTCTCTGGAGCGCCCACCCTTCTCCCCTACACCCTTCACACGCTGCAGTCTTGAGTTGTCCGAGCTGGCCTGCAGCGGCAGAGAGCACTCACCTTCCTCTGCTGCCGGCCGTCTGGAGAGGCTGCTGGAAAGGGGAGGAGAACCCAGGACACCAGGCACCAGATTAAATTGGATCCCATTCCCCAGGCCCTGCTGTCACAGGCTAAGCTCCTGGAGAAACCGTGGAGCAGCGGCGTTGGCCGGCAGACCTCCCCTGCAGCAGGGCACAGCTCCCCCTCCGGGGTTCCGGGGGGGGGGGGCCACAGCCAGAGGCCGTTTAGTGGGAGGGGATTACCCCTGCTCCACTTGCCCCACTCCTCTCTCTCATCCCTGCCAACATTCACACGCACCGGTGAGCTCACGTTTTGCTTGCAACACTCAGAATTTTCTCCCTGGCTCTCGTTTCTCGGTTTACAAAGACAGTGAACACCGGGAACTTCAAGTTACTGCTGAAGACTCCCCGCCACTGAACGACAGAGCCGGGGCTGGGAAGTCGGGCCAGCCCTCTGGCCGACGACATCCATGGACACAAACCTGATGCTGGGCTCAGACCCCCTTTTTGACTTAACAATGGCTTCCTGACTTCTTCATGAAAATGACTTGTATTTTCTAACTGGTCACTCACAGTTTCACAATCATGCTAAGTGAACATTCAGAATTCTGACAAAGAATAAATAGCCGATAAGTAAAATCGCTATTTAGGTATCACCATTCTAGTATCATGTTAATTTTCTTTAAAATTTTTTTATTTTAAAATTATTAAATTATTTCATCATCACGAATGATTTTTGATGGAAGTAAAATTCACTTCACATAAAATGGACCATTTTAAAGTGAACAACTCACGGACATTCGGTACACTCACAGTGTTAGACCAGCATCACCTCTGTCTAGTTCCAGAACATTTCATCACCATAAGAGGAAGCCCAGGCCTATCAGCAGTCACTCCCCATTCCTTCGTCCCCTTGGGCCCTGGCAACCACTGATCTGCTTTCTTTATCTGTGGACTTACCCACTTCGGAAATTAGACGTGAATGGACTCATACGATATGGGACCTCTGTGTCTGACCTCTTCATTTATTATTTTAAAGCACCACTTTGCACATTATGTAAAGTGAGAAACATTAAACTTAGTAGGATTATTAAGTGTTCACTCCTTGCTTCCATGTTGAAGGGTATGGTACTATTTTATTTATTCTTTTTTTTCCCCACTGTACTGTACATCGCATCCCCAGGACTTATTTATCTTAACTGGATGTTTGTACCCTTTGACCCCCATCACCCATTTTGTCCGCCCCCCTCGCTCCCCATCTCTGGCAACTACCAATCTAATCTTGTCTCTGTATCTGTGAGTTTGTTTGTTTGCTTGTTTTTTTTTTTCTTTTTTAGATTCCACGTAGAAATGAGGTCATAGACTAGTTGTCTTTCTGTGACTTATTTCTCTTAGCATAATGCCTTGAAGGTCTATTGAGGTATAACAAATAAAAAAATACGTATTTTATTTATTCTTGATGCATTCCTTCACTTGGCAAACTAGGTCCACCACCTTATATATGCTTTATGATTGTTAATAGACTTTATTTTAGAACAGTTTTAGGTTTAAAGGAAAGTGAAGCACATAATACAGATGGTTAGTACCGAGTTTATAGGAATACGCTATGCCCTTCACACAATTTCCCTTATCATCCACATCTTACGTTAATATGGTATCTTTATCACAATCAATGAACCAATATCAATACATTATTATTAACTAAACTCCATAGTATATTCAGATTTCCTGAGTTTTTACCTAATGTCCTCTTTCTGTTCTGGGATCCCATCCAGGATCTCATTTTAGATCTAGATGTCTTGTCTCCTTAGGCTCCCCTTGACTGTGGCAGCTTCTGACTGTCCCTGTTTTTTGATGACCTTGATAGTTTCGAGGGGTTTGGGTCAGGCCTATAGTAGGATGCCCCATTATTGGAATTTGATTGATGTTTTTCTCATGATTAGGGTTGTAGGTTTTTGAAAGGAAGGTGACAAATGTGCCATTTTCATCACATCATGTTGAGGGTACATCTCAACATAATATATGACTGTTGATCTTCACCTTGGTCACCTAGCTAAAGCAGCGTTTGCCAGGCTTCTCTGCTGTAAAGTGGCTCTTTTTGTCTCCTTTTCTGAGTGTTTTAAGTTTCGAAAAATCATGTTCCCATGACTGAATTGTGCTGCTTATATAACCAAGTGGATGTTTGTGTAGACACAGCCAACCTTGAAGGTTTGAATAGCCTTGCTGTCTGTTCAGCAGTGCACTGGTCCAAATATAGGCACACATATTCACAGGGTGTGTGCTGAAAGCCTACCTCTGCTGCAGCAGCATCCACAGGGTACGACCCCCATTCACAGCAGAACCAAAGTTCCTACTGGAATGCCAGATACCTTCCCATGAGTAGCCAACAGTTCCTGTCTGCTTGAATTCCTATTTAAAGCTCATCCCAGTTTCATCGGTCCTGAACTCATAGTCAGTATGACCAAGAGCATGAATGCAGGAGCAGATAGCAGAATCAAATCTTCATGTAGTCATTCACCTTAACATTCCCTAGAGTGGCCACGACGTTCTGCATGGGGTACTTTATCTGGATAGTTAAGCTACTTGCAATGAACACAGATCGGTCCTCTACAGTGTGGCACATAACCCTTAACAGAGGGAGGGAATCCATTTAATACATGGCAGATAATGAAAGCCCCGAAGTTATAGCTTCAAAACCTATGAAAATAGTCCTACTGTCACTTCCATGAAAATTCAAGTAAGCGAGGAACTCAGGCTGGGCTCTTGACACTTAGATTTAGGACTATTTTTGCCTGGATATTTTCAACTGCAGACAAAAGGTAACAAGATAGATCCAGACAATGGAGAGGTGATGCCCAGGGTCCTCCTCACTACACATGGCAACACTTGAGGAGTCCTTCAGTGAACAACTCCTTGTATATAGCACATGGACATAGCACATGAAAACTTCTGAGACGAGAGAAAAATAGGCCACACCTCCTTATCAGATGAGACTAAGAGGGAGTTGAATAAAGTTATATGGGTATTTGGAGGCTTTTACCACAATTATATGGAAATGAACTTTCTGGGCCGGGAGCTTCAAATGTGCAGGACAGTCCATCTGGAGGTGTTGCCAGGTAACAAGAGGGGAGCGTGGTCCCGACTCTGGATTCCAGAGCACCGCCTTTTCTCTCTCCATCAGCCCACCCTTCTGGTTGCAGTCCTGGAGCCTGAAGGCAGAGGGGAGGGAGGGCAGAACACGCGGACGCAGAGGATGTCTGGCAGCAGTATCGGGCAGTTTGGGTCCGGGGGAGGCTGTCCTGGGAGTCATTTGAAGGCACAGGTGGCAGATGACAAGCAGCATACAAAAGGCGTTGATTGGAAGCACACTTAGAAAGTTGGACAAGAGGAAATGGGTGTTTTCAGTAGAACATCATCCTGATGGTGGATCATCACAGTATGAGCAACTTGTCCAGGGCATTCTGCTCTACCAAGAGCTGCCATGTCCGTTTTCTCCATGGATCTTTAAGAATGGGGACTTAAAATTGGTCAGTTCCTCCACTTGAGTGACATAACTGTTAGGGACAGAAGGTTTGCGTCTCCCCCGGTTCATATGTTGCAGCCCCCAGTGTAGCTGTATTTGGAAATGGAGCCTCGAAGGGCATAATTGAGGTCAAATGAGATTCAAAGGGCATAGTTGAGGTCAAACGAGATCTGATTGGATTGGTGTCTTTATAAGAAGTGACACCAGAGAGCTTGCTTTCTCTCTCTCCGTGCGCACCCACAGAGAAAGGCCGTGTAAGGACACCATGAGAAGGTGGCCATCTGCACCCAGGAGGAGAGCCCTCACCAGAAGCCAAATTGGCCGTCACCTTGATCTTGAATTTCCAGCCTCCAGAACTGTGGGAAGGTAAATGTCTGTTGTCTAGGCCACCCAGTCTGGCTTTTTGTTACGGCAGCCCAAGCGGACGAAGACAGTAACTTGAAGTCACAGAGGCGTTTAGAGACACGTGAGCCTTTCAGCTGGGACTTCATGCATGCATTGTACTTTCAGTGAAGGTGAGCAAGTAGGCTCATAGGCTTATATCAAAATCTTTATTATGGTCAGGGACTTGGCAGTCACTGTCTAAAAAAATGTTCCAGTCTCTTAGAAAAGAGCAAAATGAGCATCGTGTGCGGTTCCAGTTAATGTCTCTGGGCCCCTCAGTAGGGTGACCAGCTTGTTTAGGTTTGTCCAGTTTTTGCACTGAAGGTCCGAGCTCCTGGAAACCCCACGTCCCTGACAAACCAGGCTGGTCATTCACCCTGCCACCCAGCAATCTGCCCTGGGTCTCTTCATTTTAATAACTTGGTTTATGACTAATCTGGAGTCGTTGCAGTCTGAAATTAGTAACTGACTTCAGAGTGCGTTTTCTCCTAGGACATTCTGATCAGGAAGTAGGTTGCAGGCCCCCTGGGAAAGGTCATAACATCTCAAGGGTCAGATATTTCTCAGGAACCTTGGGTGAAACCTTGAAGGTCATTGCCAACAGCTATTGATCCAGTAACACCATTGTTTCTGATTGGACTGGTCAGACTGGCTCTGGAGAAAGCAAAATATTTGCAAAGTTGGGACTTGGGACCAGAGAAATTGGGGTAAAAAAAATCAGAAAGCCCCCAGGCCTTTGGCGGAGTTGGCAAATGCCTGAAAAGGAGCTCCTGGGAGAAATTGCGCTGCACAGGGCTCCCTACAGCCTGGCCGAAAAGCTCAGAGAAGGAAGACACACCCCTGCAGAGGGAGGGGCGAGGGTGGTCTCTTCCCATCTCTAGTGGACTCTCCGTTGGAACTGTCACTGCTCCTGTGACCCTAATAGCTTTGCTCCCCGGGACAGGCAAAATGGACCCCTTGGATCTCCTTGAAACTGTAGTATTTATTTATGTTTCTATCCTATCTGCAGACATGTATTACATGGGTTTCCTCTGCTGTGTTTCCTCAGCTGCACTCCCATAATTTATTCTGCCAGGCCTGGCCTGGCCTTGACATACCAAACCATTAACTTGAAATCAGAAAAGTTCTGTGAGGTCTCTAAATTCTTTCCTCTGATTATCAAGCCCTATGCTGGCTGAAAATAAAGTCACTGGGCTGGAAGAGGAAAAATAATTGGCCTAAATGGTCATGGAAAAGTCTAAACAGAAGATTTTCTTTCTCTCCCCACTTGCAATGATTTATTTGCATGGTTTTATGAGACTTTAATGAGGAAACCTTATCTATACGCCTGGTAATTTTCAACCAGATTCCCAGTTCCTGTCAGAAAATCCACAGTGAGTAAAACAAAAATGGTGGACTTGGGCAACTCTTTGGCCTCTGACCCGCATGGCGGAGGAATACCTCATTGCCACCTGGAGTATGGGACTGTGAAGCATGCCTGTGACCTCTCTGACACACTACTGCTTAAACTAGATCGCCACCTTCAATTTAGCAGAACTCGGTGCAAGACTAGGAGGTCGTGGAACCCCCCGAATGCTGTCCCGTGAGCTAGCCGATTTGAGCAGGGCCAAGTACAGTCTCCCTCTCTATGACTTAATATAATTTCTAGTCCGGTCCAGTTCCTTCTGCTGGGTAAATGAGGTCACACCTGAAGCAAAAGCCTGCTGAGATGCTATGAACGTTGGGTGTTAAAAAGTTGAGGGTTTTATTTATTTTGTGTTTGTGGGTTTTTTGGTTTGTTTTTTGAGTGGTGGTGATGGTGGTGGTTGGGTGCTATGAACTGCAGCTCTTGCCTGTTACAATTTGGGCCACCCCAGTGAAGTCACCTGGGCCACTGGCTTGAGACTTAGGTCTGGATGACCCCCAGGATCTTGTGATTCAAGCAGAAAGTTTGTCGGGGTGTGGCGGGTGTCTCTCAAACCGCTAGGACAGAAGGCAACAGCAAGAGAAGTTCAAACAAGCTCACCAGAAAGATGGAGGGTGGAGGGAGTGTTAGAATCTTTTTAGAGTTTTTGGGCTCCATGGCACCCAAAGCAGCCAGGAAGGCAGGAGACATCTGAATCTTTATTTTCAGTTCTAGTTTAGTCAACAAGGTGAGACTCTCTTCTTCTTACGCTTTTCTCTAGGTGTAAAATTTGTCATGCTCCCAAATAACCTACAAATTTACCTCTGCTCCTTCTGTCATTTGAAAAGAATTTTGTTAGTGCTTTCATCGTATCTTTATTGGCACCTGGGCCAGTGATAAAAGAACCTGAATAAAAATGTAATGACTTGCTTTAAATTAAAAACAAAAAACAAAGAACAAAACTCCTCCAAAATGTATTTTCAAGTTACTGCTGATAGTACTTACCGGACAGGCTTGTATCAGGGACAAGGTCTCCTCCAGGGAGAAAGTAAGATGGCCCCCATTTGCTCGTGCCCTCTCTAGAGCTGAGATACCAGTTCTCTCATCCCTTCTCTGTGTCCCTCCCCACAGGATCGGTAGGGACAGGGCACCAGGAGTTGGAGCTGCTCTGTAACCCTCTATGGTCACAAGCTTTGGACATTGTTGGGGTTTCTATTATCTTTTCAGTTATTCATTGATTTATACCCTTTGACCCTCCATAGTGTGAGGGTATTTACGTCTGGCAGGCTTTTTGGACTAATGAGTGAGCTGGCTCAGGCCTAGCTCCTCTTTTCTCTGGAGGGGCCATTATGATTTGGTCACCCGGCTCCGACAGCAGTGAGGAAGGGAGTCCTGGCACACTAGTACTATCCAGAAGGAACACACTCCAAGATCAAGGAATTCTATCAGTTAGAAGCCAGACAGCATACTGACCTAAAACAGTACTGTCCAATAGAAATATAATGTGAAAAAATATATATATAATGTGAATCCCATGAACCATTTAAAAACTTCTAGTCACCTCAAACCAGGCAAAATGGCCTACTGCTTTCAGAATATTTTTCCATGAGCAGATTACATGAAACGAAATAATATCCTCTTTCGGGCTGCTTCAAGGATACTAGGAAAACAAACAAAGTAATTTTGGCCCTGGGGGCGGATAATAGGAAAATAAATGAAATAATTTTGGCCCTGGTTGACTTCTAGTAACCTCATGTAGAAAAGGAAAAAGAAAAAAGTGAAATTAATTTTAATAATATATTTCACCTTATACAACATTTCTAAGACATTTCAACATGTAATGAATAGCAAAAAATTAATTAAATAATTTATATTCTTTTTGCACTTTATTTTTTAAATTTAAATTCAATTAATTAACATATAATGTATTATTAGTTTCAGAAGTAGAGTTCAGTGACTCATCAGTCTTATATAACACCCACTGCCATTATATCACGTGCCCATCTTAATGCCCATCACCCAGGGACCCCATTCCCCCAACCCCCCTTCCCCCCAGCAACCCTCACTTTATTTCCTATGATTAAGAGTCTCTTATGGTTTGTCTCCCTCTCTGAAGTCATCTTGTTTTGTTTTTCCCTCCCTTCCCCTATGATCTTCTGTTTTGTTTCTTAAATTCCACATATGAGTGAAATCATAGAATTGTCTTTCTCTGATTGACTTATTTTGCTTAGCATAATACCCTCTAGTTCCATCTGTATCATTGCAAATGGCAAGGTTTCATTTTTTTTGATGGCTGAGTAATATTCCATTGTATATATATACCACATCTTCTGTATTCATTCGTCTGTTGATGAACATCTGGGCTATTTCCATGGTTTGGCTATTGTGGACATTGCTGCTATAAACATTGGGGTGCAAGTGCCCCTTTGGATCACTACATTTGTATCTTTGGGTAAATCCCTAATAGTGCAATTACTGGGTTGTAGGGTAGCCCTATTTTCAACTGTTTGAGGAACCTCCATACTGTTTTCCAGAGTGGCTGCACCAGCTTGCATTCCCACCAACAGTGTAGGAGGCTTCCCCTTTCTCCGCATCCTCGCCAACATCTGTCGTTTCCTGACTTGTTAATTTTAGCCATTCTGACGGGTGTGAGGTGGTATCTCATTGTGGTTTTTTGATTTGTATTTCTGTGATGCTGAGTGATGTTGAGCATTTTTGCATGTGTCTGTGGGCCATTTGGATGTCTTCTCTGGAGAAATGTCTGTTCATGTCTTCTGCCCACTTCCTGATTGGATTATTTGTTCTTTGGGTGTTGAGTTTGATAAGTTCTTTATAGATTTTGGATACTAGCCCTTTATCTGATAAGACATTTGCCAATACCTTCTCCCATTCAGTCGGTTGTCTTTTGGTTTTGTTGACTGTTTCCTTTGCTGTTCAAAAGCTTTTTATCTTGATGAAGTCGCAGTAGTTCATTTTTGCCTTTGTTGCCCTTGCCTTTGGAGATGTGTCTAGCAGGAAGTTGCTGTGGCCAAGGTCTCAGAGGTTGCTGCCTGTGTTCTCTAGGATGTTGATGGACTCCTGTCTCACATTTAGGTCTTTCATCCATTTGGAGTCTATTTTTGTGTGTGGTGTAAGGAAATGGTCCGGTTTCATTCCTCTGCACGTGGCTGTCCAATTTTCCCAACACCATTTGTTGAAGAGACTGTCTTTTTTTCCATTGGACGTTCTCTCCTGCCTTGTCGAGGGTGAGTGGACCACAGAGTTGAGGGTCCATTTCTGGGCTCTCTGTTCTTGGTTCCATTGATCTGTGTGTCTTTTTGTGCCACTGTCTTGGTGATTATAGCCATCTAATAAAGCTTGAAGTCCAGAATTGTGATGCCATCAACTTTGGGTTTCTTTTTCAACACTCTGCACACTTACTCTAAATCTTAGTTTTGACTAACCACGTTTTAAGTGCTCAGTAGCTGCATGTGGCTCCACTAGCCACATATGAGACAGCATGAATATAGAATATTTATCTACTCCAACTGACTGCATCACCTCAGCCAGCTACCATTTGCTGCTCTGGGTACACAGGTGACTGTATTTAATAGTGATGTGGAGATGTGGAGTTTGCCCCAGAAAATTTTGCTTCCCGTGTCCTCTCCACTGTCCACTCTCAAGCAAAATTTAGAATTTGGAAAGGCCCAGCCCATCTCTGCCTTCAGAGGTGTCAGTTCACTACAAACCTTCAGACTATAAAATTTAGACCAGTGATTCTCAAAGCTTGGGAGACATTAGAGTTGGCTTATTGAAGTGCAGGTTCCTGGGCAAGCTCCAGATCACCCGATGATCATTTCCAGAGGTAAGATCTGGAGTTTGCCTTTTCTCAAAATCACCAGGTGATTCTCATACACCCTGAAGTTTAAGAACATGAGCACAGCCCCTCGAACAGTGTGTGCTGTCTTGTCCAGGAACATCTGGTTTTCTGCAGTCAGGCCATGGGACAGCTCAGGTGCACACACATCCCTGGCCTGTGGAGCCTGCTCCAGAGGCTGCTTATCAGTCTCTGGCCTATTCTTCAGCAGCACCGCGCTCTCAGCCAATTGTATCCACTGACCTAAATAACACCTGCCACAACTGAGAAATGGCGCTGTGGTGTATTTTTAAGACTCGGACCCCTCTTTTGAACTTTCCCCCTCTCTTTTTGTGCATGCCGAGATAAAGCTGTGTGTGTGTGTGTTACACCTTCTGCTTATACAGACACTTTCTCCAGAGCCTTGAGAGTATTTATGGACACCTTCTCGTAACCTTCACTGCAGCCCTGCGAAATGAATAACAAGTGAAATGGCCTTCATTTTGCAGGAGGGAAATCAAGACGTTTGGTAGTTGATTGGCAAAGAAATTTGGGGTCTAAATCACTTCTTTCTTTGGCAGCCTTTCCTGTGCCTTCACTTCCCTGACCACTGGCATCTGCTGTGGTCATTGAAACCTATTGGGAAATAATAGGTTGGATAAAAGCATTTTACCAACGATGGCGGTGTCAACTTCCTGCCTCAGTGAAGAGATAGGATTAGCGTATGCTCTTGTTGGCAGACTCCTGGTGGGAGGTGCGTTCTTCCATTTCATATTTATTTAAAATACTATGTCTTCTGGAAGGAAATTATCTATAGATCCCAATCCCCAGGAACCAAGGGATAAGCATTTGGAGTGAAAGCTGAAGTCTTGCCCCACCTACATTCTCTTGCTCCCCTACAGAACTGACAGAAAGTTCGTTATACTTCAGGGTTGCAACAGGTTCTGGCAGAGCTCTGAGTCTCACACGGGCAACCCAGGGCTGTACATTTCATAACGTGGTCCCAGACCATCTTGGCCTATAGACTAAAGGAATCTTTCTGTCAGGAGAGACAAATGTGTGCATAACTACCTCAGACAAGGGCTCCCTTAGAAAAGATTTTGAATTGCTATCTTTTGGCTACTTGATGATCTTCTTTCAAAACATATACTTTATTTATTTTATTTTTATATGTGGGTTTTCATCACATAATTTTGTTTGCTGTCTTTTTTATTGTAGAGGTCAGTTTTTTTTTCAGTCAGAGGTTCATTACAGAAAACTTATAAAATACAAAAAGCATAAAGGAGAAAATGAAAATCACCTACCATCTCCAGAAACAACCGCTATTTTTTGCTGCGTTTTCTTTAGGTTTTTCCTTGCCCTTTTTTTTTTTCCTGGTGCATATTTCAGATGACATGAAATCAATTTTTCTTCAAGAAACACTGGTTTGATTTAGTGGGAAGTGGTATTTTGAAAACCATAACGTAGACGCTAGGAATGTTACTGGATATGTAATTGCTTCTAAGTCTTTAGTGGACAGAGCTAGAAAAAAATATATTTAAAGATAAAATCTCTAAGACTTTTTACCGATGCCTCAAATTCATACTCAGGACATACAGGTTTTATTTAACCTCTTCTAGTTTTTATCTGCATCTCCTTTCTTCCACACGGGGAATCTTGGTTCTCGATACAGGAGTGATAGAGTTTGAATATCCCATATTGACTCATATGCTTTAAGCCCCATTACTTACACAGTAGTCTCAGAATAGCAATCCAAATATCCCACCACCAGTAAGATGGCTGATAAGAGTTAATTTGGGGGGAGAGAATATGCCCCCTATTTACCTTCCCCCCCCATTTGAAAACTGTTATTCCTTGCCTACGGTGTCAAAGCACATAGCCACAGCATGCCGCACTCCCTCCCCTGTTGGGTAGTAACTGTTACTTCATTCCCGGGCCTATGTCAGTGTTTCCCTGGCCATATTGGTTGTCTGAAGTGTGTTATCTAATGGATTCATCAAGGAAGACTCATGAGCTCGGTGTTGCCTAAATTCAGTCATGAAGATAACAGTTCAAACCTTTCATACTTGAAAGTCAGTTTTGCTTGTTATAAAAATCCTTGGCTCACATGTTTTTATTAGTGTCACAAACATGTTAGTCTGTTTTCTTCTGCCATGAGTTTTGTGTTTGAAAAGTCTTTTTCATTATAAATTACTTCCTCTTTTTGCTTAGATACCCAAAAGATTTTTTTTTTCTTAAAATCCAGTAATTTCTGCTTTTGACATTCACAGTTCTGGTTGATATTCTCAGGGACGTGGAGTATTCCTTTGGTCTATGGTGTCAATTTTTCCTTTAATTTCTTTTCTTTAATTTGCTTTGTGGTTTTAATATTTGTTCCATTCCTTTGCTTTATTTTCCTCTTAGATTCCTATTAATGTATGCTTCACGCTCTTAGCCTATCTTCTGTATTTGTCATTTTCTGTTGAATCTTTTAATCTCTTAATTTAATTTTGATTTTAAAAAATTTGCCCTTTTTAACCTTCTTTTCCTCCTAAAGTATTACCTGTTGTATTAACTTTTTGTTCCGTCTAGTTTAAATTTCAATTCTGAAATGATTTTTCTTTGTCTTATATTCTTTCTTGAGTTCAATCCTTTCTTAGTTTTTATGACTTGATTTATGTTGTTCTTTCATATCTTACATTGTTTTCTTCATGAATTTTAGTTCATCTTGAAATAGTAAGTGATGGTTTTGATCTGTTTTGTAATCAGGCCTTTCTAGCGTCCTTTCATTGACTGTTGCACTGTTATTCTGCTCCTGTCATTTCAAAATAGTATCTTAGTATGGGATGACTTTAGACTTAGTATGACTTTAATACATCTCACATTTTTATATGAAATTGGTTAATCTACACGTTAGAAGATGTGGTTCCGGATAGTTTTTTAAATTTTATACAGTACCTTCTTCTGTTGGTTTCATGTAATATTCAAAAATACAGAGGCTTGCTTTCTTAGAATTCCTGACTCTTTTTTCCTGCCATGCTTGTCTGGACCTTCTCTTTCCCTCATTTCTATTGTCCCTATCTTGCCGGATTCTGATTGAACTCCCAGCCGATTCTCCTCAGGTTTGGGCCTTGTCCTAGAAGTGAGCCCTGGCTCATCAGTTTCAGGCGTTCATAGTGGATAGACTTCACTCACTCCCTCCATTGGATTGGCCAAAGCCCACTCAGTTTCAGCTGTTGACTTCACATTGATATTTCCTGCTTTTCAGTGAATGCACATTGATTATCTTGACCTTGTTCTTAGGTCCATCAGATGCTCCCTTGCTTCTGGTCTGCTTCTTCCCTCACAAACACTGACATGATGCAGGCTTCAGGGGTGTTGCTCCTTTGTCCCCATCCACTTGAATCTTGGGGTTCTTGAAGATATTTTGTAACCTCGTTTTGTTGCGAATGTTGCCCATGGGTTCTGATTTTGCTGTCCAGTTGTCCTGCCTTGTTAATGTGGGCATTCAGGAAGATGTAAAAAAAAGCAAACTGTCATCTGCCATCATCATCTTCCCAGAATCCTTTTCAACTTTAAGAAAAATTTTAAATGTGTTCAGAATTCCACCTCCACTTGTATCATCTCAGTGCCTACCCGTGAGCCACCATTTCTTTTTCACATCTTTTAAGCAGCTTCCAGCCTTTTTGAGCTACCCACCTGAATTTCCGGTGAAGGTACCAATTATTGTTTTTGATACTGCTCTGATTATAAAGTGGCACAGGTTTTGAGAAACATTTTTTTTCCATGAGCCCTGGGGGCATTTAGTACACAGTTTTGCAGGATGTGAAGTATGTGGTAAAATGGATATCATGTTGTCACAGAGATGGCTGCTCATGTTCATGTATGGCACATGGGGAAGAGCATTGGGAAATCATTAAGGATCAATATTGTGAAACTGAATGAAGGGAACCTCATTTGAAATGGGGTCATGGGGCCAGAAGGGGGTGCTTTCATGGACTACCACTCCTTGCAGCCCTTTGCCCACCCAACAGGAGGAAGTCTGTACTTTACTCCCCCAGCAGGTGGAAGAAAGTTTTTCTCTTTGCCCAGCAACAGCCCAGCCAATGAGAGACTGTCGTAACTCAGCCAATGAGAAGCCACTCCAAACTCCCAGTTTACTCCAGTGAACTTTTTGTTTATAACAGGCCCTCCCAACTCCCCTCTCCCCCCTTAGAAAAGAGTGTTCCCCTCCTTTGTTCTCTGGTCTTGCCCATGGTTTTGCCATAGCTTGCATATCACAAAGTGGCAACTCTTTGCTCTTCCTGGATGGACCCATTTTTGCTGGTAAAATAACAGTTTTATTTTTAAGGTCAACAATATACAGAAAACTGTAAGTGAGAAAAAAACAAGATAACTGTTAACTCAGGGAAAACACATGGCTATTGAGAGAGGAGATAATATGGCAAAGTAAACAATGTTGACACAATAATATTCTAAACACTGATCACTCTAAAATCTGTGAAAGAATCACAGGAGAGGAAAAGACAGGTGGAGTGGGCCCAAGAAGTCAATAGATAGTGTCTAAAAAATGTAAGGGAGAGTGTTGTAAACATAATGGTTTTGGACAGAATATGGAGATAAATATCAGAGGGGGAGAAAAAAACCTGCTAGAAGATCAAGCCTAGGATTGCAAGCCTGGAATCAAGCCGGGAGGACCGAAAAGAACAAAGCATGAAATTGCTGCTTTTCATTATCATCCCTTTGGCACCTTTTGATTTCTTAAACATGTGCATGCGTTATTACTTCATAAATAATTTGGGAAAACATTTGAAAAGCCATGCTGGAGTAAAGGTTATGCCTATTTTTCAAGATTCTTATATACAGTGCCAAATTGTTCTCAGTAGGACACACTAATTTCACAAGGTCAGTCACGTCTCTCCTCCTGTGGTGTCCTGCCAGGTGGGTGGACTTCCACTGGGGGAATACCCCTGACATCTTCCCGCTACAGCTCCTGAAAACAACCTTTCCCAATCTGTGAGACAAAACTAGGATCTTCTTCATTTGCAATTCTGATTACTCCTGAAATTACAGAATTATTGTATGTGTTATATAACGTATATTTTATATATAGTATAGAATTATTTTGTGTGTTTATTAAATATCTCTATATAGTAATCTATGCCCTTTATCCATTTATTTACTAAGGCCTTGATGATTTTCTTACTGATTCAAATGTTTTTTTTTTTTAAGTTTAAGGATTTTTGCCACTTGTCATATGTACTGTAATTCTTTTCAGTGTGTTTTTGTTGTCGTTTGGGAGTCAATTTGACTTAACTTTGTTTAATTTTTGACATACAAAAGTTTAAAAAAAATTTTTGCTGCCCTTTATGAATTCTGTCATGGTTCTTTTTTTTTTTTGCCTTTTTAAAAAATCAACATTCAATGTGTTATTTGTTTCAGGGGTACAGTCTGTGATTCATCAGTCTTACATAACACACAGCGCTCACCACAACACACACCCTCCCCAATGCCCATCACCCAGCCACCCGGTCCTCCCACCCCCCTCCCCTCCAGCAACCCTCAGTTTGTTTCCTAAGATTAAGAGTCTCTTATGGTTTGTCTCCCTCGCTGATTTCATCTTGTTTTATTTTTTCCTCTCTCCCTCTATGATCCTCTGCCTTGTTTCTCAAATTCCACATACCAGTGAGATCATATGATAATTGTCTTTCTCTGATTGACTTATTTCCCTTAGCATAATACCCTCTAGCTGTCATGGTTCTTAAGCTTTAAAAGTTCATCTTCCCCCTCCCATCACCCAACCAGGGTCTGAAGGTTTGATGCCTAACATTTCTTGCTTGGGATAGCAGCCTTTTGCTGGGGTAGGGACATTCCACATTTACAGGGAAAGAAATAGAAGATGCTTGTGGTCCATCCCAGCAGGTGCACATATAGTTGTGTGGTGACCTTCAAAGCCTCTCAGATGTATTCTCCATGGCTCTGCTGGCCCTTCCCGTCCTCTGGGGACTCCTGCAACAGCAGCTCCATTATGCCTGTGGCACTGAGCTGGCATCCAAGAGTGCTCAGGACAGACTTTTCCTAGAAAGGAATGGGTCTGACTTTTCAGGATACAAAATCCCTGCATTGAGTACTTGCACAGTAAATTTTATTGACTCTAAATGGGTCTCCCAATGTTAAGTTGTCTGGTCTCTGCTGGATTTACAGTCAGTCAGTGTTAATTGAATCGCTAGATTTAATTTTCTTAGTTCAAACTGACAGTAAGCCAGGTGAGACAATTTCCCCCAAAGACAGATTCAAGTTCACCCTCCACGGCATGTCGTATCTTGTGGCCTCAAACAAGGCCTGTTGCTCTTCTGGCTATCGTCCCCCAGATACTGTGTTCTGGCTGCACGAGTGGACCTGTTTCCTGTTTGGCTGCTGGTAGATATTTCTGATTAGGATTAGTTGCAAGCAATCCACAGGAGGGCTCTAAGTAACTTGTGATTCACTGAAGGGAAAGTGTTCATCTTCATGGTGGTCTGGTTCAAAACCGAAGTCATTTTCTGCTGATTTTATTACTTTGATCTTTATTATAAAGTACGAAAGAACTCCCAGCTTGCTGACTGAGATGTATGTTTTGTGACATGGCAGAACACAATGTATTTCCTAATCTAGATGAATTCTAACATTGAAATTATGCAAACCATTCATGCTCCCTTAGGATTCTTAAAAGGCCCTAATTTGTACTCACATTTTTCTTCTTTTGTCATATTTTTTTCTTACTCTTGGGTATTTTTCATTTCTTGTTGAGCATTAGAATCACTTGGTGAGATTTTTAAAAAACTACCAGCTCCTGGGCCCCCTTCATACGTATGAGGCAGAATCTCCAGGGCTGGGGGCTGGACATCAATTCTTTGAAATAATTCCTCGGGTAACTCTGGGTAGCCAGGTTTGAGAACCAGTGCCGCAAACTAAAAACTTGAGTTTGTCAAGGTTATTACACAATGCATATCCATAAGCACAGTATTCCTCCTTAGGAGCTTATAGAGGCCATGTGGTAGGGGCTTTGGGTCATCAGTGGTAGCTCCAGAAACAGTGTCAGCCTGTGGGGGGGCTCTTAAGAGAATGTCTGAACCTATTTGCTAGATAAGCTCCCTGCTTTGCCTTGCTTGTGTGTTTCTGGGGTGGGGGCTTGAGAGAGTGCTGACAGGGACTGGTGGGGCTAGGGCAGGTTAAATAAGCCAGGGCTTCTCCCCCAGAGTCATACTGACCTGCCTCTGTCTTTCCTAGCTGTGTGGCCTTGGGCAAGTCATTTACTCTCTAGGCGCCTCGATTGCCTAAAATAAACAAGAGACATTGTGTGTCACATGCATTTCATAATACCAGGCACCAGGTAGGTGGGTGCTAGTTTTAGGGTTTCAGATGGAGAGAGCAGCCTGGATCCTGGAAAGCTCAAATCCTCCTCCGTAAGCCAGCTATCACTTCATGCAGATTCCCAGCAGTGGTCCACGGAAATAATGTTTATTACTCATTGGAGCTTTGACCCCAAGTACCTCATACTTTGTTGAAATGGACTGTGGTCTGAACTTGGATAAGCTTCCAGAGTTCCTTCTGCTCCTTTCATTTAAGAGCAGGCAAAATGGCTTCCTTGTCTCCTTTTTTCTACCCTTCCCCCTCCCTGCCCCACCCCCATCCATCCCTCTGGCCCTTGTCACTGACTGTGGGAGTGGAAGGGTGCTTTTGGGCACCATCTTGTTCTGGGATGTGGCAGAAGTTCAGCTCCTACTCGTCCCCCTGACCCCACCCTGAGACCAGACTATCCTAAGCAGCAAAAGGACAGGAGAGAGAGGAGAGGTGTAAACAAGGCTGTCCCGGGAAAGGGATTTCTTAAACACCCCTCTCCTCCTCTGAAAGCTCTTCTCCACCTCCTCCTGTCACCCACTGCCCATTTCTCAGAAGCAAAGGCAGATCAGACTCAGAAGGCTTGGGAAGGAGGAAACGGTGATTGGGATTCTTCTTCCTCCATATGCTACATCTTGTGTGCTCAAGGCTCTGAACTCCCTTCTGTTGTCTCCTCCAAGCCTAGGGAAATGACAGTACAAGCGTGTGTTAGTCTTGTTGAAAAGTCAAATTAAACGTGGTGAAGACAGAGCTAATTTATCTTTCCTTCCTTTCTTCCCGTCATGTTTCACTTCCTCTTGTTCATGGCTAAAGAGGGGGCCTGCTGAAATGCTGAAAGAGAAACTCTTGCCCTCTGGATCCCTTGTCACATAGCTAGTCATTTGTCAAACCCTGCTCCTTTCTACAAAACCTTCCGGCACCTGGATCTTCCAACCCCTTGCTGCTATGAGAAGCTCTGTCCAAACTCTGGGGCATCTTCTGATTAGAGTGCCCTAACTTCTTCACCCTGTTCATTGGTTGATTGATTGATTCATTCATTCAATAATTCATTCATTTGTTCACCAATTATCAGCTATTTTGTGGTCGATTTCATTGGGGCTCCAGACTTTGTTTGAGGACTCCAAAAATGAGAAGACACAATCCCGCCATTCTGCTTTGCTTATATCCTGGTTTGAAGAACACTTGCAAGAAAATTATTACACTACATTGTGACTTGCTTAGTAATAAATGAAATAAGAGAACATGAAAGTACAAAGGCCTCCCAGAGAATCCAGGCCATGAAGGGTGAATATAAGTTTGCTGGACAAAGAGTGGGAAGGGGAGTGCTGGACAGAGGGCCAAGGTCAGAGTTGAGAATGGCACATTCATGGTGCTCAGCTGAGGATGTGAGATGGAACACTGGGAGACGCAGGGGGAAGTCGAACCATGGAAATGGTTTGGAAGCAGAATTTGGAATTTAGTTCTATAGGAATGAAAGACACAAGGGTGGTTTTTAACCAGGTGAGTAACATGATCATCCCTGCTTTTGCTGAGGGAAAATTATACAGGGAAGGCGAAGAGCAGATTAAGGAGGAACATCCAATGGCCAAGAGTAAGATCCCAAAGGAGACAATGGACAAGGCGCCATCAGGAGCACAAGCAAGTGAGCTTCCTGCCTCCAGCTCTCCTGCTCTGGAGTGGATGCCTTCTTTCATTGTGTTACTCCTGTTTTGTCTGAAATTTTCTCTACGCATTGCCTATGGCAACCGAAACATTTTGTTCCACAGAAAGGAGTATTCAACTCTGCTCAAAAATGGAAGAAATGACATGACTACATTGTAAGGTCAGTGAGGATAGTAATGGTATCTTTTCTTCCCCAAAACATTCATAGTACCTGGTATGAAAGAGGGGAGGGGCTCAAGAAATCTTTGATGAGCTGGAATGACTCCAAAAACAATATGCAGGGTGTATTAGTTTCCCACGAATGCTGTAACAAATCACCACAAACGAGGTATTTTAACAGAAATGCAGCTTCTCACAGTGTGGAGACTAGAAGTCTGAAATCAAGGTTTCAGCAAAGCCATGCTCCCTCTGAAGGCTCTAGGGGAGAATCTGTCCTTGCCTCTTCTAGCTACGTGGTTGCCCACGGTCCTTGCCGTTCCTTGGCTTGTAGACACGTCCCTCCAGTTTTTGCCTCCACTGCCCTGTGGCCTTCTTTCCTATGTCTCTGAATCTAAATTTCTCCCTTCTTAGAAGGCCACCAGTCATTGGAGTAGAGCCCACCCTAATCCAGTGTGACCTCATCTGACTTGATTACATCTGTAAAACTCTATTTCCAAATAAGGTCACATCCACAGGTATCAAGGATTAGGGCTTGGACATATCTTTTTTTTTTTTTTTTTTGGCGGTGGGGTGAGCAATTCAATGCCTAATGAAGGGTGTGGTATGTGCTATTCTTGCATCTCTTGCAGTTTGAACCTTCCCTGAAGGAACTTAACTCTACATGGGGCAGATTGTACCAGGGCAGCTCCAGAACTTCAGATAATTGTATGACACAGTCAGTATGCTCTTTTATAAACAATTAGGCTCATCCATTCTTCAAATGCGTGAGACCCTACTAGGTGCCTGACTCTGTGCCAGGATCTAGATATGCAGAGGTGAATAAGCCAGACCTGGGCTCTGCCCCGATGAAATAAAATTATTTGACTGTGTTTTAAACTTGCCAAAAGTATAACAAGTGCTGTTGGCAGTTACATGACTAAAAAGTTTTTTAAAAGGAACGGAAATTAATCATTCTTTTGCTAGGAGTTAAGCTAAGACTCACAACTGGGAGAATGTTATCTCACAGAACTATGCCTTATCTACAAGGGCTTCTGTCAAAAATGTGAAATCCTTTTGGAGTTCCGTAAGTCCGAGCAGAGCAAGGAGGCCAGGACAGCCAGTAGGCCCAGGTGGGCTCGAGCGAGGGCAAAGTCGAGTGAGCTCCCTGGATCTCCTGTCCAAGGGCCAAATTACAGGCAGTTCTGTGTGGCCTCACCATGAATAAGGCCACGCTGAGTCCTCCTGAATCACTTTGGTGAACTTCAGAACTGCCACAGTGATGCTCCTTAAGGACTTTTCCTGGCCCAGTAAGCGTGCTGGGTGACCCAGAGAAGAAACATCCTAGCAGTTGTTTAGGGTTCAGGGAATTAGCTCCAGAACTGCTGTGATTAGTCTCTGTGCCTTCATGTTTGACACACCATTTGCTTCCCTTCCTGTAGGCTGCAAAGCACGTACAGGTGTAGGGCCTCGGTGGGCCAGTCTGTGTGATTCAGAGGTGTGACATTATAGCCCACATTGTCCAGTACTGTCAGCTTTATTGTAATAAAGGTGATGTTTCGCTCTCCATCTACCAAACCCTGGTCTGCCTCAATTACGTACAAAATTAGTTAGGAAGCAGGGATGCCGATTATTAGGGTCCCCTCAAATCTTGACCTTCCAAGGAAGGAAGGAAGGAAGGAAGAAAGGAAAGAAAGAAGGGAGGGAGGGACGGAGGAATGGAGGGAGGGGAGAAAGAAAGAGAAAGAGGGAGGGAGGGAAGCTCTTTGGTTCTAAGAAAACTATAATCTAATGAGACAGAGAAGAAAAATATTATTGTTCCCATATTTAGCATGCAAAACAAACTCATGCAAAATAGAATGTGTATGAATTCAAGGAAATAGAAATAAAGATAATTGTGAGGTACAACATTTCTCAGTGCCAAAGGAAAACCAAGGTAAGTAATTACCTAGGAAAAATGGGGTTAGATAAGAAGGCCAGAGGTGAGATTAAAATGGTGAAGCAGGGGCTTTAAAAAATATTTGTGATTTCTGTGTGTGAGGTTGTGGGGTGCAGTTATAAAAATGGGAAGAAAAATGCAATAAAATGCAAAGTCACTTACGCATTCGGCAGATATCCATTGAATATCTATTGTGTGCCAGGCATTTTGCTGGGTGAATAAGACACTGTCACTATCTTTCTCAGTGGAAATTCCAGTGAAAAAAATAGACAATAGTAAACAAGAACTTTAATTATTGTATGATTAGAATTTTGATCAGTGTATGACAGAGAATCACAGTGGGTGTTATGTGCACCTAATGTACAGAGGCAGAGTATAGTGGGGGCCTAACCTGGTCAAGGAGAGTATGAGAAAACAAACACTGTGTTGCATATCCAGTGTTGTGTAACCTGAAGTACAAAAAAACTTCACGTTTCTGGAGTGATTATTATTTTTTTTAAAGTGTTTATATCCAACAGAATCATTTTCACATTTCTCTAAAAAGTCAATATGCTTTGCAACAAACCGTTCCGGGACACCTGCATATCCACAGGCAAAAGAATGAGTTAGCCCTCACTTCCTCACACAATAAAGAAAAAAATTAACTCAAAGTGGATCATCGACCTAAATATGAGTTAAAACTGTAACACTCCTAGACTAAATGAGAGGAGTAAGTCTTCAGGATCTTGGGTCAGGCAAAGCTTTCTTGGATAGGACACAAAAGCACAACTGATGAAAAGAAAAATAGATTAATTGGACTTTGTCAAAATTAAAAACTTGTGCCACGAAGGATACTATCAAAGAAAGTGAAAAGAACACCCACAGGACAGGGAAAAATAAGTTTTTGCAAAACAAATATCTGATAAGGGACTTGCATCCAGAATATATAAAGAATTCTTACAACTCAATAATAAAAAGGCCAAAATCCAGTTTTAAAAAAATGGGCAAAGGGTTTGAATAAACATTTCCTCAACAAAGATAGACAAATGGCCAATAGGCACATGAAAAGATGCCCAACGTTATGCGTCATGAGAGAAATGCAAATCAAAACCACACTGAGATCTCACACCATGCCTGCTAGGATGGCTGTAATAATAATAATAAAAAAGACAGGAATCCAAGCGTTGGTGAAGACGTGGAGAAACTTGCAGCCTCTTACATCGCTGGTGGGAATGCAAAATTGTGCAGTCAATTTGGAAAATGGTCTGATAGTTCTTCAAATGTTTAATGTAGAGTTAGCATGTGATCCTGCAATTCCACTCCAGGTATATTCCCCAAACAAATGCAAACATATGTCCACAAAAACACATACATGAATGTTCGAAGTACCAATATTCATACTATCCAAAAAGGGAGAAAAAAACCAAATGTCCCTCAACTAAATAATGGATAAATAAAATGTAGCCACTCCATACAATGGAGTATTATTTGGAAATAAAAAGAGTGAAGTACTGATTCATGCTAAACGTTGAAAACATTACGCTGAGTGAAAAAAGCCGGCTACAAAAGACAACGTACTGTTATTCCATTTTAATGAAATACCTCGAATAGGAAAACCTATAGAGACAAAGTGTGATTTAGTGGTGGCCCAAGACAGGTGGGGGGGGGTGGGCAGGAAATGGGGACCGATCCACTAAGGCACTTGTGGATATAGCGTTCTTTGGGGG
This sequence comes from Eumetopias jubatus, assembly GCF_037043125.1. Lineage (NCBI taxonomy): Eukaryota > Metazoa > Chordata > Mammalia > Carnivora > Otariidae > Eumetopias > Eumetopias jubatus. Next base: position 15,495,158 of record NW_028274808.1, read on the forward strand.
TGATAAAAATATTCTCAAATTGATTGTGGTGATGGTTGCACAATTCTGTGACTTGAATCAAGCCTTTGAATTGTACACTTTAAGTGGATGAATTATATGGTATATGAATTAAATTTTGATAAAGCTGTTATCCTAAAAATTATATTATGCTTAGTATATTCAAAATCTAATCTCCCTTCCTTCCTTCCTCCCTTCCTTCCTCCCGTCCTTCCTTCCTTCCTTCCATCCATCATCAAATTCATAAGCCTGGGATGGACTATGTTTAATCCATGGAATGAAGTATAATTGTATTATCAGTTGGGTGATAAGAAAAGATAGCTAGTTAAAAATGAATCATTCTTTTAATTTGTGGAACTATAGACAAAGAGAATATCTGAAGTGTAAGCACATCTCCTTTATGAGATTTATTTTTTTATTCAACACATATTTATGGAACATTATTAAACATTTGAGGCACTGTACTTGGTGCTGTTTTATGATTTCCAAGCAACACACACAAGTCTATTTTTCATAGCATACACCTGAGACCAAGTTTCACATGTTTTAGAACCAGTCTGCCAAGACTACCACCTCCCTTCCTTCGAGCAAGTAGTTTACAAGAGCTGACTTTGGTCTATCAAAAATTGTTTAAAAAGATTAAACACACAATCACATTTGGAAGTCTTTTGATATTTACAGAAATGCAGAAAACACTTTTTTTTTTTTTTTTTTTAGAAAATCCATAAAGTAGGCCTATGTCTTCAACAATGAGTTTGTGTGATAACGCTCTTGGGAACCCTAGACTCACGGGAACGGAGTGTGGAGAAGCAAAGTTTGCCCCTCTGGGTGCCCCTCTCCCTCTCTGGGGCTTGCGGATCTGCTTTGGCTTAGAGAGGGCTGGAAGCTTGACCCAGCTGGGACCGGTAGTCGATACCAGTCCGATGGCCTCTGGAGAAACTGGAGGATTATGAAATTGCTGTCAGCAGACCCGGGTCTACCAAGCTCTAACCAGAACCTTTCTCTTCATAGAGCAAACCCAAACCTGCAAGTGCCGTCTGAGGTCCTACCCAGATCCTCCAAACCTCCATCTCCGGAAGCAGGCCAGATGATGCTTACAATCCCAGGAAGTTTGCAAATGGCCATCAGTGACTGAACTCAGATCGATGTGGATTTCCAAGTTCTCTTTAAAAGTAGAAAGAGTTGGGGCTCTATAATCAGGATTCTTCGAGGCTAGAAAGAAGTCCCTGGGTCTGTTCTAATTTATGCTTAGGTCTTCAGAACTTAATTGAATTGGGCCCTGGAGATTAGACATTGGGCGGGGAAAGCAGCCATTCATCTCATCTTTAATGTAAGGATCATTCCTTTGGTTTATCTTCAGTATTTGCAGGTCAATCCAATTATCTTTCCCCTGGAATTAGTAGTGAAGTAGCAACGTAATCCAGGAGAAAAGGTGTCTATATGTACGAGATTTTACTCCAAAGGAACAGAACACATTTAGAGAAAAACTTCCTGGGGAAAATAAAGTAACTTTAAAATAAAAATCAAAGGGAAAAAAATTCTAGCTAAATAATTAAGCCACTAAAATGTATGCATTATTTTAGGAAAAAGTGTTTTCTCCATTTAGGGCCTGAATTTTCTTTATTATTTACCAATATTCATGATTCCAAAAGTATCTTACTCTCATTCATCTATTTAAGATTATTTATTAGCTACACTCTGTCAGACAAATAGCTGAGATTTTTTTTTTTTTTATGTAACTTGAAGTTTTTAAGGATGAGTGAGGGGAAAATGGTAGAACAGAGCAGGAAAGACAAATGTAAGACTGTGTGCATGTTTGTATTCTCTTGATTTGGATGATCCTCTTTCAACCGAATCACTTGGATATCTTTTAGTGATCCTTCCTTCACAAGGGAGGAAGGTGAGCTCCATTGAATTCATTATAACACTGTCCTTTCCGGACTAAGGACAGTTTGAACAATGGACGCTTATTTCAACAGCCACTGCCCAATGTTCTGAGAGCACCAGTTTGCTTTCAGCCAGATAGCAAAGGCCGATTTGCCTTCTTCCTAATTGATCTGATGGCTTGCTGGCACTTTTAAAACACATTACATGAATCCTTAGAAATCTTTTGTGATGACAGATTTGGTATATGTATTTTTTAAGTGGTGATCTTTTGCTCTCATGATTCAAGGCTCAGAGATGCTCCCAACCCTCTTGAATCAGGGTGAGTGTTGATGCTCATTTCTCAAGGCAAACGCTCTAAAAGGGCTTCATCATCCTGAGGAGACCTGATGTGCTATCTCTTCCTGACAGAAAGTCTCTTTTGCAGATGTGCCCCATTCAGTGCAAACTCAGTTAACGCAATGATATGTCTATGTGACTCTGATCATTTACACATGCAGTTATGTTTTGTTTCACAACAAGATTTCCTACAGCAAATCTAGATGACTAAACTGAAAACATTTCAGCTCAGGCTCAGTGGCTCTTCGTAGGGGCTTCCAAACAACTTAGGTCCCTGAGGTGGCACTTTGACCAAACTGTTTCCTAATCAAATGGCTAATTGGTTTGGGATTCAGTTCCATCATGTTCTCTCCATTCCCCACCCCACCCCCACCCCCACCATTTTCCTTGGGCTTCTGGGTCCCTCAGGATACACTCTGCTGGTGTTATTCCACAAGCCTTGCTCCAAGACTACTGGTGCATAGAACTTAATGTGCTACCATTCCAAGCAGTGAACTGAGATTTCTGCAAACATGTCCAAAAGTCATCAGCAAGTTGTATCAGCCTGTAACGATATGTCAGGTATTGCTATAGCCTATACTCTGTCTGGGGATCCAAAGCGTGGCGAGGAAACCATTAGTCCACCCACACATATAGGGCCCACCATGTGCAAGCTTCCATGTTGTGACAGACTGTGCTAAGTCTCACCAGAAGCCTGGGTCTGCTGCAAGCCTTTCTGCTCCTCAAGGCAAGGGAGACATTTTTGTGCACTCACGAGTTTGGGAGGGCACCCACATCTTCCACCTTGTTCTGTGAGTTCTTCAATCCTTGGTACTTTTGATTGGTGAGCCAAGATATGACCTTTCTGGGGCTTGGTATAAAATTAAAAAGACTCCATGAGCCGGACCCAAAACAGAAGACCGCTGTTGCTTTTATGTGGACTTCTTTTTTCTGGGCTGGAAGGAACAGCACCGGATTGTGGCCATAAACCCCAGGGATGGCTCCTGGCTGTGGACCGGACACAGACAAGGGCCTGCTTTGCGCAAGGCAGGACACAGACGGGCCCAAGACTCCATGCAATATCCACTCAAAGTCTGTTTGCCCCAGGGGTGGGCTCGTACTCAGACAGTTCATCTGAGTAACTGCATGAAAACAATGCAGAAAATGACATATAGTTGAACCAATGAAAAGCTAGGGTTTTCCTTACCTCCAGAAGAAATAAAGCTTGGGGTTTTCGGTGTTTTGTTTTGTTTTAAAGAAGTTTAAAAAAAATTTTTAAAGAAATTTAAAATGTTTTTTTTTCTGTGTGGAATCACCCAAGGATAGTATATTTACAATTTTTGTGGCCTTGATTGTGTTAATGAAGCTATTATTCGAATAGAAAATGAAAACCATCCCACCATGGAGGCACACTTGGCTGAGTGTTTGGGGACAACAATAGCAGCATCTATGCAAACAGTAGGAGGAGAATCAAGACCAGAACACAGCTGCTCGGTCGGACGGACGGAGCCGAGCTGTCCTGGTCCTTCAGCATACACATCACCCTGGACCAGGAGCCGTTGTTGGGCAGGGGAGCGATGCCTGCCACGTTGCACATGACATTGTAGACATCCACAGACCTGATTGGAGCAGCTCTGAAGTTGGATTTGAAATCTGAAAGGGAAAGGCAAGCAAACAAGTTGTCACAGCCATGCCCTGGGCAGAAAGGGGGCCAAGTCATAACACAGAGAATTATACTCAGGCTCCAGGCAGCTTCGGGATTGGAAACCAGCTCTGTCAATGGGGCGTGACCAACTCATGGTGAACTTGGAAGGGTATCTGGAAGGGGTATAGCTTACAAAAGGAAGTTGCTTTCTACGGCTCGTGGAGATGAGTTTCTTTAGAAAGACAAATCAGCAGACGGTCTTTGTGCATAACTGTGGTGCCTTCCTGACAGCAGAGCTATCCTGGAGCGGCAGAAGGGCATCTCCATTTTTGCTGCTCATCTCCACAGAGCCCTGGAGAGCAGGTGTGGTCACAGAAGGTTGACTGTCTTGCTGAGCTCCCCAAACCCAATTACACAGTATGCTTATCTTCCAGAACGTCTATCTAGCAGCAGCTGGTTGGCCAGGGGACCCCAGAGCCACTTAAGAATGTTTCTTCATTTTCCTGCCACATCGAGGTCTCAGGGCTTCATGGAATGTGAACCTATATGGTTTCCTCAGTGCTGGCTACCTCAGAAGCAACAACACTGGTTTCTTAAATATGTTTGGAGGATCAACCGAACATTCCTTGGGAGTCTTTCACTAGCAGATGAAATAACTTAGCCAAGTGGAAAACAAGCGAACCGGTATTGGAGTTAGGGACCCGGGTGAAGGCCCTGAGAGCTCTAGTGGAGAAGAGTGTTGTGCCTGCTTCCACCCAGAGGCTGCACCACACTCTAGCGGTGACGCAGGAATCTAGAAGGTAGGGCTAGTCGTTCACAGCCTAGTGAATACGGAGGAATTTCAGTCAAGAGTGCACCTTCTCCTTCTCCACAGGCGGCCAAGAAGAGGCTGAATACCAAGTACCTGTCTGTTCAAAGAGTGAGTGTAAGAGGTTAGTAGTGTACATAACAGTTTCCCTTTTGGGCCCCAAAGCAGAGCTACATTGAGCTTGAATTCAAGAAGGAGATTTTATCCATCCATAAAGGCCTCTGCTTGTGCTTTTAGTCCGTGTAAGACTGAAAGGAAATGGGTGGTTTGGGGGCTGTAAAGCCAAGTTTTCTCCCTTAGAAAATAATCCTTTATAATTGCTTTGCTAAAATGATCACATGTACTTTATTTAAAAAGCAAACGAACACCAATGGCAACAGAGTCCAGAAGTGCCAACACCAAATCCTGCTCTTATATTAACCCTGAAATTACAAGTACAGAAAAAAGTTTTATTCAGAAAACTCTCCCACAAAGTATGTTAGATCCAGGCCGACTTCCCAAGTGATAGATTTTCCTCACTTTGGAGAATTAATGTTGACTTTAGCATAAGAAGTTAATAGGCTCTACAACCAGCCCCCAGCCACTTAGTAGCTGGATAAGCTCAGGAAATGGGCATAGAAATGGTACCTAAACCACAGCTCCAGGCACACTGCATCTGCTCAATAAATGGTAGCTATTCTTATTAAGAAGCATGTAGAGTAAACACCCCACAAGGGCATACTATGGACTGAAAATGTCACCCTATAAATTATTTGGAGGATTCACTTCACTTTTGGGGCAGGAAGGATAAGGGATAAGGCAGCATCACCTCATGGTAAAAACTATTCAAAATCCAGACCCCCCCCCCCCCCGCCGGAGAGGAGATTTAGGTCTTCCCCAGAATCCCAACCCTTCTTAATATCAAGGTAATTACAACTAGGTGAGGACAGTGGTTAGACTTCCCCAGAGAAGAATCAGCTGCAGTGTGAGAAATCAATGGGAAAGTTGTCCCTGTGATGTAGCAGCAACTCCTCTCTCTCCTTCCGACTTGCCATGGACCTGGACATGATGATCACCCTGCCCCGCCACGTGGTGGCCATGTCTTTGTCACGTGTGTGGGTGGGGAGGATGTGTGGGTAGGGGACAACAGTAAACTCAACATATCCTTCCCCAGCCTTCCAAATGCCCATGTCTTTAACCCTCAGCAGGAAAAACTGAGATCAAGCTCTACTGACGAAAAAAGAAAAGAAAAGATTTTACATTGAAAGTACAAAATTAAATCCTATGCACATAAGCAGAAAGAAGAATTGGGTTTTCCCTCCCAACTCCATCTGGTTCCTGACTTCCTGTGCTGTGGAGCTGGGCCTTTGGGCCCAAAGAATAGAGGATCCAGGCTAGAATGAGAGCTTCTAGAAAATTCCTGAACAACAGAACAATACCAGATCCAGCTGGAGAGGACCTGGCCAATCTCAGCTAACTCAAGGTGGCATGCTGAACCTGGATTGGCAATCCAGGTTATTTCCATGAATTTAAATTTTGTGGATATTGAAACCGTTTCTCCTAAAGAGAGAAGGTTCTGCAGCCCCACGCCAGGCCTGGCCACCTTGGACCGCTTTCCGGGTGAGGCTTCCTAGCTCACAGGGAGCTCACTGAATCACACTCCTGCTGTCTTATCTTGAAATGTGGAGTTCTCCAGGGCAAGATTAGGTCGTTCAAATTAGAAACTGGGATTAACCAGAGAGAGGCTATCTTCCAGAATTATTTCTTTTTCTTTCTGCCGGACCAGACTTACTGGCTTCTGAAGCTCCATCTGAGCAGCTGCAATGATGCCCAGCATCCTCCCTAAGCAAGAAGCGCCTACAATTAATCAGGAGGCATGTACCTTTATCTCAAAGTGCAGCTAGATAGCTATTAAAGACCTCGCTCTTAAATTTTCTTCTGAGTAAACAGTCAGTGTGTAAAGCTGTTCAATCTTTCATGAGAATTGGAGCCAGAAACGTGATGGTTTGTGGGAGGCTCTCTCAAGGCGGTCCCTGCCTGGAAACATTGTTGCAGTTGGCCCAATCCCTTTTCATCAGGGGTCATCTATCTGTCTATAAAAGGTTTAGGTTTTTAGTTTTACAGGAGCATATGATGGAGGCCTTTGTTGATGGACAAACTCTCCCCTCTGAATTTAACTTTAAGCTAATGTAGCTTTGGGTACTTTGTCTTAAAATTTTGGTTTGAGGCTAGATTTGCTTCTGCTTTAAAACATGCCTGAGACTCTTGTTTATAAACACTCCTTCCACTGACAACTGTTTTGCATTCATGATCTTATTTCTCTCTTCTAAGGAAGGAGGAGGTGATGCTTTTGAATGAAAGCCCTGATGTTTAATGTTCTCCCGTATAAAGCCTGCGGCCTTGGAATGTCCCCAACCTAATCTAATGAACGGTTGACCTCAACAAAATCCTTACGCCTCCATCCCTCATTCATTAGGTTTTTGAGCTCTTTGGTGAATTAATGTTGAACATAGAGTAAGAGGTTATATCTGACCTGGTTGGTCAGATATAACCTCTGGCTTGGTTGACAGGGAGCACCCAGTAACTATCATTGGTTGATGGCAATGTGCTTGGGCATCCTCTGAACTCTCTTAGGCCAATGTTGTGAACCCAGTTAGCACTCTATAAATGTTTGCTGCTACTGGTACCGATGTTTACTTCAGGACTTGGGAACTTGGATCACATATGGGAAAGGATCTAGACCAGTGTGTTCCCTAAGCCCAGGAGGCCAGGGGCTCCCAAGGAGCGTGCAGAAATAGACACCTAGGTGTTCTCAGCAGCTATTTTGTGGTAAGTAGAGTGACCCAAGGCAGACGGAATGAGAGAGGTCGACATAGATCTTTGTCTTGCTATATCAAGAAGACGAGCAGACCTTCTAGGCATGACTTCTAACCTGTACTTTGAACGGGAAGAACAGACTGTCATGGGCTGAAACATTCTGATCTACGTCCAGAAAATGGCACTTGGAGTATGGATGTCGGGGTAAGTTTATTACATTTCATAAGGAGAGTGGACAGTCGTAAGGGAGAAGACCAGCTTATGAGCCAGTCAACTGATGGCTGAGGGCCGCTGTTGAATGCCTCTCCCACCTCTGCTTTTTTTTTTTTTTAAGAAAGAAAGGGGTGTTTGGGTCATGGTATGACCTCCGGAGTGTCTGATAAACGTTTCCACAATGTGAGTTTACAGTCCTCTGTCAGTTAAAGCAAATGACCAAATAGACCCTCTCCATCTTCTCTCTATTCCAGCCTTAGAAATTTATCTGGTCAAGGGAGGCAGAGTACCTTTGTTCTCATCCAGGCCGTCCCTGGGCCTTCTGGCTCACCCTCAAAGTCATTCTCAAGGTCATTGCCTAGCCCGGCCTTGAGCACATCCCAGCTTCTGGCTGGGCCCTAAACCAAAGGCCCCCCGCAGGCATGGGTGCTCCAGGCAGGGCGGACCTGTGGAAGAGTCAGACCCTGGGAAGTGATCACGTCAAGTCTGAGACTCACAGCTGTCAGCAACCTGGTGCCCGATAAGCTTTCCTGGACATCAGATAGCTGTGAAATAACATTTTGATGAATTAAGTAAAAAATGAATCACAAACATGTGGAATACATTTTCCTCACTGCGCTCAAGATTTAAAATTTACAAGGAAAAGCATTTGACCGCATTTGCCAAACCTATGAAGCATTTGAAAGCAAGCCAGCAAAAGATGTTTCATGGAGGCCAGCTGGGTTTGCTCCGCTTGGCTCATAAAGAGGTCCATAAAGAACTCACTTCAGCCTTTACTAGTGCTGTCAGCCCCTCCTGGAGACCACTTCTTTGGGAACGGAGGACAAAGCATGGGTCATGTCTTGCCTACCGGGTCCAAAGGCCAGGAAGATGCCCCTCATGTCCATGAGCTCGTTGTCATAGCCGTGCCAACCGTGCTGCCAACCTTCCCTCTTGCCAGTGCTGTTCATCCAAAAAGGAAGTGTCTCTCGATTCTGAAACCAGGCAAGGCAGTTACATTACACTGTGTCCCAACCATCGTGATGAGTGAGCATCTGGCCCAAACTAGCACCCAATGTGGGGATCTCCTTCGTAGCATTCTCCACTGGGGTCATGCAACCTTGGCTGGATCACGTCCTACCCCAGGTAGCACAGACCTTTGGAGGCAGCCCCTGAAATTGCCAGAGAGCTCTAGCTATAAGGGTATTTTCTTACACTGAGCAGAACTGAACCTCGTAATCAGTTTGAAAGCCACTAAATATATCATGTTAGAGACAGAAGGGATGCTAAAGTGCATCTACGGTATAGTGAAAAGTATATTTGGCCTTTGTCCCAGGTTCCTGGCCCAGAGCTCCTACAGCCCTTGGAATTTCCAGAGTGAAGGGGGTGTTTTTTGTTATTCGTAATGAGCCCCTTTCTCCCCATACCTGAGTGTCTGTTAATGAGATGGCTGACTGGGGTGGGGGGCTGGGGAGCTTCCGGAGGTCACTGGAGGGACCAACTGCATGATGGAGACGTCCTCTGACCTGTAAGACTGCACTCAGTCTTGGGGCCAACAGCGGAGTCCCCCATGCCTATGCAGTGAAACCCGTGTAAAAACCCTGGAGCAACGTGGTTCAGGGAGCTTCTGGACCAATGAACAAACCGATGTGCTGGAAGGGCAATGGCCCCAAAGACAGCCTGGATGCTCTGTTCCCCTCACCCGTCATCCTTTGCTCTATGCCCCTCTTCCATCCAGCTCTTCCTGAGTTGTCACCTCTGTAAGAAAACTAATCACAAATAGAGCACATTTCTGAGCTCTGTCATCCATTCTGGTCAGTTATCGAAACTGAAAAGGGCTGGGAGAACCCTCCAATCTGTAGTCGAGCCGGACACTAGTGTGGGTAGGCTGGGGACCCAGAACCTATGGCTGGCAGCTGAAGAGGAGACAGTCAGGTGGGACGGAGCCCCCTAGCTCAAGGGGCTGCTCCAGCTCCGGGGGGGGTCAGTGTCCGAACGGAACTGAACTGCAGGACACCCGACTGCTGTCCAAGAGTTGTTGGAAAACACGGTGTCTAATCGAATCACCTCGTTTTTCTAGCAAAGCTGTCGAAGCCCAGAGCCCTTTCCACCACCACCACCCCCCCCCCCCCGCCCCGGATCCCACCCCCATTGTTCCTTTATTCCAAGCTCCAACCTCAGGAGCAACGTGGGTTAAATTGGTCCCCTCCTCTTCATTTAGTCAAACATGTGAAAATGGCACGGCCCTTTACATCTTTGTTTCCTCCGACGGTCTTCATTCGGGACGGGCTCCAGAACCATCACTTCCCTGTCACCCTCTTTCCTTCAGAACTCAATTTCCTTAGATGGCAGATGCTGGCTTGTGTGACAGCCATGGGTCCCGTGGAGGACGCATCCCCAGCCCTTCACTGCAGACTAACCATTCGAGCCCGACGGTCCAGGCACCTCTGCTGAGCAGCGTCTGAGATCACAAACACTTGAGATGCAGGAAGTAGAAATGACTGGTCACGACCAAAGCAGGGAAGCAACAATCCCAGCAATTTACAGGTTGGCTCATAAGACGCGTAATTGTACCGTCGACTTAGTTCACCAAGAGCCTGCACTGACATTCACTCTGTTGTCACCACATTCCAGTGTGGATGATGTTCTTCCCACTGTACGGTTGAAGGAACTAAGGCCCAGAGAGGTTAAGGGACACTCTGAAAGCCACACAGTGATCGAGAGGCAGGGCGGGGGTTGGAACCCAGGAGGGTTGTCTCCTGGTTTTCGTGCACCTTCCATGACCCCACGGGCCTCTTTACTCACCGAGTAGTGTGGCCAGTTCTCAGGTGTATAGAAAAAAAGGTTTTAAAATTGGATTCCAGTTTGTCGCTTTCTGGTTCTGCAAACTGGTTCGGATCCAGGGCGAGCTACTTCTCGGTGCTTCGGTTTCCCCGTTGGATGTGATAATACCTCCCTCACAGCGTTTCTGGAGGAGGACATGACTGTGCACGATGTGCCCGGCACATAATAGATGCCCAATAAACGGCTGTGGGCCGGTCACCAGATGCAGCTGGCTGTGGGGTGTGAAGTCCCCTTTGCTTATTTAGCCGTCATATCGCTTTGCACACCCATCCTGTCGCACCCAATAAATCGCTCCCTCACTTTCCAAAGCACACTATTTCACTGATTCTCCGTTTCCTGAATTCCCATCATCCCCTGTCCCTCCTTCTCCAGCTGTAGCTTGTATTTTTCCATGGGAACGTTTTTATTAACTTACTGCATTTCCAAACCTGTGATACTGTTTTTGTTCTTTGTCTATGGTGATGATCACAACACATCCCAGTTTAGCTCTGTCAGCTAACTGGAGGTGTCGCATCCTCTCTCGGGCTCCGGGGCGGTGACTCCTGCAGCACCAGGTAGAACATTCTGTTACTAACGACTTCACCAACTGTGACCCCCACAGGACATATGTGCCCCACAACAAAGGGACAGATGAAAGGGAGGTGAAGACTGATTATACCTGATTTGCGAATTCCACAAAGACAAACATACAGCCGTGAAACCTCAGCCTGAAGGTCACTGGGGCTCTGGTGGATCGTAGGGGAGTGCGTTCCTTTTTATTAAAGTGACAAGTCGCTCCAGTCAAGCAACTGTTCTTACTGATTTTAAGAAGTAATAAGGAACTGGCTGCTCATGTGAGAAGCTACCCGTCTCCCGGCAGTGACTGAATGCTTTACGTGTCACGCACAGCCTTAGCTTCAAAATGGCGTCTGGACGATTTTCTCCTTTTCCTTTCCCGGTGGCTTCCCCTGTCTTTGTTGTGTGCCCCACATTGTCACCTAGATGCATACAGATGAGGTCCTACTGATGCATGTGTGTCCCAGACCTCTCAGCCTCCAGAGCAGAAATTCCCAGGCTGCGAGTCCTCCAACTGCTGGTTGAAGAGAACTAATCCCATCCAGACTCTCGCGGGCCCAGGGACTGCCACATAGAACCACCTAGTGATGTCCGGGGAGGTGCTCAGACCCTCCAGATTTGGTCAAAGCTGAGACAGGGGTAGAAGAGTGGGGGGTGTGTGTGTGTGTGTGTGTGTGTGTGTGTGTGTGTGTGTCCATGGGAATGGGGAGGGCAGTGCTCCTAAGTTTGGGTCCCTAAGAAAACTGGGCTCATGGTGGGGTTGGCAGCCAATTCCCAGGAAACACCGGGTCCTCCTGCAGTGTGTTGTAGAAAGCCCAAATAAGGGCCCCACCTGCAAGGGGTAGTTCCCCCTAATGAATAGGTGAGGGAGGGAATCTAGAAGGAATAGGGTCTTGTTGGGGAGAGGAGTCCCTGGCAACAGTGGGAGATGTCCTTATCCCCCGCCATGGGAGAAGAGCCTGTTCATTCCATTCTGCAGCTCGACAGACATGCGCTGAGCTCTGAATCTGTCGGGCTCTCAGCGAGGCTTTTGGCTGAGAAGCACAGAGGAGGAAAGCATTCCTTCCTCTGAAAGGGCTTATCTTTAGTGAGGAAGGACGAAGAAGGGTTACGGCTTCTGTATATTGATCCCTGAGCCGGCCCGGACAGGCGGTGAGGTAGGATGAGGCCCTGGGGAGGCCTGTGGTGAGAATCACTGTCCGTGGGGTGGGCGAGCGTGTGTAGCAGGGGACACACAGTGAGAGGCCACACAGGTGCTGGCCCCGAGGCGCCCCCAGCAACGGACCCCTGGGAGCTCTGGTTGTGGGGAAGGCTGGGCACAGAGAAGGCCGGGCCAGGCAGGGAGAGCTTGTACCGCATTGTCCGGGAGAAGCATGAGAAGGAAGCCGCCATGGGAAAGAAACCGTTGGCGGGTGTGAGGAGGAGGGAGGACCTGGAGTTCGCCACTCTCGGAGCCTGCCTGAGGTTGTGCCAGTCAACAGGGTGACCAACCATCACGGTCTGCCCAGGACTGAGGGGCTGCCGGGGATGCCCCACTTTGGGACAGTTCTAGACAAACCAGGACATGTTGGCCATTCCACAGTGAACACTATCCTGGAGATTTAAACAAAATCTTCCCCAAGTGTAATTTGTTCAGCATGTTCCAGACTTTTCGGGACCCTTCCTCTACACACAGGCAGGTAGCTGTGCTGGGACCTTCCTTTGGTGAGCCACTGAGCTAATTAATCATTCCTAACGGGAAGGAACCAGAAATAGCTCCGCAGGAGGGAATACTGGGAGAAATGGTTACTAGGTTCATACACTTGTGTTCTTTGATTTCCGTGTCTGCACTCCCCGGCCTGTTTATGTGGAAATGCCTACCATCCGCTCGCTTGAATTTGGGAAGCCACGGGAGTCTTTATGAGATAAGAGTTACAGTTTTCAGACTAGACCTTTGTCTTAATCATCCTTAGAATTAAAAGAGAAAAAATAAAAAAGGCATGTTCACTGTTCACTCCCAAATCAGCAAACCAGTTAATGAAGTTTGTTCAACACATGCCTGGTGGCATCTCTGAATTCACCATTTTATGGCAGATTCAGTCCTTTATGGTGCTGAGCTGAGAGGTATAGGGAACACAGTCAGATATGGGGGTAGGGTTGGGCGTGAGGATAAAGGTAGAAGGAAGGATGGACAAGAAGCAGCAAGAGCAGCTTGAACAATCCGTGTCATCGGTTTCTGTTGGCACATGGCCAAGGTACTTGCTGTAGCAAAATCTCTTTTTTTTTTATGGGTGCATCTTGGGGATTAGCGTGTACACCTCTCCCCTTTGCCTTCTGATTTCCCCTCAGTGTAGATCAGAAAATGGTTGCTAAGCTGCAGGCACAAATACTCCTGAGGAGACAGGAGGGTCGCCGGCTGCCAGGACAACATCTGGGCTTCCGGCTCTTGCTGTGCACCCCAAAATGACTTTGTTGGGGGGGGCTGAGGGTGTGGGAATCCATCCCACGTGGGTATGCTCCCTGGCCAGCGCAACTGTGCAGGGCCTTGTCTGGTGCCTCCTGCTTGGGTTGACTTCTGGTCCCGTCTTCCCCCACTGGGGGCGCTCCTACCTTGAAACTTGGAGCGCTCACTGTCTGCACTGCGGGATCCCAAGCCTAGCCATGCAGAGAATGCCCTGAGCTTATCCTGGGCCCGACTTTTGGGTATTTGCGTTCGGTAGGTCAGGGTGAGGCAGGGAATCTCTCCATTTAATCATCTCTCCCCAGCTGATTAGGATGCATAATCAGGCCTGGAAACCCCTGGAAACCATTCACCTGGCACCCATCGTGTGCTATGTTAAATTATCTGTCCTTTTCTAAGGACACTTCTTATTTATACTGGATTACCATGCCGAGGTCCAAGTCTGTGTCTCGGGCCCTTCGTGTGGCCCCGGCAGAGCTGCCTAGGGCCCTCCCTCCCAGAGAGAATGCGGGGTCTCAGGGGGCGTAGAGTGAGTCATGCAGTGGGCTCCCAGAGGACTGCTGTCCACAGCAGGAACCGGGGAGGCCCCACTGGCTTATTCCATCTGGCCTCCAGCCTCATTGGCCAGTGCCTGTGGGATACTGGTTGTTAAACACTTCGACCCTCGGGCGCCTGGGTGGCTCAGTCGTTAAGCGTCTGCCTTCGGCTCTGGTCATGATCTCAGGGTCCTGGGTTCGAGTCCCACATTGGGCTCCCTGCTCTATGGGGAGTCTGCTTCTCCCTCTGCTCCTCCCCCCCACTCATGCTTTCTCTCTCTCTCTTTCTAGAAACAAACAAAAAAACAAAAAACCCCACAACTTTTCGACCATCAGTCCTCTTTTCAACCACTAAAAGTATAATTCTTCCAGGGAAGTGGGGTCAGGCACCCAAGTTTGTCCCTTCCCTCTCTTGATGAGGCATCTCCCCGAATCTCCAGGGCTCTGGGGAACACAGGGGAAATCTGGTCAGATTAGAATAAATAAAATATGAACATCTATCTAAAATTAAATCTACTTTATTCTCCTAGGACATGGTTATAAGAGGAAGCCCCCAGGCCCTGGAAAATACAATATAAGCTTCTGATATCATCTCAGGCGGAAAGAGGCACCCGATACTATCCAAGTTAGGGGTGGCTTCAGTTCAAATTCTTGTGCCAATGAGGACAGTTTGCTGGCTCTGGTGTTTTCCCTGATAGGGTTAAGTTTGAGCAACGGTTTCTATTACAGACCCCTGTTTCTTAGATTTCCCCTGTTGCTCTCCCGGGAGGCTTCCTGTTGGCGGGAGTCTTTGGGTCCCTGTGGGAGTGGTGGTCGGGAACACCCCTATGCAGAGATGTCTCTCTAAAGGTCTCTTTTTCTGTGCCTTTCTAACACGGAACCTAATTGCTCAAGCCTCAGGCCCTGGCCTGCCCCTGGAACGCCCTGTTGCCACACACAGCCTAATCCTTTGAATAGAAAATGCCAGATAGCAAAACCAGCAGGGCTTACGAGGAACAGAATTCCTCAGAGTTCAGTGAAGGGCTCGAGAGCACTCCGTGGACTGAGCTCCTTTTTTTTTTCTTTTTCCCGGGATCATGTTTACTGAAGTGTGCCAAGGGTGAGAAGGGTGTGCATGTGCTCTCAGATGGCCCTAATCACCCCCAGAAAGTCAGCAGCTCCCAGCACTTGACATCCAACTTCCTCAAGCTCAATTAGTTGGGCCTGGACAACACCACTCTAGCTGCCCACTAAATCTCAGAAGCCACGTTTTCCAGATTGTCTTGATTTCCCTAAATATTTTGGGTCCAGGCCTAACTGCCATTCAACCACAGGCCTTAGAATTGAGCCTGGCATTTCATATCCTTTGCCAGTTTTCAAAAATAAATCTTTCCTCTGGAGACAAATATTGGCCTCCCTTAGAAGCTTGGGGCTGGATTAGCTGCATTTCTCTCCCCTCAGACAGGAGTCCGGAAGATCAACAACGAACACCGTGTTTCACAATCCTTCACCAGGCTGGGGCCCCATCCTATCTTTCTGAGCACGGTGGCATGAGGGGGACACCATCTAGGACAGGCTATAGGACTTAGCCCCTCTAGCGGGGTTGGGGGGTTCTGGCGAGAGCTGGTGTGTCCCACACTTGGGCTCCAGCTGTGGGCTCGCTGAAGCTAGGAGAATTGTCAACACCTTCTCCCTGTTGAAATCTCTTCTTGGGCTACTAATAATGAGCCCAAAGGAAAGGCTTTCCTGACTCAGCTGACCTCTCTGTTCACTTGGTTACTGATTTAAGACCTACAAAGTGAACAGCCTGTGATAAGTAACCCAGAATCAACTGCCTTAATACTTACTAATTCGTTTAGTAATTCATATTCCACAAACATGTACTGAGCCTCTGCCACGTGCCAGGTTCCATGGGGGAAAACCAAGGCGGAGACGCCACAGGGCTGCCTGCAAGGAGCCTCCAGCCCAGGAAGGAAGGGTACAGGAGCAGATGGACAAATGTAGCATGCAGGGGAGTGATTCCGGCTTTCGTGAGGATTCCAGGATGGAGGAAATTAGGGGAGAGCTGGGTGTTTCATGGGAGAGATGGTGTTTGAGCTGGGCTAAAGGGCAGGTGGGAGTCAAGAAGGAAGGGGGCACCCCAGGGGTTCCGACTGATGTTACCAGAGCCCGCTGAGTACTGGCTGATTTTTTTTAGGTACAGGTATCCCCTGCTTTTTTGAAAGTTCGAGTTACACCACTTTGCTTTTACAAAAGAGCTACTATATTAGTAGCTAACCGAAAGAAATCCGAGAGGGGTTTTCTCTTCTATGAGAAAAGGTGAAAAGCGAAAATGGCGTTCAGCATTGGTTTTTTACAGAGACGGCGCACCCCGAGCAGCAGAGGGGCACCGAGCAGCTCCTTCCCTGGAAACCACATTCAGCAGGAAGCCGCCGTAGCTTCGAACTGTGCCTGTGAGCACCTGTGCTTTATGTCGATTGATTTTGTGCATCCCTAGCAAGATGGGATCTAAGGGATCTGAAAAGCCTACGCGAGGTGATTTTCTGGGTCTGGGAATGCTCAAAAATTCTTCCATATGAAGTAATGGTAACTGCTTCTTCGCTTTGCGCCACGTCTGCCTATGAAGGGGTTTCAGAGGAACATTCTGCTTCTGGATGGGGCGGGGCGGGGGGGGGAAGGTGCATATGGATGGAGGAATGGAGGTGGGGAATGGAAGAATGCACTTGAGTTCGGCAGAAACTGCCCTCAGCATTTGCCCACTTTGCATTTTCCTGTGTTGTTCCTGACTATCCCATATACCAAGGACACGTAGCATCACTGGACCTCCCTCCCGAGGGCCATTGGACCACCACATGGGGATGAGCCCATGTCCAGCCCCATTGCAGATGCCCCCTGGAGGAGGGTGGGGTAGAGCATGGGTGGGTGAAACCTCGGGACCGGGGAGTGGGGTGGCTGGTGAAGGGTATAGCCTTTGACCCCTGGCAAGCATAAGCAAAGAGGTTCCCACAGGACAGTGACCAGGTCTTAGGGAGACGGGGGTGGGGGGTGGTGGGCAGCCCTTAGGCGGCCCTTGAAGAAAGGAGCCTGGCCGGTGTGACAGGCCAGGGCTTGACCTAGGTGGGTGGCCTGGATTGTTCCACCCTTCATGTTTGGCCAGTCCTCTGGGTATGTGGAAGCCTCAGATCGCCGCCCTCGCAGGAGGAGTTCTAGGGCCAGGGACCAGCACTGGGTGGCAACCCAGTCCATATACTAAAGAATGCGGGAGCAGAAGCAAGCTGCGGAAAAGCCCTGGCCAACAGCAGTCACACGGGGTAATCGTGCAATTCCAGGTGACAGATTCGATCTGCTTCCCTGTCTTTATCTTTTCCAGGGACAGCTCTCTAAGAGACCATTAAAAAAATAAATAAATAAATGAACTCAATTAAGTCTTCCCAGTAGAGCAGCGGCCTTAGAGTCTGCAAAACGTAAAGTGGTAGCAAAAAGGTGGTGTTTATATGGGCGTGGCACGGTTGCCAAGGAAGCCAGATCTTGCGTGTTGCGGAACAGAGAGCAAGGAAGGGGGGATGGGACCTTATTCTGTTGGGTCCAGCCGGCACCCATTTGTCCTGACTCGGCCATTTTTCTAATCGCGTCTAAATCAGAAAAAAAAAAAAAGACTCTTTGGCTGTCCAGACCCGAGAGGTTGCTTTCAGGCCTGAGAAGTTGGCCCTGTGGCAGCCGCTGAGCGCAGTCTACCACAGACACATCCTCACAGGTGCTGCGCCCTGCTGGGCAGGTTACGGAGCAAATCACAGCGTTCTTCTCCCGCAAGGGGAGAGACTCTGCAAATAGCCGGGGGGGGGGGGGGGGGGGGGGGGGGGGGGGCACTAGCAGCCCGCACCGAGCGGGAACAAAGATAGCCAACCCGGTTCTTGATTCTCTGCAGTCAGGTTAAGTATAATGAACAACAGAAAGATGTGAAAGAAAAAAGACTAAGGCAACAAGGAACACACGGACACTCGTCTTTAGGATTTTTCAGAAGACAAAGAGACAGGGCGCCTGGGTGGCTCAGTCGTTGAGCGTCTGCCTTCCGCTCAGGTCATGGTCCCAGGGTCCTGGGATCAAGCCCCGCATCGGGCTCCCCGCTCGGCGGGAAGCCTGCTTCTCCCTCTCCCACTCCCCCTGCTTGTGTTCCTGCTCTCACTGTCTCTCTCTGTCAAATAAATAAATAAAATCTTTATTAAAAAAGGGAAGACAAAGAGATAAAAAAAAAAACCCATGTTGTATCAAGGTAGAATCCGAAATTATAATTTTTACCGGTGAGTCTTGGGAAAAAAAGCGCATAAATTCAAGGATTCATAAAATGATAAAGGTATTCATTCAGGCTAAGAAACTGAGGTACAAAAAGGAGTGACTGAAAGACATCTGATCTCTCTCAGGACTCAGGGACAACCATGATTTTTCAGAGAAACATTTATGTTTTTATGTGACAGACACTCTAAGTTACATTAATGTAATTGATTGTGCTTCCCTCTTTGAGCTGGCCGCTAGGAAGCTCAGAACCATATTTGTGTTCCATGTTATGTTGTGGTGTGTTACTTTCAGGACTAACAATATCCTCGATGCAGAGTCATTGAGAGGAACAGAAATAGTAACCAGGAAGGGAGGGGACTTCATTCAAGATAGCTGTTACTGTTGTTGACCAAAATTTTAAGAAGAAATTTTTCCTGATGGATTTATTACCTGCAGAAGGTAAAATGGCTTTATGTTCATGTCATTGAAATGTGGGGAGGAGTCATTGTAAAGTTTCTAATGAACCAGGCATGATCAATGAAGATTCGTTCTATAACACCCCTCATGAGTAATTAAAGCAGGGCAAGATAACATTGTCCCGATATTTAATGGGTCAACACTAAACCTTTCAGAATCTTATTTTTTTCACGTCCTATTGATCTTCCTTCTGGTTTCTTTCTTTAAAACAAAACAAAACAAAACAAAACACTTTCTGCTTCAAATATTTAAAAAGTCACCCCAAATTTCCCTCTTGAAATAATTATATTTTTTCAAAAAGCTTTTCAAGTAATCATCAATTGCTAGGCATTCTTCCTTTCTGTTCTGGTGGCTTCTCCCCAACTTCTTCAGCCATACAGTTAACTGGGTAGCCCCTGTTAACTCCCTGACTGAGTTCTGATTCACACAAACATATGTATGTGTACTGTGTAATTACAAAAGTAACGTAATGTAACGTAGTATATAATACGGTGTGTAATCAGCGTATGGCTGGCTCTCAGAAGACACAGAAGTTGGCAGGCTTCCTGCAAAAGAGCAGGTACCTGGACACTCAGTGCAGAGCGGAGGGGTGTTGGGAGGTTGGGGAGGCGGCGATGAGGCCCCATCAGAGTCGTCACTGGGCTTTTGGAGCGGGCCGCCCCCAGCTAGCCAGAACGTTTGTTCTCATTCTCCTCTTCTTTGTGACCTAAGTTTCAGGGACCTTGTGTGCCTCACTCTGCAGCCTCTGTATCACATTTGTCTTGTGACTGTGGTCTCCCGGTCCGCATTGCAGCATGGTGCTAGATCTTAGGACCAAAGCAGACTCGAGGCAGGAATTTCCTAGCCACACTGCTGCTTCTGGATGAGACCTAAGGCGGGGGGGTGGGGATTGCTAGCGGGGTCTGGGCAAAAGTGGATTAACAGCGCAGTTAGAGAAGCTTAAGCATCAGGGCTTCTCACTCTCATGCACTTCTTCTGAGTCCTATACCTAATTTTATATTCATAATTACATATTCTTTTCTTAAAGAGAGACCCCTCCAAATTTTGTAATTGTCAGAGTCCCATGAAACCGGTATCTGCCTCTGATTCTGGGGTTATATTTTTTGTTCCCTAATGAAAGTAGGAGACGTACAAGAAGAAGCCACACCCTTTCTTTTCTGCTTTGGGATGACCTGAGGGGATGTGATGCTTGGGGCTGCAGCAGCCATCTTGTGACCCTGAAGAGAAAGCCAAAAGAACTGCAGAAGAGCTAACTCAGAGCCTTGGTATGATTGATGTGATTGAGCTGCTGGATGAACCAACCCTGGAACTGTCTACCTCCACTTCCAGTTATATGAGGTAAAAGTCTTTATTATTTAAGGCACATGGATTCAAGTTGTGTGTGACTTATAACCAAGAGCATCTTGCTGATCCCCCCCCCCCGGTCCCCCACCACTGTGTTTTAGTCACTCACTGGAGAAATGTGCATCTCCTTGCTGGATGTGCTACTGCCAAGATTCTTACCTTCCAGAAAGCACTTAGAGCTAGAGCAGCTTTCCTGATGCCCATCCTACCCTACTGGAGGGTTCAGAGCCTCTCCCACGGGAATGGAGATGGCCTTTCATTAGTTGTGCAGTGTCTCTGGCTTTGCCACTCTTCCCACCTAAGACTACTTTCCCATAAATTACTCCAAATCACCTCAGTTGCCCTCCCCACCATGAACCAGCTTCTCAGTGCACTTGCTTTCAGCTAAATATGAGAAAGAGTAGATGCACATAATCATGCTAAGAAATGAGTGACAGGTAACTAGACTGGCCCTCTTCATCTCTTTGCTTTGAAAAGTCAAAGTCATTCCACCAGAATTTCCTAAACTGAGAAAGTTTCAAAACGTCAGCCCTTTTGAATGACTTGGGAAAGTTGGTTTTATGGAAATAGTCGTATAGACACCTACCCAAGTGATACAATTGACTGCTCGTGTGTTCAATGCAAAGCTGTGAGCAAATCACTGTACATGAAAATTCTGTGAGCCTGGAATAATCTCGCTCCAGGCAAACATCGAACAGTGTGCTAAAGTGAAAAAAGAAGCAGGAGGAGGCAGAGGGACCTTCTTGGAAACTTGCAATCACATGGTGTGGAAGCCAAAGTCTGCCGATTCGATGGGCCCCACTTGGCCTCAGGACTGTGTAAACTGACAGCTCAGACTGGGTCTGTTCTGTTTCCTTGGTCACCAGATGCTTCTCTGTGAGAGCACACAGGAATGACTCAGTTCTCCTCGGTGACCAAATTTCCTGTCAAGGAACACTCATTTTTCCACACCTAGATTCCTAGACTTCCTTCCACCCATTTGCCTGATGCGTATTTCTGCTGATCACCACCTGCCCTCTGTCTGGCAGATAAATGCTAGTCCTAGGCCTTAGACTTCATTGGCATCGACCGACGACCCCCATGTGCCAACACCTGCCATTCTCTTTCACCCTGCAGGCTGGTCTCTTTGCAAGCCATCTTCAAACTCGTGTCTATGATAAGCCCCGCCCTCTCCGCCAACTGATTCTAGATCGGCCTTGACCTCGGTTCCCCTGAAGGCCGGGGCCCTCCCTCCCACACTGGCCTGTGATCAGAAGTTGATCCAAGAGCCTGGCGAGCTTGCAGTCAAGGCAGGCGGGCAGGACCTGCTGAAGTCATTCGTGTGCAAGGCAATGAGGGTTTGGACCCCAAACGCAAGATAATCTCCTCTGCAAAATCAAGTTGGCTAACTGGGGAACGGGGATGGCTGGAGTTGTGTTTGCCAAACATTCCTCTTAAAGGTGAAAGCAAAGCGGAGCCTCTCCCTGATTTTCACTGCCCTGAAGCGATTGCTTTGGTTCACAGTAATTGTTGCACTTTAAACTGAATAGGTTACATTGTAAGCCTGGGTAATTGAGTTAAGGGCAGTTTGTTAACATAGCAAGTCTGGAGCCCCGAAGTCTAAACTGTGACTCTGGGTCCACGTCTATGGTGTGTGTCTACAAAGCCACCTGACCAAGTCTTTGGCATCTCTAAAGGTGAAAGTGAGGCCGTGAAGGACACTGAAGTGACAACAAAATCTTTTACGTGCAACAGCAGAGTCATTATTTACCTTTGGGTGTTTGATGGAATTTGTATAATGAACACATTGTCATAATTCTATAATTACCTCAGTTATGAACCATCCTTCATCAGCCACAAGGGTCAAAGGAGAGACAAATTTCCCTTTCTTGTAATAGAACCTGCTTGGTATGGCTTCTTTCTCGTAGACAGTCATGTGTTCCACTGTTCTCAGTTTGTTATATATCTGCAAAGACAAAAGAGTCACCAGTTTAGCATTCTCTTTCTTAACAATGTGTGAACATTTACGGCACCTGGAGGAGAGGGAGAACTTCACGGACCAAAGAAAGAAATGACCAAAACACCTGCTAGGTTTGACTACATGAGAATGAGAAACTTTTGTATGTCTCAGGAAACAAGGTGGCTTCATCTCGTAAGGCTGAAGATCCTCACACCCCCTGATCTAATAAGGTAGCCCCTAGGGACCTAGCGGGACCCCTTCCCACTCGTGCACCGGGAGACACATAGAGGGATAGAGACTGCAGACTCAACAGCCCAAATGCCCAGCAACAGTGGAAGGGAGAGATGACTCGGGTGGTGGTTCTGCGGTGGGATACGATACAGCAGTGAAAAGAGGCGAATTACACCTAAACAGAACACCTGCAAGCATCGCAGGGCTCTGAGTTTGAGAAGCAAAATAAAGCAAGTTGCAGAAGAACACAGACAGGATTATTATTATTGTTATTATTATTATGTGAAGTTCGAATACCTATAAAACTAAACAACACATGATAAAATGATAAGGACAGTTATGGAAATGATAACTTATAATTTAAGAGAGTCGCTTCCTTTGGGGGGCAGGAAATGTGGTGGGGTTTGGGAAGGATATACAGGAGATACCATTATCAGTGGTAATGTCCTACTTCTTAGATGTTTAGTAAATATAAGGCGTCCCTTTATACTTTTCAATATTTTATAATAACTTGCCTACTCAGTAGTTAATAAATTACAAAAGCTTGTATACATCAAAAATGCTATAGTAAAATTAAAAGGCAAATGAGGAACTGGTCCACCTGCTGTTAAATGCCGCTAAGACCAAAGGGAGAGGATTTGCTCTTGACCTCGAGCATGTCTTTCCTACACCTGAATCTTAAAAGTATCAGCAATTGTCTGCCATTCATTACACTACTAATTTCATGATGAGGGTGTAAGCTCTGTACATATTTCCAATATTTAGCAGCAGCTTAGATATTTATGGCTGACATTAAAATCAACTGGCTGATGTTGACTTGTTGGCCCTCAGCCAAATCAGACACATCTTCCTGGGTAGAACTGAATGTAAAATTGAGTTTTTCAACTCAGATCTGGAGAATCATTAGCCTTCGGGCTTTTTAGTAGAGAGTTTCTGATGGCCCCACGAGTTATGATTTTCTACTTGAGAAAATCCATAGTTCTTAAGGAAAGTAGGATGCGTTTGCAGGAAGATTTTGGATACGTGAAGAATCTGATGACACATACCAGGTCTCACAAATGGTTGTGTCCGTCACATGACGAACTGTCACCCAAACACAGCCCCCACTCTTGAATAATCCACCAACTGCTTCAGGCGGCTTGCAACCGCCTGGCTTTCATGAACGTCATGCTAGAAGAAGCTCTTCCCAGCTCGTAAGCTGCTGATGCTCAAGCATTCTGGAGGCAGCACGTCCCTGAGCGCCAAGTTGGAAATGGCAGATGATCATCCTTGCCAAGAAAACAGAACTTCTTTGCAAGAAACCACTTTCTGTGGGACCTGCCAATGTGTAGAGTATTCCTCCTGGCTCCATATTAAGGGATTTTATGGGGCTGCTGTACAAATGGTCAGCACCTCCACTTCCTGACCATGGAACGTGAGAAAAAGGGGCGTCCACCTAGGAAACGGGACAAGACTGGGGAGGAGTGGCGTTGTTGGCAACTGCGCTGCTCAACCTCCAATGGTCAGCACCTCCACTTCCTGACCATGGAACGTGAGAAAAAGGGGCGTCCACCTAGGAAACGGGACAAGACTGGGGAGGAGTGGCGTTGTTGGCAACTGTGCTGCTCAACCTCCAAACAGACAGGTCTCAGACTTCTCTATGGGCAGGAGGAGGTCGAAAGGACCAGCGGAGAGACCCCGGCCTCCTGCACACAGTGTCCATCCATACCAAAGAGCGTCCATTGTCAACCACATCCTGGCTGCGAGGATAGGTGGAGGTGTCAGGCCCACCCTAGGCCAATTCCTGGGACCCTGGGGTTGGCACCTCCATGGGCAGCAGTCTGAGCCTCCCCCAAGGAAGAGACCCGCTTCCTGGTCCAGAGCACGAAATTTTCTCTGGGAGCAGGCAGAAGCCCCAGAGCTTGCCCTGGAATGTGACGGGGCAACGTGGGGCAAAGCAGGTGGACAAAGATGCTGCTTGTTCCTCATTTTCCCATCATGATTTACTAAGTACTGCAGATAATTATAGTTTGGAGAGAAGGGTAAGTAAAGTCTAGCCATCTCAGAGTGCTGAGTTCCTGGAGGGCAGTGACAGTGGGGAGCACCCTCTTGGGCACCCGCCCTGTGATGGTGATCATTGTAATAAGTGGCACATACATCGTCCTTGAGGTGGGCCCAGCATGCTTCTGTGGGCTTACCAGCAGGCCAGGAGGGCGGCTATGATGGCATCGCCAACCGCATGGACTCAGAAGAAGCAGAGGGTCCGGGACAGGGAGCTCTGGGTTACCAGTCCATGATCAGGCTGGGATGTGCACCTAAGCAGCGTGCCTCCTCAGCTAGGGAGCTTGACCCATGGCGCCCACGGCCTCAGCCCCTGTTCATTCATCACCTTCTTATCTCCAGTTCCCTGACGAAAACAGATCAGAGGGGCAGCTTTGTTCCAGGGAAAGAGCATTCTCTGTATGCATCCAGTATCCCCCAGGTTTGCCTCAGAAGTGCCGCATTTGGGCCAATAATAAAATAGCCCTACTAAAGGGCTAAGAGCTTAACATGCTAAGCACTGCACATCCTTTATCTCATTTGATTTCCACTAACATCCCTGCAGTGGATACCATCATGCCTATTTCAGAGAAGAGAAGACAGACACAGGAGGATGAGCAGTTTGGCAGAGGTCAAGGGAGCAGCAAAGTAGGTCACGTGCCTCGGGAGGCTCAGCTCCGGCCCAGCTCTCTACTTCAGCGCTAAAGCCCCAGGGCAAAGACCGCGCGCAGAGTGATCATCCATCCGCCTCCCCCCATCATGGTGCTTCTTGCCTCAGAGTGTTTCCCAGGGGCTGGCCAGAGGCTCACGACGGGTCCTCGGTCCTTCACTTGCTCCAGGTCGTTCAGGCTGATGTACTTATTCAGCTCGATCACTTTGTCCATCCAGAAAATGTCAGTCATTCCATGATCTGAGAAGATGATGACATTGAGGTGGTCCTGCAGCTCCCGCTCCTGTGGGCGGACAAAAGCCGTCAGCGCAGTGCCCAGGCGGAGATGCGCTCACTCTGGAAGGTCTTGTAAACAAGCGTTTTAAACTGTAAGTTAGGGGGGAAAGGATACTTCCTCAATCACAGACTTTTCTGCCCCTGTTGGGACATCACCATAGAAGCACTTCGAGGAGGGCGAGGTGAAAGCACATCCCCTTTCCAGTAGTGCTAGACATCATCCCTCCTGGGCTTGAGCCATTCAAGCTACTTTCTCTGTTCTCATTTCCTTCTGCTCTTTCAGCAGACATGTGTGGTAAGATGGGAGCTGTCCCTGACCCATTTTACAAACATGGGAAAATAAAGCCCACAAAAGTTTTACCTTGTTGAGAGTCATCCAGCAAGGGGGTGGGTGGCAGGGTCAGGGACAGAACCCAGGTCTGGTCTCCATGCCCGCCTGAACCTGGTTCACAGACTTACTAGGTTTGGTAAAGAACGGGGCTATCCGGCCAGCTAAGCCAGGTAGGAATGCGAATCTGGCCATTTCAGTCCCGCTGGGCTGGTTGTAAAACAAGGGAGCTCCTGGTATCTGACGAGGGGTTGTGGGAAGAAAAGAGACCCACCCCAGCCTGGTGCTGACCTCGTCTGCTAACACCAGCAAGAAGGAAAATGCTGAAGGGTCATGACAACCAAGGAAACTGACAGCAAGTGACAAGAGGGAAGATCAGCTTCATGGTCCTTGGTTTCAGTTACCTGGATCCACTTGGTCATGTACTTCAGGACGGTGTCCACGGCTTTCAGGGCGTCTTTCCGCTGAGGCGACGAGGGGCCATAGTGGTGGCCTTCCACGTCGATGCGCTCATAGTATATGGCGGCCAGGTCCGCCCGGCCACTCCTGGAGGGAGCAGAGTGAGAGAGACGCAGTTGAGGGAGGCCCTCACCGGCTTTCTCCCCCTCCACTCAGCAGTCCTCTGTGAAGGCACTGGCGTCCCCAGGTCCCTGACCTGTGGGCCAGGCAAAGCTGACACCTTAAAATGATCCCGGTGATCTCTAAGGGAGGAAACACGACTACGGCATCAAGACATGCCAGTCCTGAGCACCTCAGTGCAACAGTCAGAGAGCCTGTTTATGGGACATCTCCCCTCCTGGCTCATGTGGCATCGCTCACTGTGCCCCAAGAGTTGGAATGGCTGGTAACAGGCAGAGGACAGTTCTCACAGCTCTACTCTACCACGGCTATTGTCGTAAGGTCAGAACAACTAGAAGCAATCCTTCAAATAACGACTTCGATTATTGTTGGACCTGAAGGAAGTGTCTAAATAAAACAGCAGACTGCGTGTTTAACCCACTGGCAAGAAGAAGAGCAAGCTTTACCAGGGCAACCTGCGGGAGGCAAACAGGTTAGTGTTCAGCAGACACTTATTCTGTGGGGACATTTATTCTCTGAAGGACCAGCTCCAGTGTGGACACAGAGTGAATTCTAACAGTGACCACACTTCCCTGGGTCCCAGGAAGATGCTGGTTCTGGAAAAAACTCTCCTTCTTGGCCAGAGTACTGATAATACTGATGATGGCAGAGTACTAATAATCCAAGCCCTTGATGCCGGGCTAAGAATGACCAGGAACAAGTGATCTCCATTCGAATAGGAGGCCTGCAGAGTCAGGAAGGGAGAAAAAAATGCTGTGTAATGCACCTCCCTCCTTCACACAGTGCTCTCCACCGTCCCTCCCGCCCCAGCTCAAGCTTTGCCCATGACTCCTCCCAAAGCACCCGAGCTGAACAATGATCATGATGATGACGATGTTAGTGGTGGGAGCTGTTATAGTCACTGAGAAAAGTTGAAGCAATGCAAAAGAAATTACAGCTCATTCCTTTGCTTGGACTTTACAAGAGCTAATAGTTAATACTCTTGGTGGATTGCCTTATTTCTCTCGAAAAACTATATTTCAAAGGCACACACACACACAAATGAGATGGCATGGTGTCTCCTGATGCGGCCGCCCCAACACTTGGAACATGAGCAATAGAAGAATGTGTGTCCTCAGAGCCTGCTCTGCCTTGGGTCTTGCAATCCACGGAGGAGGGAAAATTGCCTCCTGGTAGTTCAGAGAGGGTGGTTTGCACTGCCAGAGTTAAAAACAGCTCCTACTCATCCTCCAGGTTTCAGGGGAGATGGTGCCCCTTCCAGGAAGTTGGCTCTGATGCCCCAGGCTCTGCTGGGCAGCCCTCCGGGTGCTCCTGTGGCACTCTAGGCTCATCTCCTGGTAATGCTCTTCCATGCCGGGCTGCAGTGGCATGCTGATGTTCCTTCGCCCTCTCTAAGCTGTGAATTCTTTGTGGGGGATGGCGATTCATCCTCCACTATAGCTCAGTTGTAGCCTACCGTATTTGGCATACAGTTGGAGCTCTATAACTGTTGAAAGTATACTAATAGTAAGTGCTCAATAAATGACAGTTGCTCTGGGTCAGGCACTATGCCGAAGGCTTTTCATTCATTATTTAATCCTCACAGCAACCCTTTAAGATAGGAATACATTGAACAGAAAGCTCAGTATAGTTGCCTGCCTCACACAGCCAGTGAGAGATGGCAACAGGACTCAAACCCACGTTGGGCTGACTCGAAAACCCCGACCACAATCACTAAAAACTCTACGGCCCACACCAATGGGGCAACATTCTGCTTAACCTTCTTATGGAAATGGTCCTTATTCTCTTATAAGACTCTTACCCTTCTTGATGGATAGCGCTCCATGTCTGTGGGTTAGGTGTGTCTTGGGTTTCTGGAACTACTGTGGGAAGCGTCCCTATAGAAAAGCAACTGCACATTTTGCAGATGGGGAAATAGGCCGGCAAGGATTCTCGGACTTGCTCAGGGTCTCACAGAGACATAGCTAGAACTGGAAACGTGAATCTCCAAGATCAGAATATTCTACCAGCCTGGGCTTTTGAAAGTCCGCATCTACCGCATTCACTACAGTGGGGCAGTTTTCGGGGGATATTCTGATCAGCATCTTCCTTCATTATGGTCATGCTCGCCAAGAGGGCACTTCCTTTAATGATGCTGTGATGTTCTACTGTGTACCCTGAGGGGCATTTCATTTATGTTCTTGAGGGCACATTGGTTTCAAGTTAAGTGAAATTGCTAGTCAAGTGTTTTCTCTTTTTAGAACACAACAAACCGGCCCTTCTTTAACAAATACCACCCTCCTCCACAATGGGGACTGGGTTAGGTGTTTTTCAAAAGTGATATTATCATTATTCATACTCACTAATGTGTGAATGACTCATCCATCTATCCCACAGCAGAGAACAAAAAGTCACTGCAGGGGCCTGCAAGGGTGTGGGCGGTGGGGAAAAGTCCTCGCTCGGTAATGACACTTTCATACACATCCCTAAACTTTTGTGAGGCCCGTGTTCATTACACTGATAAACTAATGAACACAGTGGAACCTTCCATAAAATCTTTCCCTCAGATGAGCCTCAGCCTTTAGCTGCTTTATGCAGTTGCATCTGTAGCTCCCCAGATGTGTGGATTCATGCAGTGTGTCCTGTGTTCAAGTGTGCACACTTCCAGGGTGGGGCTTGCATGGGGGGAAAATTGTACAAACAGGCTGACCATTGCATTAAAGTTCAATGACATGCTTTTAGGTCACTGCATTGTAGATACTTCCCTTAACGCAGCAACCACTTGGCTGGTTTCTTTCAGGCTCTGCACCATATCCACAAATCTCTGTGTGATCAGGGAGCCCATATCACAGATTTACCTGATGGCTTTCTTTGAAGGAGCTGTCAACCCCAGGTGCCAGGAACACTGGATTTGGCATGCTGGCGATTCAGGGATTTATGCACGTGCCTTTGGAACAGACTTCTAGGTTGGAGTTTCGTCGATTCATTAGGGACCTGAGTCTTCAAGGGCTGAGCACTCTCGTCCCTGTTTGGAGTTTAGCGGACAGATTCTTGGTCGCCAGGTGTCTTCCACATGGATCTGGTCTCCATCACAGGTCAGCTCATTTGTAATGGAGTGGTTGGGTGAGGAGCGATGGGTGGAAATGCCTGCAGACCTGTGGTTGGCCATTTATAATTTATAGCTTTAGGGGTCCAGGAACTGAGCCAAAGGACATGTGGCTGTCAGCCCAGTACTTGAGAGCTGCAAGGAGCCCCCAGCCCCAGGCTTTCAGGGATACCCAGGTCCCCCATCATCTTAGGATGTTGTCCAGACCTCTTTTCAGTGTAAAAGTTCATAACCTCACATCCATTTTCCTTACTGAAGTGAGTTGGAAAGAGAAGACTTAGGGAGAGAGAAATGGGGGGGCAATTCAAAGGGATGGTTGAAGTTATCAGCTGTTAAGAAAAATGATCTAAAACTTAGAAATTAGGCCCCAAAAACAGCTGCCTGTCATTCCTGTGTCCTACAAGAACGGTGTCTGATAAACTTGCTTACAGGTCACCAGACTTTATGACCGACTTGAGCCCGGAATGTGTAAACTCAGCTGTTAACTTGTAGGGAACCAGTAAGATGAAGGTTATTTTTGCCTGATGGAGAAAGCAGTCCCAGAGATCACGGTCTGATTGTCCTCCAAGTCATGAAGCATTTCTGCATCTCACAATAATCGTATGCCATCGTCCTCCAACATTCTTTTCCTTCACGTGTACGTTTCTCATATTCTCTGTTTAACCAGCCTGGTCATCCCTGGATTCCCTCAGCAGTAAAGGAATTTGAACCTCGGCATAATTCTCGTACACGTATGTAGTGAGCACATGACAGAGGCTTAATTTTGAAAATTATACATTGATAGGGCATTGGAATTAGACAAATCTGGGCTCAAAGATGTGAACCTTGCTATCCTGGAGGTCTCAGAAGAACAGCAGAAATATCCGGAAGCCTCAGTGTACCGTGTGAAAAACCTCCACAGCGGGCTGCCCTGGGTATGAAATGAGCTGCTGTTTGTAAAGTGCCTGACGCACAGCAAAAGGGAGGCAAAGAGAAGGAGATGCCTTGCATCCCTCTCTTCCTTCCAGATGTGCCTAGATGGTTTTTGCCTGTGTGCTGAGCC
The DNA here is from genome assembly GCF_037043125.1 of Eumetopias jubatus. Classification (NCBI taxonomy): domain Eukaryota; kingdom Metazoa; phylum Chordata; class Mammalia; order Carnivora; family Otariidae; genus Eumetopias; species Eumetopias jubatus. Next base: position 15,525,414 of record NW_028274808.1, read on the forward strand.
CCTTCCCTCAGAGTCCCTGGGGAGGGGAGGACGGACAAAGGCCAGGACATTTGCCCCAGCCACCCCGTGGTCTGTGGAAAGAACCCTCTCGTCATCCATCCACTCCTGTATAGGCACCAGCAGCCACTGAGGTTCTGGGATCCTAAAAGAATTCCTTTGGAGCTGTTTTCTGTAACCTGGAGCTTGACAATAGACAGCAGCTGCGTCCACTGCTCCCGTGGCCCAGTTGTTACTTGACCAACCCTTTTGAGAGGCTTCATCAGCCTTCACCTGCCCCTGGGAGCAGCCTCCTGGTGCCTCCAGGTGGTCAGGGTTGCATGTGGCTGTCACCACGGCCACGCCCCCTTTCCTGCCCACCGAAGCATGACTGTCCACAAACAGAACTTCCAGGAGGACGGATTAAGTGATGTGATCACAAACTGCTTTCTGTTGTGGCTGTGTGAGCAGGGGTGTTGCCTCACTGTCCCCGTGTGCAGTGTCATGGTACGTAGTGCGCCCATGGCTGGGGCTGTGTGCTGCTGAACACGTCAAGCAGTGAGCAGATCCCAGAGGCTGCCAGTCCACCTCAGGCGCTCATGAGCCCCAGGCCCAGCACAGCCCCACAGGCTTGACTTGCGAAGGAGCCAACGCCCCCAGCCCCGTCCTGTCGGTCTGATTCGGTTTCAGGGCACCTCAGAGGTATGGGTGCAGACCAGGAGGAGAGCTGTGAAGTTGACTCTGAAGTGTCCAGGCACTTCTCTCTCAGACCTGGGCTCCGGCTTCACCACCTACTAGCTGTGTGCGACCTGAAACAAGGTGCTTAAATTTGGGAGCGGAGAAGGACTCTTTATAAGAGGACGATGACGACACGCCTGTGTAATACAGTAGCTGTAACAGCAGAATGGGTCAATGGTGATAGTGCCTTCGACACAATGCTAGCAGGTGGCTGTTGAAGACATGAATTCTCTTCGCCTTCTCCTTTCTTCTACGCTGGAGGTTGTCTAGGTGCTGAGGTAGCATCTACCATGGATATGACTTGGGTCAGTAAAGCTTTATGAGCCCTGGATAGCAATGCCCAGATCAAACATGGAAATTAGACTAACCCTTCTACAAAACCATACGGCTTCTTGGCTGAGCTGGACCCTTTGCTGAAATGTTGCCCGTAAGTCAATCTTAACTGCCTTCTTTTAAAAGCGTATCTATCCTGTATCCCATTCTCTCTGCCTCTCAGAATAATAGCAGAGTGGAAAAAGACACTCTATAAGTAGTACTGATCAGGAGAAATGCGTGTGTGTGCCCACATGCACATGCATGCCTGTGTTTGCACACTTGTGTGAACTCTAAGCACGCCTCAGATTATAGCTAGGAATTTGAGATACAGCTGAGCAGAAACCAAGAGGTAAGCTATGGAGTCTAAAACTTGCTCCTTGTTTTGGGGCCATCTGATGGAAGGATAAATAATTAATACATCTTTGCCTAAATATACACACCAAGAGAATTCATAATTCCTTTGAGTCACATTCTTACATGAATAAGCTGCTACATGCAAAGTGGTCTTAACTGTGTTGGCCCACAAAGGTCAATCCTTTATTCTACTTTGTAAGAAGGTAATGAGACATGTTCTAAAAATGCATAGGTTAGGGGCGCTTGGGTGGCTCAGTCGGCTAAGGGTCCAACTCTTGGTTTCGGCTCAGGTCATGATCTCAGGGAGGTGAGATCGAGCTCCGCATCGGGCTCTGCGCTGGGTGTGGAACCCACTTAAGATTCTCTCTCTCCCTCTCCCCCTACTCCTCCCCGCCCCCACTCTAAATCAATCAATCTATCTATCTATCTGTAGAGGTTGTTTATAGAAGGTGCCTTTATTTTCTTTGCAAGAGAGCCTAAATCATCTTACTGCTTTCCACAGGCAGTCAGTATCATCTGGCCTATGGCTTTTCTTCTCTTTTTTCTCTCTGTCTCATTTCAAGCCCTAACTAGTTTTAGAAATGGTGGATCTCCAGCTTTCCAACCACTATTCACAGGGGATGTTTCTGGTGGCCCTGTTAGCTTTGACAGTATGAAGACCCCACAAGACAATTGCACTGGCCTGGTTCCATCCTGCCTAGGCCTTCACTGCCCAACTGCAGAAGCATCATTCACTGGTAGATTATGTGAATGTCATCCCCTGGAGTTCAAGGCCATTTATGTAGACTATAGTATGAATGGTGCCAATTGAACAATGTGGTGGCATCAGGTCACACCAGATAGAGGCCTAGCCCGGGGCCACTTTCCTGGGCCTCCAGTTCTTGGTAGCCTTTTCTGTCTAGGGGAGCCCAATGCCTTTGCTAAACACACATACACACAAAGATACACACACACACATATACATACTACCACCTCACCTTCCACCACCAACCTCCCGCTTTCTAAATGCTGTGCTCTAAGGTAAAGAAGTTATTCCCCAGTGTTCCAGAGCTCTGTCATGTTGCTTGAAAAGGGAAAAAGAAAAACTTCTCTAGAAACAGAGAAACAGAAACTTCTCTAGGAAACAGAGCCCAGCAGTCATTCCTCCAGCATGCTGCTATACCTTAAGACAAGGGAGTCTGCTTGGATGGGCCAGCTTGCCAGCCCTGGCTAACCTGAGCCTCTTGGGACTCTATGCCTCTCCACCTGTTGAATCACTGGGTTGTGTACAGTGAGTGACCATTCAATTCTCAAGGCAAGATGAATGTGAAAAAGGTTACACTCCCAAATAGAGCGTTGGGTTATTTGGAGGTATTTGTATGACAACTATGTTCTAAATGTTCATATTTAGCATGGCAATAGGTTGTTGGGGGGGGCAGCATTTTGGATATGTTGGAAACAGCACTGTAGACACACAGAGCTATTCTGAAGTTCAAGCTCTGCTCATCTGCTGTGCGTGTGGTGCTCTTCAGCTTCGCACAAACTAGTTTGTAACATGATATTCTAGTTCATCATGTGTGTGTGGTTTTCCAGCACTTGTGGGCAAGGAAAAGAAAGCGGAGTAGGTAGGAGACAGGATCATATAACACACATGATTTACAAACCACATGTTGAAGATTATTTATTCAATAGTTAATAATATTTATTTAAAGTTCATTCCAGACCTTGTCCCTTCCCTCTTCCCTCCAGAAAAAAAAAAAAAAATCTCAACTTTTAAATTTGTTACAGCTCAGTTTTTAAGTATTTCAAACCTATTTCCTCTCCAATCTGTCAGAGCTTGAGCCTTCCTGTGCCTCAAAGGCCCATCTTGATGGGTTTCATGGAAGTGGAATTATTCCAAGAAGGAACGGAGGGAGGGGTGTTATTTTCTCCTTGTGCAGTTCTGTGGGGGTGACTTGCTCCCCACAATGTTTGGGGTGGGGATGGCAAGAAGGGGATTCATAATTGGTCGGCTTTACATCTGGGGCGATCTTAGCTGTAGGCCAATTCTTGTGGTTATTGCTGGCGAGTAGTACACAGTGCCTGTGATATGGTGGCCCTCGGAGGCTGCCCAGCTTGAAAACAGGCTCTTTCTCCTGGGAGGATAACAGTCCTTCCCTGATCTCCAAACTGATGACTCTAGGTCTTCTGCCTTGACCCTACCCAGGAGATCTACTCAGTAGCCAAGGTGACCTTGGCAAATCCAGCCCTGGAAATGTGAGAGCCCCCAACATCTTTAGCTTCTTGGTTGCTAATTACTCAGGTAGACCCCAGCTGGTCTCGCATCTTGATTTCCACATCTAGCAACTTCTGAGACTACCTTGAGGCTTTCTCCTGACCTTTCTTGTTGACCAGTTTCTCTGACAGACTCTCGTGTGCTATTTAAGACACCATTAATGATTTCTGCATTTTTAAAGTTCTGTGTCATTACTCCATGTGGGAGGAAGAAAAAGGTTCTATGTTCTAATATGCTAACGTGTTTCATACATTACCAAGAAGAAGGTAGAGTAGGCAATTTTTTCAAATTTACTTCACCACAGATCCCCCCTTCTTGCCAAATAATAACATTTTCTGAAATACAAGCATTCTCAAAATTTTAATTAGAGAGATGTTGACATTCATATTGCTTCTCTATTGTCCATCAACATAAAGAAGAAAGTCCCAAACACTTGAGGACTTTCTTGCTCTCAAACATTTACAGAGAGTGCCCCTACCTGAAATGACTCACTCACAATTATTCTCTGGTAGCAGTTAACAGTCATCATGCAAGAGGCTAATCATATCTCTGAGACACCATTCCACCTGTACCAAGCCTTCTTAATTCACTTTAGCATTCATTATTGGTCCTGGAAACAATGAAGAACAATGGTATGACCAAAACCTTGGGACACTTACTTGAGGGAGTCAAGGGCATCGCTGACTGCATTGGCAAAATTGATATCCGTTGGGACGTTTTTATATTCTAGGCAGTAAGTAGGTCTGACCCCAAGAATCTCAACCTCACAGCCTGAGAATGAAAAAGATGGTAAATGGTTACTTTCTTTAATAATTAAGGTAGGTTTTTGAGCTTATTTCAGGAAGCAAACACCATAAGTCAAAATAAAAATCTTTGTTCATTTTCATGAAATAAAAGAACTGACTACTGATAGGTGGTATATTTAACTGTAATTTTGCTTAACTGGAGCAGAGGTTCTCAAATGTCATTCCTATACAACGCTGGCGTCCCATGGTAGGGACTAGCAAAAATTGGTTAATGTTTGTCTTTTCCAATTTGAAACAAAATTAATTCATACACAGAAAGGTCTCAATTAAAACCTTCTCCCATAGATTTTCCATAACTGCTAAGTCTTCTAGTGTGTCTTTGTCTATTCTAAAATCAAGTATTAGATAGTATCTGATTAGTCCTGGAATAATAAAATAAAAATTTCAGTAGCCTAACTGAACTAAGAAATGCCACACTAAATTAGCAAGCCTAAAAATCACTGACTTAAAGCAGGGATTCTGAGACATGACTTTGCTTTTCCCAAAATGAAGTAAAATAATTTTTTAAAGGATTTTATTTATTTATTTTAGACAGAGAGAACACAAGAGTTGGGGGGGAGGGTGGGGCAGGGAAGAGCAGAGGGAGAGAGACAATCAGACTCCGTGTTGACTGCAGCGCCAGACGTGGGGCTTGATCCCATGAGCCTGAGATCATGACCTGAGCCACAATCAAGAGTCAGAGGCCCAACCAACTGAGCTTCCCAGGTGCCCCAAAAGGAAGTAAAAGAATTAAGGGCATTCAATGTTAGGAGCTGCTATGGCCTCAGCTTCACTGCCCCAGGCCCCTGGACAAGTAGAGGTAGTTGCTCTGAGGAAGAGACACCCAAACTTATTACCAAAATGTAGGGCAGAAGAGGTATGAGCAAGTCTCAGTTTAAGTTAGTTGACTATTATTGGGCACCTACTATGAACTAGTCACTGTGTTCAGACATAGTGGAAACAAAAATGTGTCAGTCAGGGTCTTTATCCTGGAGCATCCCAGAATTTAGTCTAGTGGGAGGAGACATTTGGGAAAAAAATTGTAATATGTGAAGTCTAAAATGAGGTGCACACTTACTGGTGTGGGAACTCAGATGAGGGACATTTACTTGAGGGATTATTTCTTCCTGGAAGCCTTCCTTGAATCCCCAGGTTGGGCTCAGTCTTATAGACCGCATTTGGCCAATGTGTCAGGGGATAGAGGTGGGGAAGGAAGGGACATCCCAAGCAAAGAGAGAAGCAGAAGCAAAAGTTCAGAGATGAAAAACAACAAGGTTAGTGTGGGGAACTATACACAAAATAAAGCTCTGGACAAGGAGTGTCAGGAGACAGGATGGTGAGCATTCTTATAGCCCAGGAAAAATGATTTCTCAAGGTAGAGGTAAGTAAAGTGGAACAAGTTGGGAGTAAGCAGGAAAGGAACGTCTCTGTCAGGAAACGAATTGACCCCACTCCTGGGTATATCTGCTAGTCTGTTACAGCTCATTTATAAGAAGGTGGGGCAGCCTCCAAGAATTCCTTACTCCAGCATACCATAGCAAATCTGAGTGCTCCGTTGAAGAGTCCATCTCTCTGTGCCTGGTATCTTGGGAGAGCAAGGGCTATCTAGGACAATTCAGATAGGCCTAGAAGGCAGGCAGCTCCCCTTCCAAGGCTTGTTTGTTGAGAAGGATGATTAGGCTAGATGACCCAAGAGGAAATCCTGCCCATGAGTTCTTGCAGAAAATTCATTATGGTAAGAAATGCCAGTGGGATCTTGACTGGTTATAGCACTTTACATATTTGTGTTTTATCTGTTGAAGGTAATTTGTGAATGTTTATTGGTCTTGCAAAGCTGTTCATTCAACAATGTATGAAGACCATTCTCTGTATCTACTCTGTGCTCAGTGTCAGCATTCAGAAGCAAATAAGACACTGCCTATCCTTTAAAACGTTAGCAGCCTTATACAGTGTGGTCAGGTATCTTCTGGCATATCTGATACATGGGTATTATGAGTTTGCAAGTAATGGAATTTTGATCATGGTTTTGGCAGGTAAAAGAAACTGCACACTTTTTTATGTTTGCACATTAATATCAATCAGTATTTTTGTATACTAAATAAGAATTATGTTTGTTAATATTATCAGTCATATATTCTCTTAATCCTCTTATTGAATTAAAATGAATCTGGACTTAACACTGGCATAGCAACATAAATCACCTGAGAAATTTACCCTTTCCTCAAGTTAAAGGAGGATACAAACAACTTTTTATTGATTAGTTACATGTAGAATTCTATAGTAAAGTTAGAGAAAACATGTGGCAAAGTAGATCCATTTTTTTATTTCTGTTTTTTATTCTTAAAAATTACAAAGAATTTTAACTCATTCCAGAACCATAGCAGCATTTTCTAAAGGCTACGGGTAGGACAGAAGAACTCAGAGAAATTTCCCTCAAGTACACAAACCCTCCACTGAGTGCAAGGCAACAGCTCATCAAAGGCTAGGGACAGAACATCAAAGGGGAAAGAGATCTTCCCAGCTGCAGAAAGTTGAGGACAATGCTTGAGAGAAAAAGACCTCAGTGATTCAAAAAGTAGGCAACATAAAATTTCCATGTGAAGAACAGAGAGTTCTCCACTGGACAAATTCCAAGACCTGATAAAGGGATAATCCTTATCTTCCCTCATGACATTTGAAACCAGTGGCAAAGTAAATCTAACTAAAGCTTCAAAAAACCCCAGACCCAGCTCAACTACAGATTAGACTGACTTAGCCTCCACCCTAAAGGCCTGACATAGGAAGAGGCATGAATTTTTCTCAGGGTAAATATCATTTGTTACACTCTCTTCTGTTCTTTTTCAGATAATGTTCGGCATATAATAAAAAATCATGAGATGTACTAAGAAGCAATAAAATATGCCTCATAATTAAGAGAAAAATATTCAACAGAGCCAGATCCACAGATGACACAAATGTTGGCCAGAAAGGGTAAACATAAAAGAAATTTCTTTAAGAGATCACTGACTGTTTAAAGCAAAATTAAAAGCAATATACTATGGGGTTTACAATATATATATATATATATGTATATATATATATATATATATATATATAAGTAAAATAGATGACAATAAGAATATAAGGAATGTATAAGTGGACAAGTGGCATTATAAAATTTAAAAATTCTAACTTCATTGTGAAATAATATAATATTAATTCGGGGTAGAACATGAATAAGTTAAGGATGTATGTTGGTATGTCTAGAGTAACCATTAAAGAAAAAAAAACAATAAAATCTGAAATCAATAGAGAAAATATAACAAAATTCTAAAAGCATTCAATTAATGGAAAAGAATATAGGAAATGAGCAACAGAGGAAAAAAAACAGTTAAGACAAATTAAAAAATAATACAAAGATGGTAGGCTTAAACCCAACCATACCAATAGTTACTAAATACTATCAAATGTAAATGAACTAAATACTTTATTTAAAAGGCAGAGATAGTCAGACTGGATAAAAAATTAAGACCCAAATATATACTATCTATAAGAGAAAAAATTTAAAATATAAATACACTGGTTAAAAAGAAAGGGATGGAAAAAAGTTACATCATGCAACAATAAATATAAGCAGTTGATATGGTATCAAAATAGATTTTTATGAAATACTAAATGATAGTGAAGATGAGAAACTAAAACATTTATAATTTTCTGGTGGGAGAATAAAATGATATGGTCACTTTATAAAATTGTTCATCAGTTTCCTATAAAGTCAAATATACATTACCCAAAGAACCAACAATTTTGCCCCCTAGGTATTTACACAAGAGGAATGAAAACATATGTCCTCAAAAAGACTTGTACAAAAATGTTCATAGTAGCCTTAGTTGTAATAGCTCCAAATTGGAAATAACCGAAATACACATAAATATGAGAATGGAAAAACAATACTTGATATATTTATGCTATGAAATACTACTCAACAGTGAAAAACAGTAAACTACTGATACATGCCACACAGGGAGTGTAACTCAAAAATCTTACAATGAGTAGAAGAAGGCAGACACAGAAGAATATATATGGTGTGATTCCATTTATATGAAGCCTGAGAATAGACAAAATGAATCTATAATAATACAAATAAGAAAACATTTGCTTCTGGGGACAGGGAGTGGCTGACTGAAAGGAAGAATGACTATGGGAAAATGTTTTATCTTGATTTGGGTGGTAGTTACGGAGATGCATGCAGTTTTAAAAAATGCACCAAGTGCTACTCTTATGATCTATCCATTTTATTGTATGTACAGCAGCCATCTTGAAACCACGGGGTAACAGATGTGAAGATAAAAAGTAAATATGCTAAAATGTAGCCAAAGGGTATAACAAGCTTGTTTTTTTTTTTCAGGTTTATGTCTTTTTTTTTATGTTGTATTAGTCACCATACAGTACATCATTAGTTTTTGATGCAGTGTTCCATGATTCATTGTTAGCGTATAACACCCAGTGCTCCATGCAAAAGTGCCCTCCTTAATACCCATCCCCCCACCACCTCCCCTCTAAAACCCTCAGTTTGTTTCTTGGAGTCCATAGTCTCTCATGGTTCGTCTCCCCTCCAATGAGGTTGTTAAGCAGATGAACCCCATAAAGTACTTCTTGTGATGCAGATAAATTCCCATATGTGTATCCACTGTTCACTATTAGCTAGATTTTCTATTACTTGCAGCAGATAATTCCTAACTGATTCAGAGGGATTGTGGTTGACTTTTAATTCTTACTATTGTTTATTGAATTGAACCAAGTTTACTAAAATAAATGTTATTTTTGTGATAGGAAACCAAAATGTACAAAAGTCCTATTGTATTACTGTTCAGTTTTTTAAATTTTTAAATAATGCTGACTTAAACATTCTTTTTTTAATTTATTTTTTATTATTATGTTAAACACCATACATTACATCATTAGTTTTTGATGTAGTGTTCCATGATTCATTGTTTGTGCATAACACCCAGTGCTCCATGCAGAACGTGCCCTCCTTAATACCCATCACCAGGCTAACCCATTCCCCCATCCCCCTCCCCTCTAGAACCCTCAGTTTGTTTCTCAGAGTCCATCGTCTCTCATGGTTCGTCTCCCCTCCGATTTACTCCCCTTCATTCTTCCCCTCCTGCTATCTTCTTCTTCTTTTTTTTTTTTTTAACATATATTGCATTATTTGTTTCAGAGGTACAGATCTGTGATTCAACAGTGTTGCACAATTCGCAGTGCTCACCATAGCACATACCCTCCCCAATGTCTATCACCCAGCCACCCCTTCCCTCCCACCCCCCCACCACTCCAGCAGCCCTCACTTTGTTTCCTGAGATTAAGAATTCCTCGTATCAGTGAGGTCATATGATACATGTCTTTCTCTGATTGACTTATTTCACTCAGCATAACACCCTCCAGTTCCATCCACGTCATTGCAAATGGCAAGATCTCATTCCTTTTTTTTTTTGAAGATTTTATTTATTTATTTGAGAGAGAGAGAGAATGAGAGAGAGAGAAAGCACATGAGATGGGGGGAGGGTCAGAGGGAGAAACAGACTCCCTGCCGAGCAGGGAGCCTGATGCAGGACTCGATCCAGGGACTCCAGGATCATGACCTGAGCTGAAGGCAGTCGCCCAACCAACTGAGCCACCCAGGCGCCCAAGATCTCATTCCTTTTGATGGCTGCATAATATTCCATTGTGTATATATACCACTGCTTCTTTATCCATTCATCTGTCGATGGACATCTTGGCTCTTTCCACAGTTTGGCTATTGTGGACATTGCTGCTATAAACATCAGGGTGCACGTACCCCTTCGGATCCCTACATTTGTATCTTTGTGGTAAATACCCAGTAGTGCAATTGCTGGATCATATGGTAGCTCTATTTTCAACTTTTTGAGGAACCTCCATACTGTTTTCCAGAGTGGCTGCACCAGCTTGCATTGCCACCAACAGTGTGGGAGGGTTCCCCTTTCTCCGCATCCCCGCCAACATCTGTCGTTTCCTGACTTGTTAATTTTAGCCATTCTGACTGGTGTGAGGTGGTATCTCATTGAGGTTTTGATTTGGATTTCCCTGATGCCGAGCGATGTGGAGCACTTTTTCATGTGTCTGTGGGCCATTTGGATGTCTTCTTTGGAAAAATGTCTGTTCATGTCTTCTGCCCATTTCTTGATTGGATTATTTGTTCTTTGGGTGTTGAGTTTGATAAGTTCTTTATAGATTTTGGATACTAGCCCTTTATCTGATATGTCATTTGCAAATATCTTCTCCCACTCTGTCCATTGTCTTTTGGTTTTGTGGACTGTTTCTTTTGCTGTGCAAAAGCTTTTTATCTTGATGAAGTCCCAAGAGTTCATTTTTGCCCTTGCTTCCCTTGCCTTTGGTGATGTTTCTAGGAAGAAGTTGCTGCGGCTGAGGTCGAAGAGGTTGCTGCCTGTATTCTCCTTTAGGATGTTGATGGACTCCTGTCTCACGTTTAGGTCTTTCAACCATTTGGAGTCTATTTTTGTGTGTAGTGTAAGGAAATGGTCCAGTTTCATTCTTCTGCATGTGGCTGTCCAATTTTCCCAACACCATTTGTTGAAGAGACTGTCTTTTTTCCATTGGACATTCTTTCCTGCTTTGTCAAAGATGAGTTGACCATAGAGTTGAGGGTCCATTTCTGGGCTCTCTATTCTGTTCCACTGATCTGACATAAACATTCTTGTACATGTTCTTTGATGTATTTAGGTATGCATTTCTGTTGGAATATATGTAGGAGTAGAATTGCTAGATTTGGGGGTATGCATATGTTCAACTTTATTAGATAATGCCAAAGAGTTTTTCAAAGCTTTTTTTTAATTTGCCCTACCAACACTTTATGAGACTTTCAGCTAATCCATCCTTACCATCACTCGGATTTGTCAGTTTTTTAATGAGCCATTTTCCATGTGTGTGTAGAGTTATCTCACTGCAGTTTATTGTTCATTTGTTTAATAAACAATGATGTTGAGGATCTTTACGTATGTTTATTGACCATTGGGATACCCAGTTATGTAAAGTGGCAGCTCAAATCTTCTAGAGTTTTCTATTGGCTTGACTGTTTTTTGTAGGAGTTGTTCATATATTCCAGATACGAAGTTCTTTTTGTTATACCTCCGTCCACTCTGTGGATTTCTTTTTGCCCTTAATGATGTCCTTTCGAGAAGTTCCCAATTTTCAAGAGGTTCCCAAGAAGTTCTATTTTCTTTGTCATTTTTCTATATTGTTATGCTATTTTTTTCCCGTTTAAGAAATATTTTTCTTACCCAAGGTCATGAGGATATTATATTCATCTATGTATTCTTCTAGAAGCTTTATGTTTTATATTTTACATTTAGATCTGTAGTCCACCTGGAATTACCTAGAATTTTTATGGATAGTGTTAGATAGGAGTCTGAATATATATATACACACATTCAATAGACGTTTTATAATTTTTTAAAAAGATCATCTTTCGTTACGGCTCTAAAGTGTCTCCCTTGTCATAAATCAACTATTGTGGGTCTGTTTCAAAAATATATAAAGTAGAGATGTGCCTGGTGGCGCAGTCAGTTAAACGTCCAACTCTTCGTTTTGGCTCAGGTCCTGATCTCAGTTTTGTGAGATGGAGCCCCAGTAGGGCTCAGTGCTCAGCATGGAGTCTGCTTCTGATTCTCTCTCCCTCTCCCTCTGCCCCTCCTTCTTATGCTCTCTCTCAAAAAAATAAACAAATCTTTTTTAAAAAAGAATATCTAAACTTTACTCTTAGTCTATTTGTCTGCTCTTGTGTAAATACCATTTTGTGTTCATTTTTGTAGTTTTAAAATGTCTATATTTAATGGGGTAAATCTTCCAGTTTTACTCATTTGACTCAAGATTGTTTTTGCTATTCTTGAACCTGCATTTCCATATAGATTTTAGAATTGACCTGCCAATTGACATACACAATTCTCACACACACACACACACACACAAGCTGCTGGAATTTTGATTGGGATTACACTGAATCTATAGATCAAACTTTGGGAAAATTGATATAATATTAAGATTTCCAATTCATTAATGTAATATATTCCTCCACTTTTTAGATCTTTTTACATTTCTCTAAATAATTTTCTAAGTAAAGTTCTCAAGTCATTTTTTGTTAGATATATTCCTTTATTTTTTGTGTGTTTAGATTTTATTGTAAATAATATTGGGTTTTTTAAAAAAGATTTTATTTATTTACTTGACAGAGAGGGAGAGAGAGAACATGTGCAAGCAGGAGGAGCTGCAGACAGAGGGAGAAGCAGGCTCCCCGCAGAGCAGAGAGCCCGACGCAGGGCTTGATCCCAGGACCCTGGGATCACGACGGGAGCCAAAGGCCGACACTTAACCAACTGAACCACCCAGTCACCCCAATGATATTGATTTTTAAATTTCATTTTCTAACTTTTTGTTCCTAGTATATATAAATACAATAGTTTTAAAATATTGACCTTATATCAAAAGATTTATCTCATTAACTCCAAACATGAATTCTTTTGGATTTTTGCAGAGTCATCTAGAATAATGACAATTTTTTTCTTCTTTTTGTTTTATTTTTACCCCTGCCCTCCCCACTACAATCCCCAACTAGATAGGACCTCTAAATATAATTTGGAATAGAAGTCATGGTAGGAGGCATCCTTATCTCATTCCTGAACCCATTTATCATCAACTATTATGTTTGCTATAGGGTTTTTGGTAGATAATCTTTTTTAGATTAAGGAGGTATTTTACTAGTTACCCAAGTTCATTCTAATAAATTCCAGTTTCACTTACTAAGAGTTTTTTTTTTTTATGAATGGTTGTTGATATTTATCAAATAGTTTTTATGTATCTACTAAGATGATCAAATTTTTTTTTACTTTTATTCTATTGCTGTTGTGAATTACATTGATAGATTTTAAAATATGAAACCTATCTTTTATTCCTGTAATAAACCCAATTTGGTTGGCATATATTATTCTATTTATGTATTGATTGATTCAGTTTACAAATATTTTGTTTAGAATTTTTATATCTATGTTCATGAAAAAGGTTGTCTATAATTTAACTTTCTTCTTGTCAAATTTTAGTATCAAGCTTATGCTGACTTCATTATGGATGTGATTTATCATTATACATTCTCGGAAAGAGTTTGTGTAAGATTGGTGTTACTTTTTCCTTACATGTTTGAAAACTTCACTAGTGGAGGCATCTAATACTGGGGTATTCTGCTTTTATTTATTTTTTATTAGTTTTTGAAGATTCTATTTATTTTTTAGAGAGAGAGCGAGAACAAGCCAGGGGAGGAGCAGAGGGAGAGGGAGAAGCAGACTCCCCACTGAGCAGGGATCCCAATGTGGGACTTGATCTCAGAACCCCGGGATCATGACCTAGGCCAAAGGCAGATGCTTAACCGACTGAACCATCCAGGTGCCCCTAGGGAAGTCTTTTAAAGATTTAATTTGAAAATAAATATAAAAGTATTCCAATCTTCTATTTCTTTTTGTCCATTTGGTAATTTTTCTCCAGAAAACTGTCTATTTCATTTACATTTTCAAATACATCGCCATAACATTTTTCATGATATTATTTTACTGGCTTTTTAATGTCTGTGGTTTCCATATTGATGCTCCCTTTTTCATTTTATTATTGGTTATTTGTGTCTTCTCTTTTTATTCCTTGATAACCTTGTCAAGGTTTCACCCATTTTATTAGATTTTTTTAAAGACTTTATTTACTTATTTATTTATTTTAAGAGAGAGAGAGAGGGGGGAAGGAGCAGAGGGAGAGGGACAAGCAGACTCTGTGCTGAGTGCTGAGCCCAACAGGGGGCTTGATCCCATGACCCTGAGATCATGACCTGAGCCAAAATCAAGAGTCAGATACTTAAACGACTGAGCCATCCAGGCGCCCCTCATTTTTTTCTAATAACAAGTGTGGCTTTGTCAATCCCTTCTCTCATATGTTTGCTTTCTACTTAACTTCTGTTCTTATTGCTATTCTTGCCTTTTTTTTCCATTTGGTGGAATTTAATTTGCTTTGAGATGGAGACTTAGATTATTGATTTTCAGCCATTATTTTTATCTATATATGCAAATATAAGTATTGATTTCCTTTCAGGCATGAGTTTAGTTGCATCCCATTTATCCTGCCACATTATATGTAGTATTTTCACTAACCTTCTATTCAAGATATTTTCTAAATTTCCACAATAACTTTTTCTCTGAACCATGAATTATTTAGAAATCTCTGGTTATTTTCCAAATATATGCAGATTTAAAGTTTTCTTTCTATTATTGACTGTACTTTAATTACACTGTGGGCGCCTGGGTGGCTCAGTTGGTTAAGCAACTGCCTTCGGCTCAGGTCATGATCCTGGAGTCCCGGGATCAAGTCCCACATCGGGCTCCCTGCTCAGCAGGGAGTCTGCTTCTCCCTCTGACCCTCTCCCCTCTCATGCTCTCTCTCTATCTCATTCTCTCTCTCAAATAAATAAATAAAATCTTTAAAAAGAATTACACTGTGGTTAGAGAACACATTCTGTACGATTTCACACTTTTCCAATTTATTGAGAAATGCTTTATGACTAACATATGGTCATTTTTTACAAATGTTCCCTGTGCACTTGAGAATAATGTGTATTCATCAGTTGTTGGGTGCAGTGTTCTAGTAATGTCAATTAGGTAAATATGTTAATTATGTTGTATAAATTTTCTGTACCCTTCTAACTTTTTTGTTCTCTTATTTTATCAGTTACTGAAAAGAGATCTTAAAATCTTCCAATATCATTGTGAATTTACCTATCACTCCTTTAGTTCTGTAAATTTTTGCTTTATTATTTTGAGACTGTACAATTAGGAGCATTACAATTTAGAATTGTTACATTTTCTTGGTGGATTGAACCTTATGTCAACATAAAGTAACCTTCTTTATTATAAAAATAGTCTAGGTTTTTAGTATACATTGATTTTCGTATAGCTGCACCAGCTCTCCCTTGGTTAATTTTTTTGTGTCATATATCTTTTTAAAAATGTTATTACTTAAAATTTTTCCACATACTTACATTTAATGTATGCCTTTTATAAGCAGCATATATTAGGTTTTGTTTTTGTCCTGTCAGATGATAGTTGTTTTTAATGTAAATGTCTATTAAAGTTTAACATAGACAAAAAATGAATAAATCATAATTGTACAGGTCAATGAATTCCTATAAAGTGAATGCAGCTGTGTAACCAGCACACAGATCAGGAGACAGAACATTACTATCACACATAGGCACCTTCTAGTCCCTATTCTCCCAAATGTAAACACTATTCTAACAATGTGAATTGGTTTCACATGCTTTTGAACTTTAAACAAATAGAATAACTGAGATTAATTGAAATAATAAAATATTAGTAAAAAAGTAAATTTTACATGTAATGTATTTACTGATATCTTTGTGTTTCAATCAGCCATCTAACTAAATGTCTTGTATTCATCACACATTTGATAGTTTTTCTCTCCTTTCTTGATTTCTTTTGGGCTAAGTATTATTGTTGTTGTTCCATTTTCAGCCTTTATTAGCTTGTTGTTTATATATTTTAATTAATATCTTCTTGGCATGGAGCCCTGGATATGACAAAAAATTGAAATATTGATCTACTGAAGTCTAATATAAATTTGCACTTCTGTAACTTCCTAGAAAATATAAAGATGTTTGAGTGCTTTAAATTTTACATTTCTCCTACCTTCTGTGCTTCTGTTGTTCATGTATTTTAATTCTCTATGAATTTTTAATCTAAATATTATTATTATTACTATTAATTTACTTTTACCTACATATTTACCCTTTTTGTTGCTCCTCATTCTTTCCTCCTTTGTGCCCCCATCTGTGACCATTTTCTTCCTGCCTAAAGAATTTAGTATTTCCTTTAAACCTGTGGGCAATAAATTCTCTGTTTTCTGCCTCTAGAAAAAGTCATTTTTGAGTGTTCATTTCTGAAGGTTATTTTCAATGGATATAGAATTTGGGGTTGATAATTTGTTTTAATCACTTTGAGGATACCATTCCATTGCCTTTCTGGATTCCAATATTTCTGCTGGAAAATCAGCTGTCAGTCTTAATATAGACCCTTTGAAAAGTTTCCTCTGGCAATTTTTAAGATTTTCTCTTATCTGTGGTTTTTAGCAGTCCCGAAATTCACAATATTCTTTCCTGGATTTCATGGCATTTCTTGAATCTATGATTTGATAGCTCATGTCTGTTTTGGAAAGTCCTCAAACACTATTTGTGTTGTATTACTTGTGTCTCTAATCCATCTGTGGCCTTTTCACCATACCCAATATGTCTCTTACATTCTTTTCTACATTTTCCATTCTTTTGCCTCTCCACATTTAAGCTGGATAGCTGTATTCAGTTCTAGAATTTACTTTTTAAAAAAGACTCTAGTTGGTTAGTGCAAGGCTCCATTTTGTCATTTAGTTTTTTTTATCATCATTCCTTAAAGTCTGTGTCTGATATGTGGATCATTAGTGGGTTTAAGTTTACCATCTGTTTATTTCTCCTGATTTTTCAGTCAAGCCTTGTTTTCCTATATTCTGGTTATTTTAAAAAATTGAATGCTGCATATTACATATGAAAAATTGTAGATATCACTTGCCCCTCCATAGTTGTTACCTTCTTCTAGAGAGCAAATGCTTTGCTTTCAATGGGCACCTAGGCTATGGGCAGACCATCTCAATCCAAATGGGTTAAGATGATTCAAAACTCCTC
This sequence comes from Eumetopias jubatus, assembly GCF_037043125.1. Classification (NCBI taxonomy): domain Eukaryota; kingdom Metazoa; phylum Chordata; class Mammalia; order Carnivora; family Otariidae; genus Eumetopias; species Eumetopias jubatus. The sequence continues at coordinate 15,542,614 of NW_028274808.1, forward strand.
ACTCTCTTTGTGAAGGCTTCAGTCCTCAAAAAGTCTATACTGTTTGCCTGTGTCTAGCTCATTTTATTGCTAGAATGTTGCCCTTTATTGTCCAACTAAACATCTGGGATATTTACTAGATCTCTTCTCCTTGGTGGACTATGAACTCCAATTTTTATTATTTCTCTCATCCTGTGAGTCTGTCAAAAGCTCAGTTCAGTTTATTGGCCTCTCAACTGCTTTTGAGATCAGTATTTCACTGCAGGGGAGACATGGTACCAATTGCCAGATATACCTCCTTCTCTAGGTCTCGATATGCCTCTGACCCATTATGAACATACATATGCACACATAGTTCAGCCTCTTTTGTAGTTGTTGCTGAAGAGAGGAGTATTTCAAATACAACTTAGCCTGTCCTTGTACCAAGTGCAACACCAGATCTCAATAGTTTTTAAACATAAAAAGTTACATTTTATTAGAAATGTACCTCATGGGTGCCTGGGTGGCTCAGTTGGTTAAATGTCTGCCTTTGATCCTGGAGTTCCAGGATCGAGTCCTGCGTCGGGCTTCCTGCTCGGCAGGGCGTCTGCTTCTCCCTCTGTCCCTCACCCAACTCGTGCTCTCTCTCTCTCTCTTGCTCTCTCTCTCTCTCAAATAAATAAAATAAAAGAGAAATGTATCTCATAATGAAAGGAATAGGGATGCTTTCAAAAATCAATTCATATATTCATGGATGAATATGACTGATCTCTAGATCTCTAGAATAAGACAAGTTCAGAATCCACTCTATTCCTATTAAGTCTAAGGCTAAGAGAGTTGTTCACATAAATAAGTAGATGGAAATAGAAGTAGTTTGTTGTACCAATGTCATTTAATTCTTTGAACTGCTTCTTTGAATACAACATTCACATATCATCATAAATTTTTAAATAATGTTTCAGCTGACAACTCAATTAAGTTTTCCCTAAATAATTTAAAAGCAAGCAGAAGAAAATACTCGATTTTTTTTTTAAGTTATGTTATTTTATCACTAGATGTATTCACTTCCTCAACACCTACACCAATATTTTGAACTGTCCCTTTGTTTGGTACCTAGAGGCTTTCATATATCAGAGCAATGCACCTTAGCAAGGTTCTACCTGGCTAAGGGGTATTACTTTCTTATGTAGCGTAGGGAAAGGGCATGTTTTCAGTCAAGACAATATGTGCAATGCGCATGAAACTTTAGGATCTTAGAATTGATTTCTTTAAAAGTAATTTTGCTCTTGTAAATTCCTGGGAACCCAGTTTGAAGACCCTGAACTAGGGAACCAAGCAGCAGTAGCTCTACTCCATGGGAACTGTAATGTTCAAGAAAGCAGCTGGGCATAAAGAATGGGGAGTTGGAGGTGACATATGACTGATAGTTGTATAATTTGTTCTCCTCTAGGTTGTCCCACAACTGAATCTCTGTGAGCAAAGAGAGAGAAAGAACCTTCATAGCAGAACAAATGGGGCATTATAATTTGCTCTCTACTGGGGTAATCAGAGATCCAGATGATGGAGTGAAAGGAGCATATCTCAACCCATCAGAGATGCCCTGAATCCAAGTCCTGCAAACACAGTTAATTTTGATAGAAACTATAAACCTCCCTGTGCCCCTGAGAAGAGATTAAACTAGTATCCAGGTAGACAGAAACTGGACAAGTGCAATCCTTCTGCTCTGTCCATCCAGAATGGTCTCTCTTTGGTGAGATCTCAAAAGGCAGACACATTCCCCATACCTCTAATCTTATAACCCAGAATGAATAAGTGACTCGCAAAGAAAATAGCTAGCAAGAGATGACAGCCACAATGCAATGGAACATGAGATTAATGAAACTGGTGGTTTTAGAGACAGCAAGACTAATTATTCCTAAGTGAGTTGGTGTAGATACTTCATTTTGTTTTCTTTAGTCTTTATCTGATGGAAATCAGCAGACTGGTGTTGGGGGTTGTTGTGTGGATCCCATGAGATAGTTCTCCAATCAGGAGTCTACGGGCCCTTTCTGGATTTATCACAGGCCCAATCTTTGAAAGTGGGTGTGTTGCTCAACCTCTGAGTCTGCTGCCTTCAGGCCATTTCCATGGCTTCAGGGAGCATGTGAAATCTGGTCAATGGAGGTCACTGTAGGTCACCTCAACATGAAGGAGGAAAACAGGATTTCTGTATCTCTGCACGGGGATCTGTGGGGAAACAAAGGCAATGGCCTGGATCTCACGGTTTGAAAAATCAACCAGGAACTCTGGAGTTAAGATTTTGGTTTCACAAACACCATGAAGGCGTGTTTCGGCTTTACTCCAGCTTGTTTCCTCACTGTTCCCAGGGAACTTTGGAAGGAATTGCCTTGAATTCGGGTTCATTTTTTAGGACCTCATCTTATCTCTGTCTAGAGTCCACTTTCCTGATGGATATTCCAACCGCACACTGGATGAGTATCCTCTCCTACAACCTAATAAAAATACCCTGTGTAGAAAATACAAAGTCAGAGGGACCTTAAAGGACAGAGAGGGTCACCACTAAGCCCATGCTTGATTTCTTTTTGAAAGGCATTTCTTTTTAAAAGCACTTAACTGCCGTCCAACAGAAACTTATTTGAATACACCTATTTTGTCACATCAACACTTGGCTGCCGTGGGCCAAAATGTTGTCAAAATAAATATGAAAATCTACGATGTCTGTAACGTGAATGATGCTCCCATGGATGTGGCATCCTTGCAAAACTCACAGCCTTCACAGCCCTTCATGAAAGCCTTACACCAAACCCCTTTATTTTACAGAGAAATCAAGGACCTCAGATGGGAGAAGTGAAAGTCCCAGGGTCTCCAGGCCAGCTAGTAATCAGCTCTCCCAGCTGGGGTACTTTTCTATTATGCCCACTGCTTTCCTAAGTGATCCTTGCTTCCTGGCATTTCTCTCCAAGGACCACCAAGTTGAGCCCATAAAAAATCACATTTCTCCAACTTCCAAGAGCACAGATCTCGCCTTCCAAGTGCAGCTCAGCTTGCCAAATTTGACACATCTTGTAACAATAACCCCTGTGAGCTGCGCCTTATGTGATATGAGGCAGGTGTACAACTGTTGAATACGTGTCTCAAGAGAGCTTATTAAAACAGCTAAGCCAATTAACTCTCTTAGAAACATGGAACCTTTTCCAAGAAAATACATCTGAGGCACAGGAGCTTGTGGGAACAGGTCCTTGGGGGAAGTGTGGCCTTTGATCTCAGAGAGCCTTTCCCCAGGGCTGGCCTGGCCCACAGAGCGAGGAGACCTCTGGTGACAGCTCTCTTCTGAGGTAGGGAGAGGGCAGTGGGTTGGCCTGAGTACAGGATGCCACTGAATACCGGTTTTGTGTGCAGGGGCAGGAAGGAAGCCCAGGAGAAAATGAGATGAGAAACAACTCATCCATTAGAGCAGATTCCAAAAACTCAACTGAAAATGACTCACTGGGCATTAAAGATGACTAATGGGAAACCAAGGTGAGAAGGAATGTGTGCCTAACCCAAGCTGAGTCTCTGCATTAGGAAGGCAGTGGTGAAACCACAGCAAGGCATAATGAAGCCAAAGGTGGAGTTTTAATCTCTGCATATGCTAGTTAGCTTTAGATGGGGAAAATCTCTGGCCCAGGGTCAAAGACTGCACTCCTCCCAGGTGGGACCAGGTGAGGAAAGCATGACCGCCCCTGGATGCCCCCTCATATAAGCTATCAGCAGTGTCTCTGGGTCAGGGGCACCTGCTTCAAGATTATCTAAATCTTATGATTGATTACATGATTACAGTGACATCATGCTTCCCCCAAAGAAAGCCATCTTGACTTCTGCACCGCATGGTTTCCCACAGTCTCTTTCTCTGCGTAGGTGATTTCTTGTCATTTAGATCGCAGCAGACTGGACCTACTTAAGATGCAAGGTGCCGACAAGCCCTTTACAGCTCAGCCCTGTCAGCTAGTTCGCTAGAATTCTAGCACCTATCCAGGGATCCCTCATCCCCGCCAACCCCCAATTCCAAGCTGTGATTGCCAAGTCTTACAAACAACCCTTTCTCTCCATATAACTGGAGGAACCTTGGTCTCCCCAACCTCTGAGGTGGTTCTGAGCCACTACTAGCAACATCTGGGACCAGGACTGAGTGCTTTGTGTGGGCCCTGCAAAGTCACTTCGCTGCAATCCTTAGGCAAACAGCCTGTAACCAGTCCAGTGGCCACACTGCCCAGCACTAGGTTCTCCCTCTGCATGTGGTCCTGTGTATGCTAACCCTGTCTATGGTTTCTGAGACATCAAAAGATAGGCTCTGCCCTTTCTTTCTCTGATGACCCAGTGGTCAACCCCCTCTGTCTACTCCTTTCCTGGAAACACTCTCCTCCTGTTCCTTACTGGCCTTATGACCTGTCCCAGAATTCTCTTAGTGATTTGAAGTAGGGCTTGTATATCACTCTATGATGTTTGCCGCAAATATATATTTGAATTCTTGATGTGACCTTGCAGCTTTATTTTGGGCTGAGAGTAACCTGGATCAGAGGGCTCTCCCTATGTGACTTAAAGTCGGTACAACTGAAGATCCCTTTATAGAATCTGGGGGCAAGAGGTGTATTACGGCAATTAAACATTTACTCTGGTCAGATTTTCTACATGTCTTATCTCATGTCACATGGCAACAAGCCTAAGAGGTACATATGGTCATTCCTGTTGGTTAGATGATGAAACTGGAGCACGGAGAGATTAAGTGACTGTCCCCAGGTCCCATAGCAAGGAAGAAGCTGAACTGGTCTAGAGCCACATTCCGGCTCTTTTCTTTAAATTTCCCTGAGGTTTCCCAACTGCTTCAGTGAAGTGCTGGAAACACAGCAGGAAGGACAGAGGGGACAGAGCTCCCTGCACACGAAGAGCTCGGGGAGGGGGTGTAAAAGTGCTGCTTCTTTGTCCCAACACAGTGAAATTTCTTTGACGAACAGCTAGCAGCCTGCCGACCCACCTGGGGAAGGCATAGAGGTGGCTAGGTCCCCCCGCCCGCTTGGAGGGCTTCGGGACCAGCAAAACCTATGGCACAGACCTAGGAGAAATGGCTGCAGGACTGTCCTCAGCCACCAAAAACTAAGAGTCTAGCATTCCCTCCTGAGGACTGGCTTAATACAGGAGTACCAACTTTGGGCCCCTTTATTCACTTTGCCAGGCCCCCTCCCCCTGAATTCCAGCTCGCTCTGCTCTGGGGAGTTGGGCTGGCAAGCCTGGGGGCGGGCAGTGGATGCCGAGCAGCACAAGACCCTCCCCAGCCTTGGCCGAAGCTCAGGTACCAGGGCAGGGGACCTTGCCTGGGACTTGGAGTCAGACAGCCCCAGTGGCAGCCTAGCTCACTTGCTTCCTGGCTGCATGTTCTCTCTGGAGCTTGCATTTCCTCCATGGCAAAGTGGGGAGACTAGCAGTCATTTCTCACGACTGTTCTGAGAATTTGATAAAGGGATGCGTGTGAAGTGCCCAGTTTACTTTAGATGCTCAATCCACCCTTGTCTGTAGTAAGAAGGGTCCTTGCTGGGGCAGCCAAGCCTGCCCAGATAGCTTGAGGTCAAAGTTCAGTGCCTGGACTAACGCAGAAAGCAAAGGGAGATGTGAGGCCCTGCAGAGCTTCTGAGCCTCCCACACCAGCATCAGCTCTGGGCCAGATGGAGCTCTCAGTGGGAATTAACCTTGACCCCAAACAAGCTCTGGAGCTGGCAGAATGCCCAAATCAGCCCAGAGAGAGGCCGCTGACCTGATCCTGCAGAACAAAACTTTCTTCCTCATTGGGTTCTACCTTGAAGGCTATCATTCCTCTATCAGTCTTTCCTTTAAATTAGCAGGGCACTGGGAGCTGTTAGACTAAAATACTGTCCATCATTAGCCTGAGTTGCAATCTCTTGATGGGGCAAGCTGACAGCAGGGGCGCTGAGGGAATGGAAGGCAGGGGGTACATAGGACGAGTTAGGGCTCAGGGAGCTTTGTGGCTGACGTGTGGCTTAGGAGGCCAGATCAGGTGGATGGAGCTCAGCAATGAGCCCTGAGCACCCAGGAGGATGAACGTCCAACACTTCCAAGTCCTAACGATGGCAGGAACAGGAGCCCTGAAAATCCAGTTGCCTTGCTCTGATTTGCAGTAATCCAGAGCCTTGCCCCCAGCAGGTTTGCCTCCTCATTTAGTCTAACAAGTGTTGGGGTAATGTCTGTCTCTCACACTTCCTTTCTTCCTTATTTTCTTTCCCATTTTACCCCTTCCCTTCTGCTTTGGTCCGTTCGGGCTGCTGTAATAAAATACCATTGACTGGGTGGTTTAACCAACAAACATTTATTTCTCACAGTCCTGGGAGATGGGAAGTTCAAGGTGCTACCAGATTTGGTGTCTGGTGAGGCAGCTTTTCCTGGTTTGCAAAGGGTCACCTTCTTACTGTGTGGCAGAGAGAGGGCTCTAGTCTCTTCCTCTTCCTCTAAGGGCAATAATCCCAGCATGGAAGCCCTATTCTCACGACCTCATCTAAACCTAATTGCCTCCCAAAGGCCCCACACCCAAATACCATCACACTGGGTTTTAGGGCTCCAAGATACAAAATTTGGGGGGACACATTTCAGTCCCCAGCAGTGTCTGTATCATTATTTGGAGAGTCAACTGCTGGTCAGGAACACCCGTTTTGGACTTTCAGAATGGCTAAAATTAACAAGTCAGGAAACGACAGATGTTGGCAAGGTTGTGGAGAAAGGGGAACCCTCCTACACTGTTGGTGGGAATGCAAGCTGGTGCGGCCATTCTGGAAAACAGTATGGATGTGCCTCAAAAAGTTGAAAATAGAGCTACCCTATGACCCAGCTATTGCACTACTAGGTATTTACCCCAAAGATACAACTGTAGTGATCTGAGGGGGCACATGCACCTCAATGTTTATAGCAGCAATGTCCACAATAGCCAAACTACAGAAAGAGCCCAGATGTCCATCAACAGATTAATGGATAAACAAGATGTGGTATACACACACACACACACACACACACACACACACACACTGAAATATTATGCAGCTATCAAAAAAATGAAATCTTGCCATTTGCAGTGACGTGGAAGGAACTAGAGGGTATTATGCTAAGTGAAAAAAGTCAATCAGAGAAAGACAATTATCGTATGATCTCACTGATATGAGGAATTTGAGAAACAAGACAGAGGATCATAGGGGAAGGGAGGGAAAAAATGAAACAAAACGAAACCGGAGAGGGAGACAAACCATAAGAGACTCTTAATCTCAGGAAACAAACTGAGGGTTGCTGGAGTGGTGGGGGTGGGAGGGATGGGGTGGCTGGGTGATGGACATTGGGGAGGGTATGTGCTATGGTGAGCGCTGTGAATTGTGTAAGACTGATGAATCACAGACCTGTACCCCTGAAACAAACAATACATTATATGTTAAGTTTAAAAAAGAAAAAAGAAAAAGAAAGAAAGAAAAGAAAAAAAAAAGATTTCTATTGGGTGAAGCCACTGAGACTTTGGGACTTACCTGTTTCTGCAACAGACATTAACTTAATAATATACCCTTCCCCCTAGAACTCAAATCCCTTTACAAAGCATATAAAGATCTGGCCATTTCAAGTTTTATATCTCTTCACTCCCGCCATAGTCCATAGAGCCATTGTAGCTCTGCAAAGATGACATGCCCTAGCTCACTTTGTCTTTGAAAAGACCGCGATCCTTTCTCCTGCCTCAAATGTCCCTACTAGAAACCCGTCCCACACGCTCATCCAATACCCTGTGTCTAGTATAATCACAGCATCAGCCATGGCGGATGGTAACTGCCGACCTCTGGTCTGCTTCCCAACCCGAGGAAATATGCCTTGTTTCTCGTTAGCATGTGTCAACTCTCGATGGCATTCAAAGCAGTCACTAACCAGAAAAAGAGGTGTTGGGTTTTTTTCATCATCTTTTCCTGTTTAACTGAAAATTGTCTTTGTGGGAGAAATCATGCCAAACTTTATTATTTGTATATTTTGTTTTCTTCAAAACCAATTCTAGATGAAGTATAATAATCAATGTTACTACTAAAATCGAGACTCTCTTGCTGTAGATAGAAATTAAAGGGTACCCTGTGTTATTAATAATAATTATTAGTTTAAATTAGAAAATGCTAAGGAGATGAAATTCCTACAAAGTTCAGAGCTTGCCAGCGATGCCCCTGATAATAAATCCAGATGCTCTTTGCAGTCCCTGTAATATCCCTCAACAGTGAGCACTGATGATGGCCACTCCCATCTTGAAACCATTTTATTCCTTTGGTTTCTGTAACAAGTGCGTGCCAACAGATTTCCACTGGAGTCACTCTCTCAGTGACACCTTTCCCTCCTCTCTCAGATGAGAGCAAGCCCCTTATTAGACGCCTTTATAAAGGGATATCACTGTTCTTTATTACACATTCCACAACTCTTCTGTTTGTAATCCTGCTTCCCAAGCTACTCTTTCTTTGTTTCCTTTGCAGGCTTACCTCCGTCTGATCATTCATTTCCTCAAGGCTGTGTCCGGGACCCTCTCTTCTTCTCAGGTCTGCTCCTTCCCTAGGTGAGCTTCTGACCCACACAACATCAAGGACCGCTGATGCTACCGCCATGAACCACACCTCCGTCTCCAGCTCTCTTCTCTGAGCTCCAGACCTGCCCTGTCCACATGTCTCAGAGTCAACTCAGAGCCGATGTTCCTCTGCCCCCAAACCATTCGTCTTCCAGCTTTCCCAGTTTAAGTGAAGATTCGCCACCCACACAGTCTGTCAGCCAGAAACCGGGTGTCATGCCTGTCACTGCTCAATCCCAAATTCAATTCATCACTAGGTCCTGGTGAGTTTAATTCCTAAATATGTCCCCAATGATTCCATTTCTCACCATTTGGGTTACTCTGGTCCGTACCGAAGGTTACCTCCTTCCTGGTCCGTACAATAACCTCCTGATTATTCCATCCCCTCGGGGTGTCACATTCCATTCTCCACGTAGCAACCAGAGTGGTCTTGTCAAAACGCAAGTAGGACACTGCCTCCTTTCTCCTTAGAGCCATCCTGTGACTTCTTATTCCTCTCGATAGAAATAAATTCTCCTGCTCAGCCCACAGAACCTGGCCTGGCCTTGGCTTCTCTCCATCTCATCCACACCACATCTCTCCTCCCTTCTTGAGCCTGCTGCTTCTCCCATCCCTTCCAGACCTTAATACTGCTGTTCGCTCAGCCTGGGTGCTCCTTACCACTGACTCCCCGACTTACCCAAGGTGTTAGTTCTTGTCATCTGATGAAACCAGATCCCTTATTAGATGATGTCACAATGCAATCTACTTTTCATTATTATACTTTTAACAAGTGGATTTCTACATTTATTTGGGCAAATATAAGCTTATCATCTACCTCCTCCATGGGATGGTGAATTCCTGGAGGGAGGGGAGTTGGAGTGAGGAGAGCCTGCATCTGGTTTTGCTCAGAGTTGTCTCCTAAGAGCGGATTTCAGGGCCTGGAGTCACACCCTTTTAAGATGTTTTATGAAGAAACAGATTTGCCATGACTTGTGAAGAATAGAACTTCATCCCTGGGGGCGCCTGGGTGGCTCAGTTGGTTGGGCGACTGCCTTCGGCTCAGGTCATGATCCTGGAGTCCCGGGATCGAGTCCCGCATCGGGCTCCCTGCTCAGCAGGGAGTCTGCTTCTCCCTCTAACCCTCCCTCCTCTCATGTGCTCTCTCTCTCTCTCTCAAATAAATAAATAAAATCTTCAAAAAAAAAAAAAAGAAGTTCATCCCTGGATTTCTCTTTAAGGCTTTCTAATTACCATCATGGATGCTGCTGAGAAACTGTGAGCTCTTTTGGCCAAGATGCTAGCCTGCGAGAGGAGATTGCATGTGGTTGGGCATCTATGAAAACTTTCTAGCACTGGAGGAATTGCTCCCGCTGGCAGTGGTCCAGATAGGCAACACCTCCTCAGTTTCTCTGCAGCAGAGATCATTGATGCTGAGAAGTCCTACAGAATGCTTTTGAAGATCACTTCTTAGAGACACCCTTCAGCTGGAAATGAGAATTCATAATCTTTTTCTTACTGACACAGACAGAAATATCAGGGATGAAGACCTGACCAAAGTTCCTGACAAACAAAGGAAATGACTCAAGGTGAATTCAACCCAAAGAGTCTTAGAGAGTTTTGACCCAAGCCCATTCTAGCCAGACAAGATTAATTACAGGAGTTTGAGTTTCGCTTGGTACTTCCATGATTTTTAACACATGTTTTTATCACATTAAAAAAAATCAAATCAATTATAGATTAGATATATGTGTGTTTCTATGTCAAAGCCCTTTTGCCAATCCTCATCATTGTAGTTTCTTGTATTACCTGAGGACAAAATTATGAGTGTTGTATGCAAGGGTGGGTTTTTCTGCAAAGGGGATCCAAAGTTTTGATGAGTTTCCTAAAGAGGTCCTGATTTACAAGTATAGGAATGAGCAAACTACATACTAGGGCCTCTTTGTGTTCTGAAGTTACATACATCTTAAAGTCTAATGCTAAATTGGTGATATTATTGGAAAATTTAGTGAAACTCTGGATTCCATGCATTTGCAATGTCAAATATTTGTCTGAAAAAAGAATTTCAGTTTTTATTCAGATATTTGGAGTCCTGTTCATAGAGTCAAAAAACTGAGCCATTCCTAACGTTAATTCACTCATTTGTATAATTGATGCTGGGCCCCTAATCTTCCCTGTGCCTTAGTGTATGCAACCAAATTCAGCCCAGCTGAAGGCTGTCGGGAACCCACCACAGCAGGAAAGGGGAAGAGGCTGTGAACAATCCATAATTTGCCATCAATAGCCAATGCATGTCTCCTGACTTATGCAGATGAAATCACCTTGCTTGGTAGGAGCTCAGTTAGATACTCACCCCTAAAGTCCCCACCCAGCCCACCTCTGGAATGTAGGGAAGGGAAGCAAGGTGGAAATGTGTCCTTCCCTACGAAGAAGGTGCCTTATTTATCTGAACACCTGCACAGGACAGAAAGAGGTCGGTAGAAGAGCCCAGACCCGCACCCAGCCCTCTCCGGGGCCATATGACTGGTGGCTCCCCAGTCCGCCCTGAGTATTTGGCTGTAGGGAGTTCACACTGCAAAATGCATGATAAAAGACATAGAACTCAGAGTCTTCAAACATTCCAAGGAGTTTTAACCAGAGACTCCTAAAAAGTTGTTAATCTTTATTCCTTTTTGGGATTTCACAGCAGCCATAAGAACCAACTTAAAACCACTGCCCCTGTGTGCTGTCCAAGGAGCTCAAACTCAGTTTCCACATGGTATCTGCCTTATCCTCCCATTTCCCCTCATTTTTCCTCCTCCTCCACCCTTCTCTGCTTTGGGATGCTCTTACTATGAAGTGACTATCGGAGCCTCTTCCCTTCCCCCTCAGTAAAATTTCTTTGATCTCAAACCAGAGGGATGGAATAGGAGATAAAGTTAATTAGCAACACACACTTAGCCCTTTTCCTTTGCAGAACACTGCTAGGCCCCCACCATACAGTTCCTGGATGATCTCTTTGGGCTTCCCAAAGGAATATTTGATCTAGGGCTGGGGATCATTTCCCATGGTACGCTTCTCCCTGCACAGCTCAATGGCACCATTGGGTGGGATAATAAAGGGTCTGTTTACAATATTAAATTTCTCGAGACTTGAGGTGGGCTATTTGGGACTCTTCGCCACTGACAAATTTTTCCGTCTGCTGCTTTGTCTACCTGACAGGAAAAACTTGAACTACCGCCATCTCTAAATTGCACTTCTAAATATTAACTTCACAGTGAGACTCAAAGTGTCATAACACAGCTCACTGGAGCAATGAAGATTTTCCAGGCCTCATCCAGAGGTCTGTACAATGTCCTGTGGGAAGTGGAGAAGGAAGAGGAGGATTTGAGAAGAAAAATAAAATCAAGTCATGTTTAGAAGAAACGCCACTGTACTTCACTTAATCTTGTAGCGACAAATGAACGCTCACTGGGCTGTTAGCTGTGTGGAGGGGCTGGAGGGGACCAAGGTGGAGGGAGAAAGGATAGCAGCGACCATTCATCCCTCAGCTGGCAGCCAGTAAAAGTGGAGGGTGCAAGAGCACTCCTGGCTGGGTCAGGGGGCAGGGGCTTCGGAGACACTTAGCTCTTGGAGAGCCTTTATTTGGGTATCCAGCCTAGAAGGTCCTAGAAGGACTGGACAGTGTCTGAGAAGAGACTATTCATCCGATTTCTATCAAGACATCAACACGGCCAGATCTTGAGCTCATCTTCATTTAGGTCACGGAGGAAATCCTAGGAGATTTTCTTTTCAGCTTCTTTCCTCCCAATAGTTAACACCCTAAACTGATTATAAGGCATATTTGTCACATTAGCTGTTAATGTTATAACACACATTAGCTGTTAAACTGTGAATCAAAAGAAGCGATTGGAACTTTCTTGCCCTTAAGGAGCTGTTTTGGAGGAGAACATGATATTTTACATGCAAATTAGCTTTGAGATTTTTTTTTTTTTAGATACTCAGAGATATGTAACTTCAAGTTGTTTATTATCCTGAAGGAGCCAGATCCTCCAGGAGGAGATACAGAATAATGCTCTGTAATGCTGCAGAGAGAGGTCTAAAATAGGGCAGCTGTCTCCCTTCAGGACCACTCCCTACCTTCATGCACATTGGCATCCACTGCTATCTGAAAGGCCACTGGCAGGAGATCATGTGTAGAGGAGGCAGCACGTGGGGAGCTGGGGAGAGATGATGGGGGATATGTGCTCTTCAGAGCATGAAAAACTCAAGTTCCAAGACAGAGGAAGTTAAATTAACCAGCTACCATGGAAGATGGCCCTTACAGCGCTGGGGTAACAGGCATCTTGATGGTCCTTAGACTTGTCTAAGGTGGTCCCTAAGGCAGCATGCCCAATCTGTTCCTTCTCCTAGGCCCTGGCATGTGGGCCTTGTATTTGTTCATAATGATTTCTGAGAATGACCTCAAAGTGCACCTTTTGGCTTGAGACCTCATCACACTGGGCTGAACCATGAGCCTGGCTCCTCCAGCAAGTCTGATTAGCTTGGCTGGTGCACTGGCTTCTTTTCTTAATCTCATGTCCAACTCTGGAAAGTTGAGTCTCCATTTAAGGTAATGAAGTCCCCTTAAATCCTTCCCTTGCTTGAAAGCTTCTTCTCATGTCAGCTGAGGTAGCTTCTATGGACCGAATCCCAGATCTTCTGAAGAAACTCCAGTGCTCTCCCTGAAATTCTATCTGCCAGCAGAGCCAGCCTGTGTCTAATTGTTCTTAAGCCCAGTTTCTAATTTATGCAGACTGCTCTGGCCTTCATGGGCTCACCTATGGATGCTAGTCTCTGCTCTGTGGCAGTTTTCCGGGCCCTTAACCCAGCATGGCTGTGGGTCTGTTTTCCACGGTCTCCATCTGTCTGTGTTCCATGCTCTTCCAAGAGTTGGCACAGCCTTGAGTGCCCTCAGCAGCTCTCACGTGACCACTCCAACCAGCATCCTCCAAACTCCTGCTGAAAGCCCACACCCTCAGTGTGGGCCATCTGTGATTCAGCTTCGGCTTACTCATCCTTCTCTCTGTTCTTCCCGACCCCCACCTACCACCGTCCCCCACAACCCACCGTGCTCTCACAGCTTTATCAGGCTGCTGCTGCCCTCCAACAGAGGCCAGTGAAGTCCCCCAGCGGCCTCTCCCCATTACTCCCTTCATTTCTTCCAGGCCTCCCCTGACATCTTCTTCCATCGTGGCACTCAGCAGTATTACACCATTAAGAATTCGGAAAAAAGGTGTCTACAGCCATGTACATCGGGAAGTCAAATTACCCACTTACCTAAAGAATGAATCCCAATGGGAACCAATGGGAAGACAACTGTAAGTTGATTATATTGTTATCACTGAATCCTCTCATCCTTGGTGCAAGATTTTTGACTGCCAAGAGGAAAGTATTCTGAAGACTTCTCACAGCAGCCAGGGTAGTTTGCATGACTTACCTCATTGCAGTAAGTAAAGTAATTTAGTTTCTCATTGGTCTATGATGTACAGGAGGAATATTAATACAAAGAGACCTCATTTAATGCAGTACCAAAAAGTTGTAAGTGCTTTAAATCGTCTTTTCAACATTACAGGGGAGCTCAAAATCTATAGAAACTGTGCGCCAAATTCTTTTGTAAAGCAGAGAAGCAACACATCATTTATCTCTTTTGGATATCCAAAATTTTGCTCATGAAAAAAGCATGATCTACTACAGCAACATTGCTGAACCAAGGAAATCGGGAAATTGCATTGTGTCTGGCCTGATGTTAGAGAGCTCAAAACAAAAGTTTAAAAATCATGCCCATAAAACATATTTCTTGTAAAGATCCCATTTTCCAAACTCTGGCTTGGTCTTCGAACATGACAACCACATCATTTGTCTTCAGAGACTCCACGGTGTTTGAGATTTGGAAGACTGGAGGGACCTGGATGTCAACACACTCACCTGGCCAGTAGTACATGTAGACCTTCCTTTTGGCCTTGGTCAGAGTGACCCACAGAGGTTCCGATCCATTCCACCAGAGAGGCATCAGGCTGTCTTTGTTGACACCAATGTCAAATGACTTGTTGGTGGTGGGGTCCCACATGTAGTTCCCAATCATCTGATGGACCTCACAGTGGCGGCCTACGTTAATGAGAACACAAGGCCGTCGGTTTATTGTTCTGGTCTTTTTATACTTCATCGTTTTATAAAAGCCATTTTCTCTTGTTTATAAAAGCCATTCATGCACAGTTAGGAAGTACAGAACAGCACAAAGATTTACTTTTTATTTTTTTTTAAATCATAGATGTTTCTTCTCTCTTAGATTTTACCACAAAGACAATCAAATGAGAAGTCTAATAATTGATTGAGGATGGGGTCATTTTGTGTGAAGGTAATTTGCCAACCTATTTTAAGTTATACTGAGGATGTGCGCAAAATTTGACCCATTGTTGATGGCTCGAAATCTAAATGTGAATCAATATGGAAATTGTAGTTTCCCATGGGGCTTGGATTAGATCTTCACCCCAGAGCACCCCTTGGAAACCTCCTCCCACAAAGTCAGGAAACTAGATGCTGTGGAGTTTATTCCCTTGTTTTCCTGAATAAGAGGAGTTATGGCTTCAGCGCAGAACAATGATAGAATCTACGACATTTGGAACAGAATGGTGAGAAATAGATTCAACTTTGAAAAACAAAGCAAGAAAACAGCCCTCCAAATGGAGTGTTACATAGAAATGAGGATTGCTTCTGTTGGGCACAGCTTAGTCCCAGAAGAGAAGCCAGAAGTGAAAGACGCAAGCGCTTGGACTCTTTTGAAACGTTAGGCTTAAATTATTTATTTTGGAGCAATCTGCTACATCTTTAAAGTAAAAATAACACAAACATTGGCAAGTGCATCAAAAATTGCTGCAATTTTCGTGAGCGTCATTTGGCATCAGGATGAAACATGCTTCACTGAGCTCACTAACTATGCTTAATCAAAGTGGCTTTTTTGTTTGTTTGCTGTTGTTCTTTCTTCTTGAGCACCTCTACCCAACCCCAACACACACAACAAGTTTATTTTTAAACAAAAACAAAGAGAAACCATAAAAATACATTTTTGAAAATTTGGAGAACCAAAATATTATAAAGGAAAAACCTTTTATTTCCTCACAGAAACCCAGGCCTTCTACAAATCATGCAAGCCCAGGGATCCAAACAAAATGGTTTTTACCCAAGGATGCAGTTAGTTTTTTGACCCTAACCAAAGCTTTCACATGTGGACTGATAAAATTAAAAAATAAAATAGAATAAAAACTTTAAGCAATTTCTCCAATGGTTAAGGAATTTAATTATATTTATTCCTTCAACTAGCATGTATTCGGTGCTTCTATGGGCTCTACACGGTAATAGGCATAGATATCCAAAATAAATAAATGTGGTCCCCATCCTCAAGTGCCTTGTAATGTAATTCGCAGCAGAGGTTCTTCTACATAAAAGAGACAGGCTTCCTTGCGCCAGGGCTAAGAAGGGGACCAGGTTGCCACCTTAACTTGAGACTTGTAAGGATTCTCACCCACTTTTTTAAGGATAATTTCCAGTATGTTCTAACTCCTTAAAAGTAGGGGCATATTTCTTATTGGTTGACTATGGTTTTTTTTTTTTTAGCATATCAAAGTTTAACCCTTTTTTAGCATATCAAAGTTTAACACCTTTAATCAAGGTGAACCCTTTCTTGAGTAAAATTTCTTACCTGTTTTCTTTACTCCAAATACTGCATCTTGTATCTAAAACGTTTTTTATTAGCCTACTAATGTTCACCTTTTTCACAAGACAAGATAATCATCGTGATATTCGTTGGGAAATGTGTCCTTTTCAGTCTGTAGATGTTCTCTAAAGTCCTCCTAAGGACAGAGGAATCTCATCTGAAGCTGGTGTCACAGACACTGGGCAAGGGTGCAAAACTGGAAAGGGGTGTGGAAAGCATTACCAAAGTCAGTAAAGCAAGAAGTTTCTAGATGAATCACAGGAAAGGGCTGGAAGGGCTGGGGTAATGGGGAGAGATACCAAATGGGAGGGGTATAGGAATCTCTGTTTTTATTTGAAACTGTTTTGACTATTGAAGAAGAAATGCCTGAAACCCAAATCTAAGCAGGGACCTCATACGATTCAGTTTCCACCAAGTGCTACTTTCAAAGAAGGATGAAGCAACTGAAAATAATTTTTAAAGTACTTATAAATTGTATATCTCAGAAATCCCACAATATCATTTGATAAAATGTTTTTCTTCTTTTCAACACTCATACTCAACCGTCTAGACCCTTAAGGGTGCAAACTCTCCACCCTCTTTTGTTCTCTAGCTAAAAATTTATAAGGAGACTCCTGTGAATTGTAGGGCTGTCTTATGACTGGATTGTGGGAGGGGTGTTTGTGAGAGAGAGACGGAGACAGAGAGAGAGAGAGAACATTCTTCCAGAGAATTTCTGCTAAATTAAATTCTCCATCTCTTACACATTTTTTTTTTGAAATATCTATTGGGCCTCACTGAGGAGAGACAGGATCTATGTGTGCAGTTAACACACAGTTCTGGCATATTTCAAAATTTCAAATAATGAAATCTTGTTTCCTGTGGTTATCTGAGTCCCTTAGCTTTTTTCATGATGGATCTTCTCTCCTCCTCATTATGTAAGATGTAGCATTAGCCTTGATACTCCCTTTACACACTAATCAAATCCGTGGTGCCCACTGACTCAAGTGAGCTCTGATAACTTTAATTATGACTTTTTTTTAGGGAAGGTCTTTAAGACAAGGACCCCAAGGGTGGCTTTGGTTTCTGCTCCCATCTAGCACACCGATTGGTCTAGGCTGGCCCAGAGTGGCTCATCCATTCTAAAGGAATCTCAGACGTAAGGAGATCAACACTTCTCCAAAGGCTAGAAGTGATATTCTGGAACAGAGAAGTTCCTGCTCACTTCCTGTGAGTGAATGGTACCTAAAGAAGGTCCTGGGACCAGTAGTTCTCTCTTTGTGAGCTCTAGGGTTTCCAAGTGTAGACTGGAGCTCTTTCAACAAAGCTAACCTCAGACCCCTGTTTAGAAAGTAGGTTTTATTCTTTTGGTGGATTAGGGCCTTGAGTTAAAATGAGAGGGTGTATTCTTCAAAGGCTTAATCATAGATGCTGTGCTAGTCCCCAGGGGCATTCCTTTGTTCTGGGAAGCATTGCCTTTCATGGAAGCCAGCAGGAGGATGTATGTTCCCCATCTCATATCTGCTCTGAGTCTTCTCTCCCAGATGAGCTGATTTCTTTCCATGAATATATTAAGGCTGGCAGTCTGTGCTTATAACAGTTTGAGTCCGCTCTTACTCACGCTGGTTTCCTTACCTACCCTGTCTCTCTCTTGCTCTTTCATTTTTATTGCCTGGGCAAATGCTGTGGCTGTAAAAACAGAACAGAACAAAACACAATGTACTGGCTTCTGCAGCCCACAAGCTCTCATCTCCATATTTCTGCCTGACCCATATCTATTTTTATACATCTGCAACTCTTCTTGATTTTCCTCTGGTTTGGGCTTTCCAAACAGAGCTTTGTTCTAAGTTTGATTGTTTGGACCCTTTCCTCAAGACTTCAACAGGAACTTTCCTGACACAGACACAAACCACAATTCTCAGGTGGTTTTTAGGTGTGGTGTAAGGGTCTATTTCTGTTCATCCCCTCCTCCAAATGACAGCCAGTGAGGCTTTAAAACTTGTTCCAGAAGGTGTAGTACTCACTCTGAAAATGGGGACAGCTCCTGGTACAAAAATTTCCAAACACAGTTGAATGTTTTTCTCTTTTTTCCTCCCATAGAGTTTATAAACTTGTTAACACAAAATGTGGCAATCAACCTGATACTTGGAAGGACTTGTGGACTTTTTTTTAAAGTGAGTTTCAGAGGTAGAATTTAGTGATTCATCAGTTGCATAGAACACCCAACGCTCAGTCCAAGAGCCCACTATGGAACTTGTGGACTTTTGAAGCCCATCCATAGATGCCTAAGTTTAAGAGCTGCTGCACTGGACTGGGAGCTGCTGCACTGGACTGGGAGCTGCTAGTGGCTACTCAGGCCAGCGGCAAGAGGGGCTACTGCCTGCCTTTCTCAGAGGATGCTCATGGAATAGTTTCCACACCTAGAACTACTGTATGAAAGGATCAGGAAAAGAAACCTTCATTCTTTATTCCCCAAAGTCTTTGTCAAGTGTGTTCTGATGTAATGACCATCACCAGAAGTTTCTTAGCAAATACCCATAATCCTCTGCATCTGCGATATGTTTCCAAACATTTCAGAAATGGTTGGCTTTCACAGCAAATGAGATGACTTCAGATCTGTCCATTTTATCTATAACTGATGGACATCTGTAAGTTTGCTGCTACTTAGTGTTCAATTGGTCTTAATTTTTTCTCATTATTTTCAAACAATAAATGTTAATTCCTTTTATAGTTCCTATCTCATTTATTCTTTTTTGTTTTTCATTTACTCAACGTGTATTTATCAAATGTCTACATGCCAGGCATTTAAAGATCATAAGCTGTGATCCCTGTCTTTGAAGTGCTTATAGCTTGGTAGGGGCAACATTGTAGTATAATGGTTAAGGGTGCAGGTCTTGGAGGCAGACGGCATAGATGTAAATCCAAGCTCTACTATTTATTATCTGCATGACCTTGGACAAGTAGCTTAGACTCTCTGAAGCATTAATTTTCTCATCAGAGTAATGAGGATGGTAATAATTATTGTGATATATACATATAGATATGCAGTTCTCCCTTTGCATTGTACTGTAGGACCATAAAAATGACCATGCACAAAAATAAAGAGAAATAAAACCAAGTATATCACTAAAGAAAGTCAACAAACCCTGAGAGAAGAGAGGAAGAGAAGAAAGGAACAGAGAAGAACTACAGAAACAACCATAAAACAAGATGGTAATAAGTACATACCTATCAATAATTACTTTGAATGTAAATGTACTAAATGTTCCAATCAAAAGACATGGGGTGACAAAATGGATAAAAAAGCAAAACCCCCTCCCAGAGCCCCTTCCCCGGAGCGGAGCCCACCCGAGGGCCCCTCTCCCGCCCCCGCTCGCCAGCCCAGCCACCCGGCCAGAACATCAGCCCCGGGGGGCAGACCCCCTCCAGCCTGCCCCCTGCCAGCCCAGCCCTGCCAGAGCCCCCCCCCCCCCACAAAGCATGAATCTCTTCCGATTCCTGGGAGACCTCTCCCACCTCCTAGCCATCATCTTGCTACTGCTCAAAATCTGGAAGTCCCGCTCTTGTGCCGGGATTTCAGGGAAGAGCCAGGTCCTGTTTGCTGTGTTGTTCACCGCCCGATACCTGGACCTCTTCACCAACTACATCTCACTGTACAACACCTGCATGACGGTGGTCTACATTGCCTGTTCCTTCACCACAGTCTGGATGATTTACAGCAAGTTCAAAGCCACTTACGATGGGAACCACGATATATTCCGGGTGGAGTTCCTTGTTGTTCCCACCGCCATCCTGGCGTTCCTGGTCAACCATGATTTTACCCCTCTAGAGATCCTCTGGACCTTCCCCATCTACCTGGGGTCAGTAGCCATCCTGCCCCAGCTGTTCATGGTAAGCAAGACGCGGGAGGCCGAGACGATCACCAGCCACTACTTGTTCGCGCTGGGCGTCTACCGCACGCTCTATCTCTTCAACTGGATCTGGCGCTACCACTTCGAGGGCTTCTTCGACCTCATCGCCATTGTGGCGGGCCTAGTCCAGACTGTCCTCTACTGCGATTTCTTCTACCTCTACATCACCAAAGTCCTGAAGGGGAAGAAGCTGAGCTTGCCGGCATAGCCCTGGGCCCGGCCATCCCTCTCCTCGGCGGCCCGCGAGAGGTGGAGGAAGGCAGCAAACAACGAAGAGCCTTCCCATCCAGGGGTGGCTTTTTAAAGAACCAACCTCTCCGCACTCCCTGGCCCCCCTCCTGCCGGGTTTCAGGGGGGCGGTGGAGGACCCAAGTCTTGGGGAGCTCAGGACCTGGGGTGTTTGTGGTTTTTTGCCTTTTAGAGAAGAAAAAAAAAAATCTTTCCACTATTTAGTTTTTGATTCTGATGACTCCTTTCTCTTCTACTCTCTGGCCCCTGATTTTTATTAACTGTTTTTGAGTGTCCTGTGGGGTGGGGCAGGGTCGGAGATCTTTTCCCTCCCCCAAAGCCCCTCGGCTCCCTTGCAGACCCTAACCCCCAGCCCTGCCCGTTGCCAAACACTAAACCTGGACACACCCACCTGTCTGACCTCCCATCGTGGCCAAGAACGCAGCTTTCCCACCAAACCCCCCAAAGTTCAGGATTAGGGAGAGGGAGGAGGGGAGGGACGGTCTCCCTGACTTTTCAATATAATTTTTTCCCAGAGTTTGGGGTTTTTTGGTCTTGTCCTCATTTTTTGACAATTTAGCGGGGGACGAGGGGGCCAGACGTGGCAAAGGGGGTTGGCCTGAGGGTCACTGTGGCTCAACAGCCACATTTTTGTACAGAATTGATGGTTGATTCTTTGTTCTCTTGAAATAAACCGAGGAAAATGAAAAAAAAAAAAGCAAAACCCATCTATTTGCTGCCTACAAGATACCCATTTCAGACCTAAAGACACAGATTGAAAGTGAAAGTGATGGAAATGCATTTATCATGCAAATGGAAGTAAAAAGAAAGCTGAGGCAGCAATACTTATCTCAGACAAAACAGACTTTAAAAGAAGGACTGTAACAAGAGACAAAGAAGGACACTATATAATCATAAAGGGAACAAGAAGATATAACAATTGTAAATATTTATGCATCCAACAGGGGAGCACCCAAATACATAAAGCAACTAATAACAAACATAGAGAAAGTAATTGACAGTAATACAATAATAGTAAGGGACTTTAACACCCCACTTATATCAACAGATAGATCATCCAAACAGAAAATCGACAAGGAAACAGTGGCTTTGAATGACATATTGGACCAGATGGATCTAACAGATATACTCAGAACATTCCATCATAAAACAGAAGAATACACATTCTTTTCAAGTGCACATGGAACATTCTCCAGAACAGATCCCATATTAGGCTACAAAACAAGTCTCAACAAATTGAAAAGTCAAACTCATACTATGAATCTTTTCCAACCACAATGCTATGAAACTAGAAATCAACAACAAGAAAAAATCTGTAAAGATCACAAATACATGGAAGTTAAATAACACGCTACTAAACAATGAATGGGTCAACCAAGAAATCAAAAAGGAAATTAAAAAAAAATACATGGAGACAAATGAAAATGAAAACGCATGATCCAAAGTCTTTGAGATCCAGCAAAAGCTATTCCAAGGGGGAAGCTTATAGCACTACAGGCCTACCTCAAGAACAAGAAAAATCTCAAATAAACAACCTAATCTTACACCTAAAGGAGTTAGAAAAAGAACAAACAAAATACAAATCCAGTAGAAGGAAGAAAATAATAAAGATTACAACAGAAATAGCTGAAATAGAAACTAAAAAGCCAATAGAATGGATCGATGAAACCAGGAGCTGGTTCTTTAAAAAGATCAACAAAATTGATAAACCTTTAGCCAGACTCATCAAAAAAAGCAGGGAGAGGGGACTCAAATAAACAAAATCAGAAATGAAAGAGGAGAAATAACCCACACCACAGAAATACAAAGGATTATAAAAGAATATCCTGAAAAATTTTATTCCAACAAATTGGACAATCTAGAAGAAATGGATAATTCCTAGAACCATAACCTCTGAAAACTGAATCAAGAAGAAATTGAACATTTGAACAGACAAATTACCAGCAATGAAATTGAATCAGTATTCAAAAAACTCCCAACAAACAAAAGTCTTAGACCAGAGAGCTTCACAGATGAATTCTACTAAACATTTAAAGAAAAGTTAATAATACCTATTATTCTCAAACTATTCCAAAAAATAGAAGAGGAAGAAAAGCTTCTAAATTCATCCTATGAGGCCAGCATTACTCTGATACCAAAACAAGATAAAGACACTACCAAAAAAAGAGAACTACAGGCCAATATCTCTGATGAATATAGGTGCAAAAATCCTCAACAAAATATTAGCAAACTGAATCCAACAATACATTAAAAAAATCATTCACCACTATCAAGTTGGATTTCTTCCCAGGATACAAGGGGCGGTCGAATATTTGCAAATCAATCAACCTGATACATCACATTAATGGAAGACAGGATAAGAACCATATGATCCTTTCAATAGGTGCAGAAAAAGCTTTTGACAAAGTACACCACCCATTCATGATAAAAACCCTCAACAAAGTAGGTTTGGAGGGAACATACCTCAACATAATAAGGACAATCTATGAAAAACCCACAGCTAACATCATACTCATTGGAAAACACTGAGAACTTTTCCCCTAAGTTCAGGAACAAGACAAGAGTGTCCACTCTCATCACTTTTATTCAACATAATACTAGAAATCCTAACCACAACAATCAGACAACGAAAAGAAATAAAAGGCATCCAAACTAGTAAGAAAGGGGCACCTGGGTGCCTCAGTAGGTTAAGCATCTGCCTTCGGCTCAGGCCATGATCCTGGAGTCCCGGGATCGAGCCCTACATCAGGCTTTCTTCTCAGCAGGGAGTCTGCTTCTCCCTCTGCCTCCCCGCCCCCCGCTCCTGTTCTCTCACTCGCTCGCTCGCTCTCTCTCTCTCTCTCTCTCTCAAATAAATAAATAAATAAATAAATAAAATCTTAAAAAAAAAAACCCAAACTGGTAAGGAAGAAGTAAAACTTTCACTATTTGCAAAAGACAGGATACTATATATAAAAAAAAATCCTAAAGACTCCACCATGAAACTATTAGAACTGATAAATGAATTCAGTATGGTCACAGGATACAAAATCAATATACAGAAATCCATTGCGTTTCTATACACCAATAATGAAGTAGCAGAAAGAGGAGTTAAGAAAATAATCCCATTTACAGTTGCACCAAAAATAATAAAATACCTAGGAATAAACTTAACCAAGGAGGTCTGAGAGCTATAAAACAGTGATGAAAGAAATTGAAGACAACACAAATGAATGGAAAGATATCCCATGCTCATGGATTGGAAGGACAAATATTATTAAAATGTCCATACTACCCAAAGCAATCTAAATATTTAATGCAATCCCTATTAAAATACCAACAACATTTCTCACAGAACTAGCACAAACAATCCTAAGATTTGTATGGAACCACAAAAAGACCCTGAATAACCAAAGCAATCTTGAAAAAGGAGAACAAAACTGGAGGTCTCACATTCCCAGATTTCAAGATATGCTACAAAGCTGAGTAATCAAGACAGTATGGTACTGGCACAAAAACAGACACATAGATCAAAGGACCAGAATAAAGAGCTTATCAATAAACCCACGATTATATGGTCAATTAATCTTCAACAAAGAAGGAAAGAATACGCAATGGGAAAAAGTCTCTTCTATAAATGGTGTTGGGAAAACTGAACGGCTATATGCAAAAGAATGAAAGTGGACCACTTTGTTACACCATACACAAAATTAACTCAAAATAGATTAAGGACCTAAATGTGAGACCTAAAACCATAAAATCCTAGAAGAGAGCACAGGTAGTAATTTCTTTGACATTGCCCATAGCAACATTTTTCTAGATGTGTCTCCTGAGGCAAGGGAAACAAAAGCAAAAATAAACTATTGGGACTACACCAAATTAAAAGCTTCTGCACAGTGAAGGAAACAATCAACAAAACAAAGACAACCTACTGAATGGGAGAAGATCTATGCAAAGGACATATCCAACAAAGGGTTAGTATCCAAATGTACAAAGATCTTCTACAACTCAACACCAAAAAGATAAATAATCTAATTTAAAAATGGGCAGAAGACGTGAACAGGTATTTCTCCAGAGAAGACATACAGATGGCCAACACACACATGAAAAGATGTTCAACATCACTCATCATCAAGGAGATGCAAATCAAAACAACAATGAGATATCACCTCACATCTGTCCAAACGGCTAAAATCAAAAAGACAAAACAATATGTGTTGGCCAGGGTGTGGAGAAAAAAGAAGCTTTGTGCACTGTTGGTGGGAATGAGAACTGGGGCAGCCACTGTGGAAAACAGTATGGAGGTTTTTCAAAAAATTAAAAATAGAACTACCATATGATCCAGTAATTCCACTACTGGGTATTTAGCCAAAGAATATGAAAGCACTAATTCCAAGGGATATATGCACTCCTATGTTTATGGCAACATTATTTATAATAGCCAAACTATGAAAGCAGCCCAAGTGTTTATCAACTGATGAATGGATAAAGATGTGGTAGATATATACAATGGAATATTACTCAGCCATAAAAAGAATGAAATCTTGCCTTTTGCAACAACATGGCTGGATCTAGAGGGTATAAGGTTAAGCGAAATAAGTCAATCAGAGAAAGACAAATACCATATGATTTCACTGGTATACGGAATTTAAGAAACAGAACAAATGAACAAAAAAAATTCAAAAATTTGTTCAAAAAATAAATGAACAAAAAAACCACTATTAATTATAGAGAACAAGCAGATGGTTATGGGGGTGGTGAAATAGGTGAATGGGATTGGAGCACACTTACGATGAGCACTGAGTAATGTATAGAACTGTTGAATCGCTATATTGTACACCCGAAACTAATAGAACACTATATGTTAACTATCCTGGAATTAAAATTTTTAAAAAATGACCATGCAATCTGAAACCATGCAAAACTATCCTAATAATCAGTGGGAAAAATTACACTTCTTCCATGGCTTTTAGTATTTTTGTCAAAATATTAAAAACTCTCTTACTGTAAGTAATAACTGTATAGAGAATTGAAGAAAATAGTAAAATTAACACTTATTAGTACACTGTAATTTAAAATATTAGAAATATTGACAAAGAGTCTTCTTTCCTTGTAAAAACAAAACTTATCAGACCGGTTTGAACAGTGCTTGCCTTCTTCCCAAGATATAACATGATAAAAGTAAGCATATTTTCCTTGCTTTAGCAAACTGTCCTACCCTTTCTAAGTTTGGATCAGCTTCAAACATTTTATCCTTTGTGCTTTCAATACCATGGAATATCTCTGAGAATTCTTTTAATATGAAGATTTTTGCTGGTGTCAATTTAGGACATCTTCCTCCTTCTCATCACAACTGCTTTCTTCATTTATGTCAGTAAGTTCGCCTTTGCTAAGTTCCCCTGACTGCATGGTGACAGTCTTCAATGGTGCCCGATGTCAACATCCCCACGATCAGTTATTTCCTCTATGAGTCCATCTACTTTGGGTTCAGATCCTACAAAGTTATTTGCACAATGCAGTACATTTCTGCCACATCATACACATATTCCTTGCTTCCATGATGCATGGATATTTTCAGCTGCATGTTTAGGTCATATTTCTTCCAAAACTCAGCTAAAGAAATTGCATGATCTCCCACTGTAGCACCAATAGCCTAGTCAACAGTCCCTCTAAGAAAATAGGCTTTTAAAAGTTGAAATAGCTCCTTGGTCTATTTCCTAGATTATTGAAAATGTTTTTGTAGTAAAAAGCCCATTTCCCACCTTTGTTCAAGTGTTGAAGAGAATTAGGTTGACCTGGAGCATTATCCAGCAGCAGGAGTGCATTAAAGTTAAATTATGTGGGTTTATCCCTGGGAGGCGAGGAGGCAACACAATTACATGTTTTGCTGTCTGTGCATGAGCTAAGTAACATGTGCAACGACAAATTACCAACAGACTTTGAAAGAAGTGATGCGATTGGTCACTGATCATGATGTACATTTGTTATTTACATAGTGATCGGTGGACTGAGGAACCAGCAGTGAATTATACTTTATGCTACAATAGCTACAATTAAGGTTGCCATATTTATTTGAGTGAATATGGGGTGGCAACTGAAGTTAGAATCCTGTTGCTCTCCAGCTGGTATTATTTAATTGGTATTATTTAACTCAACTGTGGTAATTGGATTTTGTGCTTACTCAAACTCAACAGAACGAGGAGTGTGTTTGTGTATACACAGACATATGTGCAAACACATACATATGCACATACGCATACATATATATACATAGCACATGGTAAGCACTGTTAACATTAACTTTTATTGTTATTATTAGGGTGGAGAATCACAGAAACAAAATAATCTAGAGATCAGCTGGAGCCTCCTTTCTCTTGAGCTCTCCACATGAATGATTGCAACCTTATTTCCACCAAGATTCTTGCAAATTCCCACATAATTGCAGGCATCTCCACCTCTAGACTCCTGCTTCCATAATACATGGCACCGCAGGAAAGAAGCTGAGTCATTTGCTACATTGCATTACATTTCTGAGAAGAACCGCCCCCCTCTCCGCCGCCCCCCCACCCCCGCCGCCTGACAAAATATTCCTCCTTGGCCTCTCCCTGTAAAGGTCCCAGCCTTGTCCATCTCACTGATTGACCTTCTCTCCATTCTCTGCTTCACAGAGCCTACTGGCCAAATTTCTCTCCAGACCTCAATTTTCCCAAAAGCAGTTCAGTCCTCCAGAGCTCCTGCTCAGCTCCCAAATTTGCATACTCATGAGCTCATAGAATGCTAGGAAAAGGGAAGGAAGGAAGGGAGAAGGGAAAGAAGGAAAAAGGAAAGAAAGTGTTTCTTTAAACCGGAGCCACCCACTTTAGAAGGCCATTGTAGTTAGAGTTGCCAGGTTTATTTTCGGGGGGAAAAAAGAAAAAAGTAAAAGACAAAGATGTAAGATTCCCAGCTAAATCTGAATTTCAGATAACAATGAATTTTTACTATAAGTGTGTCCCAGTATTCCATGGAACATACTTCTGCTAAAATATTATTTGTTGTTTACCTAAAATTCAAATGTGGCCAGGCACCCTGTATTTTACCCAGCAGCTCTCACTGTCGTGCTGCGAAGCACCCTCTCTTTTGCTATCTCACAGGAACAGTGAAGCACGAGAAGTGGGCTAGGAAGGACATGGGGAGCCTGCAAGGAATGCAGAGTGAGGGGAGGCCAACTCGGCCGGCAAGAGTCAGGGAGAGCTTCTAGAGGAGCTGGGGTTTGAAAGCTAAGGAGGACTTTTTCAGGCGCAAAGAGTACTGCACACAGAGGTGAAGGCAAGCACGAAATGAAGACGAGATGAGAGAGGGGGAGATTTCTTATTCAGGTAAAACAGAATTCCGCTTTCCGTCACTCATCGTTCACTTTCCTTAAAGGGTGAGATGCTCTTAATGATACGCTGTGCTGGGACAATTCAAGATAGTCATGGCTTGATTCGATCAAGATCCTGACACAGTAAACAGATGGTACAGTTTGCCGAGAGGGGCGATTTACAAAGGGGTGGCCAGGGTTTAGGAGAACCAACAAGAGACAGTGAGGCAACCCAAGATTAGTGCGGCAGGGAGCCAGCACCCCTACCCGCCACCCCACTGAGACTTGAAGAGCAAGCCGAGGAACGTGGCCAGCGCTGAGCCAAGAGTCAGGACCAGTCTCCCGAATTCAATCTTCTCTCTCTGTCCAGCTGAGGCCACCTAGAAGGTCAGCCTCTCGGAGCTCCAGGAGGGCTAGGGGAGGTAGAGTCAGGCAAATAGACAAATAGAGAAGACCCAGCACAAAACAAAACCATAAGGCACAGATTTTTCAAGAAAATCACATTGACCTCTTGAGTAGGGTCCTTAACTGTTAGGCACCATCCGAGTCTGATGTCACCACCACAGCGCCTTGTGTTTACGGTTCCACACACATTTCAGAAATGAAGGGGACCACGGGTGGCCTCTGGTTCTAATCATCTATCTGTACACTCAGAGACAAGGAATAACTCTGCATTATGTACATATTATGTGTGAAAGGGTCGAATATTTGCTCAAGGTCACAGTGCTGACAAGTGGTGCGTCAGGTGCAGGGGCAAAGACAACAAAAGCAACTTGAACTCTGATCACCTGTCCTTCAATATAATGTTCTTTGCTCTTCACTCTTCATGACTACAATAGAGTTAGTGGTCCTGTTTGTATTCCGGATCATAAATTTATGCTGATCTCAAGAGGAGACCTCTTGGCTTTTCTTTTTTTAACCATTTACTTACGTCTGTAAGTATACACGCAGAAAACAACCCCATAGGCCTATTATATTACTAAACACTCAGGTTCCACAGCCAAGGAGGAACCAGTAGAGGAATTTATTCTACAAAAGTATTCTTAATTCTGACGTATAATCACCTCTACAGAGTAATATGAATCTCTAATTTCTAAAGTCATTCGTTGTAGTTTCCTGGGGCCCACAGGTGTTTCCACTGGATGGATGGGGCCGTGTCTAATTGATATTCGGATAGCTCATTGAAAAGGGAAAAACGAAGTTACATGTTAGGCCCATCCGCTTAGTCGAAACAAGGTGATATAAATACAGGTTCTAAAACACTAATGAGGATCTGGGAAATGATTCTTTCAGAACATAGACATTTTCACCCAGGGGCAGCACTCGTGAGGCCGAGGTCAGAGTTGCGGGCAGGCCTCTGGGGCCACCCGCTGGAAATCTGTGTCACAACCATGTGTGACAGGCACACTGAGACAGGCTGTGGGCAGTCTGTCCACCCCGGGAGATTTTGGCTACCGTGGGGAGATAGCAGGCATGTGGTCAGACACACCAGGGTCTGGGCTAAGAGGTCTTCCCCCTTTCTAGCTGTGGGAATTGAAGCTAATCCTTAGCTTCTCAGAGCCTCATTTTTTCCATCTCTAAAATGGGAATAACAGTACTTTCCTGGCTCGACTGTGGTCTTAAAAATAAACATTGTCAACACATAGGCAGTGCTGGCTCTGTTCCAAGTATTGTTCGCAGTTTGTATGTTAGAGGTTGGAATGTGTCCTCCCGCGAAAGATACATCCAAGTCCTAACCCCTAGTACCTCAAAATATCACCTTATCTGGAAATTGGATCTTTAGAGAGGATGATCAAATTGAAATGGAGTCACTAGGCTTGGCCCTAATTCAAGATGACTGATGTCCTTATCAAAAGGGGAAGTTTGAGGGGTGCCTGGGTGGCTCAGTCGTCAAGCATCTGCCTTCGGCTCAGGTCATGATCCCAGGGTCCCGGGATCGAGCCCTGCATCGGGCTCCCTGCTGGGCGGGAAACCCGCTTCTCCCTCTCCCACTCCCCCTGCTTGTGTTCCCTCTCTCGCTGTCTCTCTGTCAAATAAATAAGTAAAAGCTTTAAAAAAAAAGGCGGGGGGGAGTTGGGACACAGAGGTGGACACACACAGAGGGAAGATGTGTGAAGACCCGGGGAGAAGATAGCCATCTCTAAGCCAAGGAGCACCAAGAGCTACCAGAAGCTAGAAGGAGCAAGGAAGGATACTCTCTCGGAGCTTTGAGTCGGAGTGTGACCCTGCCAACACCCTGATTTCTGACTGCGGGCACCCGGAACTATGAGACAATAAATTTGTGTTGTTCCAAGGTGCACAGCGTGTGGTACTTTGTTATAGCAGCTCCATGAAACTAACATAGCGTCTAATCCTGACAGTAAATTAGGGGATAAGTACTATTGTTAGCCCACTTTAGAGATGAAGTAACTGAGGCCCAGAGAGGAAACTTTCTTGATGTCTTTCAACAGCAGGAGTAGTGGATTCAACTCAGGGAGCCTGGAGCCAGAGTCCTTGCTCTTAACCAGGATGATCTACTAACACTAGCTCGCCAGTGTGTGAACCCGCACTCAGTACAATCCTCAGCGCTTAATAAGTGCACAGGGAGGCTGCAGCCGCTGCTGAGCTTGCTATTATGCAATCTATAAAGCCTCCACCTTCAAGGACAGGATGGCTTCAGGGCACCGGCTCTGTCCAGGTGTAAGGATGCAGGGCTCAGCCAATTCTGGAAGCACTTTTTAACTGGGGCAATGCATGGGGGCTGCTAGAGACCAAGTTAGACTCACTCAGGACGGCTTCACACCTGAAGGCCAAAGGTCTGAACCAATTTGACAGGTAATAAGCTTGGTCATAAGACTGATCAGCTTAGTAATAAGACTAGTTCTTGGCCACCTCGTAAGTATCTGGAATTAGGTGCTATATGCTTTCACCTTAGTCTTCAACATAACTCTAATAAGAGATGGGTACTGTTATCCTCATTGGCAGGCGGAGAACTAAGGCTTCAAGTGGCAGCACAGCTGGTAAGAGGGCAGAGGCCCAATTCAAAGCCAGATCCCACCGATTCAGTGCCCTCAGGCTTCCCAGCATCCACCCCCTTCCAGCCACCGGGCTGTTTATCAGCCCATCAGGACGCGGTCGTGGTAAGAGAAATTGCCTCATAACCCAGGTTCGCTTCTGAGACTCTCACCAAGGTAACCACATGGAGGTGCACAGATCTCCAGAAAGCCAGACACTTTTATCTTTTACAGTGGACTCTCATACACAAACATTACCATAAATATCTCTAAAGAAGGGAATGCCGCCAGACAAGGGATACCGACGAAGCAGATAGGGATCATACATTCCCTCTTCCTCTGGAAAAAGTCCAGCTGTGAAAAGAAAGGCTCCCAAAGGTCTGAAATCCGGGGGTCTCAAGTGAATGGGTGCATTTTAAAGACTGAATGTATATACAACACCTCAAATGGATGTGGCTCCAGGAAATAACTATATACCTGATTCAGAGCCAGGCAACCCGAGAATGTTATAAGCCAAACTTTCTACCACTAGACCCCTCTCAGCACTTTTTCCTGAGAATTTGGAAGCTCTAAAGGTTAGTTTAGACCTTATTTAGATCGGCGAACTTTCAGATGACTACTTGATACCCAAGAGACTTGAAAGAATTAACAATGCATTGCTCAAAGCACCTAACTTACAAGTTGAAATTGGTTTTAAGGATCACCTCAGTTGGGAAATACATCTTATTTTCTTAACTTGTTCAAAGACAGAATTTGGTATGTTAAAGAAGGGGCTTCAAATGAAATAGGCAAGCTCCAGTTGAAAGAAAAGCTCAAAATTTGCACGTCTTTAAATGCAACTACTGATCTATGTGCCAGACACAGTCATGATTAGAGTCTGAGTCACAGATATTGCAAGACCGAGATAACAGGCTTTGATTATAGCACGAAGTGTAGGGACTGCAACAAAAATAACCCCAAATGTTAAAAAGGAGAGAGAGTTTTTATTAGAGACATTCACACTCATAGTTTTGAGGTCACTGGACTCAAAAAAAATGCACGGTTTTATTTTTCGGGCATGCCCTCGATTGGTGCAATTATTTAACAACCAGAATACAGGAAAAGAAACACAAATTATTTTCCTGCATAAGGACAAAAATGTAAGTTTTGGCGCTTTTATTTTAAACACTATTTTTGGAAAGCTGACTTTTTAAAAATCAAAGCTCAAAGAATTTTCCAAACAATTTAATCTATCCTCACCTCTATGCGCAGTTAGAAAAAAGCCTGAATTAATTATTGCATTAAGATGGAATCTCTTTTGAGAGACACATTCCCATTTTACTGAGTACTTCTAGGGACTTCTGGAGATGGAAGGTATTTGAAAGAGAAACTTCTTATTCCTGGCCCTTATTCTTGCGCACAAGAGTGAAATTCAGCCAATACCTTTATCCTGAAACACTGTCTCCCTAGTGATAAAGCCTCCATCTCCCCCCCTCCCGCCCCCGCCACTGAACTGTCCTCCTCTCCCCCGGTTACATAAGATTGGCCACATTCCTCACACTACTTGGGGTGGTTACTTGACCATAAAACAGGCTCCAGCCCCCCTCCTAGCCTGTCTGCCTGCAAGTGTTTACATTCTCTCCTCTCACCCAGGACAGCAGCTCTTGCCAGGGCAGGGGAGCGCAGGGGGTGGTTCCAGTTCTCCAGTTGTCCCACCTGTGGCTGGAGGAGGGGTGGGGAACAAGGATGGAGAGTTCAACTCAGTAAAAAAAAAAAAAAGGCGCATGTAGTTCTTGGATCCAACCCACACCCTCCAATCCAGCTTTTCAATTGGTGTAGAATCTGGGATGACCGATGGGTGATCTCCAACAACAGGGACCAGATATCAAAATATTATTGGATCAACCATTAATTCCAGAAACCGATAAAGAATTATCAAATTCAGCTGTTCAGGAGTGTGAGGTAACCAGCAATGTCAATGGCTCAATCTAGTGTGGACCCACCAATCTATAAAAATAAAAACCGTTCCACCTCAAGCTTTTCTTTTCGGTAGGAACAAATGGAAGAAAACTACCTTTTGTCAGTGTGATTAGTTTTGTTTGTCGTTGCTAGAACGTGTGAGGTATGATGCTGGCCTGTCCATGTTCACTACCCTGGGCCAGGTGTGGCCGTGGAGAAGGGAGACCAGCTGCCCAGCTTCCCAAGTCATGGGAGGAAAAAACAGTTTAGGTCACCACTCTAGCCACAGTTTATCTGCTCTGATCAATGAGCACCAGCGATCAGCATGTAAATGGAGGGCTTTGGAGTTGACACTACGCCTCACCTAATGATTTGTGTATATAGTTCTGCTTGGGTGCTCTTAGCATACGTAAGATGTGTTGAAAGATAATTTGCCTTGCGGATGAAAGAGTAACTCAAATGAGCAATTCTTCGCTTGGCTAGGTGCGAGAAGTATCTTTTTGATATCTTGATAGTTTCTCAGTCCAAAGAGTCGACACCAGGGGAACAGAGGAGCTTTTTGAGTTAAAAATAGAAGCTCAGGCAGGATGAGAACTGGCAGGAACTGAGGACCTGTGAGAAGCCTGTGGCCTAGGGGAGGGCGTGTTGGAGCCCACCAGACCAAAGTCGGGATCCTACCCCTGCCGTGGGAGCTCACACAAGTCATTTAACTTTAATGAGCCTCCATTTCCGCATCAGGAAAATGGAGATAATCATACTTTCTCGCAGAGTTAAATAATTGGAGTAGCTAGACCGTTAACACACGGTAGGCACATGGTAGGCATTTGGTAGATGCACACCATCACCTAAATCCCCCTTTACAGGGCAATGCTATCAAAGGGCGTGCAGGGGTCAATGGCTTCTAGGGAGGGCGGAGGCCGGGCCGCCTCTTATTTCGTGTTTACACAACACGGTCTGAAGCCGACTCTCAAATCCTTGAAGGAATAGGGAAAAGAAGCATTGCCACAGACGTGCCTTGCTCAGGAAAGTTTGGGAGGGGTGAATCCCACATTCAGAACCTAACCGTGGAGGACTGAGAAAACGTCGTCCCTGTGCCGGGGACATGCCTGGCCCGACACTGCCCTCTCCTGGCGGTCACAAAAATCACCGCCACCTGCAGCCACACCAGGGCGGTGCTAGGAGCCTCGCGCCTGTGCCCGCCACGCGTTTCGGTTTTGCAGTTCACGGTGTGAGGGCACCCCAGGATTCTTAAGGCTGTTTGGGAAGATGCTAAACATGCCAAGAATCCGGGCCGAGGTAGGCAGCGAGGCCCGGGGAGCCGAGGGGCCGCGCACCCAGGGGAGCCCCTTCAGTCACTGCAGCAAAAGTGAACCGCGCAACCTGCAGAGCCGGGAGCCATCGCCCAGTTTGAACGTCACTCGTTGTGGTTCTCGTGTTGTTTCCACGTCCTCAGCCACCCCGCCTCCCATCCTCATCTTTGTTTTGTTTCACTTTTCTTCTTGTTTGCTTCTAGTCAGTATTTGCTTCTCTTCGGTGTTTTATTATCCTACCCTTCATCACCCTCCTCTTCCTTTCTCTTTGCATTGAGGCCAGTGATTTTGAACCCCAATTTGTAACGGTCCCTGCAATGAGCATTTAACTTCTCTAGCACCCCTGTGCCCTCCCGGGAGCCGCTACCCCTGCCCCTGGGGAAATGCCTCCCCCCAGCACACGGTCCATTCAGCAGCTTGGATGACCAGACCTCTCTGACTACAGTGAGTCGGAAGAGGGGGGCCACCTATGCCAAGCCGGGCCCCATTCGTGGCTGCAGTGACAGGTGCTCCAGGATCCGGGCTGTGCAGGTCAGGCACCTGCCAATGCATTCCCCAGGCTGGACACGCCATCTCTTTTGGTGGCCAAGCTGGGAACACGTGCTCCCTGGACGGAGGACCTCGGGCTGCAGTCGGGGCGAATGTGGGCGGCGGGAAGGGAGCAGCAGAGACGGAGGTGGGGACTGAGTCCTGCCAGGGTTTCGTCCTTAGCTCTGCTCCCAGCACCGCCCCCCCCGCCCCCCCCTCCCCGCCCTGCCCCGTGTGCCTCTGGACGGAGAAGCTGCCCGAGCCTTCTCTGTCCACAGCAGCGGGCTTGCATTGCCACCACTCGGGTCCTTTACCTTTTCCAGGGTTCCTCTCCCGGCGTCCAACACAAGGCTCTGTGGGCATTTCTGGCCGCTTGGCCCTCCTCGCTCTCAGCTCCCAGGGCCGGGCCGGGGTCCTGGCCGTTGAGGGCGCCGCCTCAGGACCCTCTAGAGTGAGGTCCCCGACTCAGGGGCACATGGCTCTGAGCACCAAGCCTCAGCACGGTGGCCTTGGCCTCCCTCCAGGCTGACTCACCCATGGCAAAATCTCACAGTGCTTCTGTGCTAAGTGCACGGTCATCTCTTCTGGAGCGCTTAAAGTTTAGAAGTTCTCTTTCATGGAAATGTTCAAACGTACAGAAAGAGTAGGATAAACAACAGCAAAGAACATTCTGCCTTGGCTTCCGGTTTCCCTTCCCTCGCTGGAATAATTGTAAAGTAAATCCCAGACATCATATCTTAAATCTTAAATACTTCTATTTCTTATATTGAATAACTTTTTTTAAGATTTTATTTATTTATTTGACAGAGAGAGAAAGCACAAACGGGGGAGTGGGAGAGGGAGAAGCAGATTCCCCGCTGAGCAGGGAGCCTGAGGTGGGGCTCGATCCCAGGACCCTGGGACCATGACCTGAGCCGAAGGCAGACGCTTAACGACTGAGCCACCCAGGCACCCCATACTGAAGAACTTTTTAAAAAATGACATTGTTTCACACCCAATAAAATGAATGATAATTCTTCAATATCATCTGTTACCCAGTCCACGTTCAGATTTCCCTAATAATCTCAAAAATGCCTGTGCAGTCGATCTCTTTGAATCAGGGTCCAAACAAAACCACATATTGTATTTGGACATGGCCAACGAGCAAGGCTTCTCCTCTATTTATTTCTTTATTTATTTATTATTTATTCTTTTTTTTTTAATTGAGAAAACTGGGTCTTTTGTCCTGAAAATGTCTCATATTATAGATTTGGCCTATTATATTCTTGTGGTGGTATTAACATGTTCCTTCATCTCCTGTATTTCTTGAAAACTACTAGTTCAATCTAGAGGTCTGATTAGACTCAGGTTCAGTTTTTTTAAGGCAAGAATCCATCATCGGTGGGACTATTTTCTTGCTCTTGCATCACCTCATGTGCTCATTACATCTGGTTATCTAACTTTTTGTTACGCTTGATCTGTAGGTTTGGATGGTGTTAGCCTAATCCATTTACTGTCAAACTTCCCATGAACCTTCATCTACTGGTTTGAGCAACAACCACCATCCACCAACGGTCGCCACCTACATCCTTTCCTTTTATAAGTGTTGCAAAATCCCTCCCTTCCCAAGTGAAACCATTTTTCTGGAAACAGGTTCTTTTTGGAATTTCCATGGGGCCTGTATATGCTTTATGCTCAAGTGGGTGGGTGTATCAGGTGTCTATTACTGTGTAACAAACGACCTCAAATCTTTTTTTTTTTTTTTTTGCTGTCTGCAAGCGATTCATTTTATTTTTTGCTTTTTTATTGTATTTATTTAACATATAACATATTATTTGTTTCAGGGGTACAGGTCTGTGATTCAACAGTCTTGCACAATTCACAGCACTCACCATAGCACATACCCTCCCCAATGTCCATCACCCAGCTGCCCCCTCCCTCCCACCCCCCTCCCCTCCAGCAACCCTCAGTTCGTTTCCTGAGATTAAGAATTCCTCATATCAGGGCACCTGGGTGGCTCAGTTGGTTAAGCAACTGCCTTCGGCTCAGGTCATGATCCTGGAGTCCCGGGATCGAGTCCCGCATCGGGCTCCCTGCTCAGCAGGGAGTCTGCTTCTTCCTCTGACCCTCCCCCCTCTCATGCTCTCTCTCTCTCTCATTCTCTCTCTCAAATAAATAAATAAAATCTTTAAAAAAAAAAAAGAATTCCTCATATCAGTGAGATCACATGATACTCGCCTTTCTCTGACTGACTTTTTTCACTTAGCATAATACCCTCTAGTTCCATCTCCATCATTGCAAATGGCAAGATTTCTTTTTTTTGATGGCTGCATAATGACCTCAAACTGTAAGTAGTTTAAAACAACAGCAATCATTTATTCGTCTCACAAGTCTGCAGTTTGGGCAGAGGTCGGGAGGGGAACTCCTCTGTTCTATGTGGCATGAGCAGGGGCAGCTCACGGGGGTGACTGACACCGCAGGGCTGGAAATACCGGAAGGCAATGGATGCTGGTCGTGGCCTGAGCTGGGGCCCTCAGCCGCCACACCACATGTGGCCCTTCCGCATGGCTGCTTGGCTTCTTCAAAGCATGGCAGCTGGCCCCAAGGGTGAGAAACCCAAGAGAGCAAGTAGAAGGAGTTGTATTTTTATGACCCAGACCCAGAGGTCACCCAGCCCCATTTCTCTTGGGCTCTATTGGTCAGAGCTGTCACTGGGGTCCACCTAGGTTCAAAAAGAGGGAATACACAGAATGTCTTAGAAACACTCTTGGTTTAAATACCCATTTCTGGAGTACGTATTTTCAAGACACAATGTTAGGTACTGTGAAAAGTAGAAGATTATTAGTCGGACATGATCTCAGTATTGGAGATCCACCAAGGGACACATTTGGTTGGTCAAGTCTGAGGGACCCTACAGCTTATAATTCTTTTAACTCTGAAGAAAGGAGAATGACAGAGGCTCAGACTCTAGTGAGATTACAACTGAGTTAGAAATTAGGATCAATTATGGGGCGCCTGGGTGGCTCAGTCGGTTAAACGTCTGCCTTCAGCTCAGGTCATGATCCCAGGGTCCTGGGATCGAGCACTACATGGGGCGCCCTGCTCAGCAGGGAGTCTGTTTCTCCCTCTCACTCTCCTCTGTGCTCTCTCTCTCTCTCTCTCAAGTAAATAAATAAAATCTTAAAAAAAAAAGAAATTAGGACAATTATGAGGAAGGGGCAAGATATAAAGAAACACCTTTACTGGACAGTGAAAGAGGAAGCTCCTAGAAGAGTCCCTAAGTACTTCTTTTGAAATAAAATAGGGTATCAGTCGATCATCCAATCAATTATAAGAGATCTCAATGCTTTAATCCTATGCCAGGTCAATGAAATATACAAGATACTAGATGTCTGCAACATACCTACTAATAACCAATGAGCACCATATGAGAGCAGAAGCTTCTACTGTGTGCCAAGTCCTGTCCTGAGAGGTTTCCAGGATTATATAACCTTATCTTCACAGTAGCCTTAGGTAACAGATAGTTTACGAAGGAAGAACTGAGGCCCAGATACTGAAGTAAGTTATGTAAATTCCCCTGCCAGGATTGGAAACAATCTATATTTAATTTGCACCCAAAAGTATCTTAAAATATTATTTTGTAATGAAGTATATGCACTTGAGTTTACCAGGTAGTATGGGAATTTCCCAGGGGACATGAAGGGGCAAAGGTGGTGACATTAGCGTGGCATGCAACTTGCACAGGCCCTCAAGTCCATGGAGCCGCACACTGCACCCTGGTTCCACCAACCACCCAGCTGGTCACCTTGGGGGCCTCCCAGTTCCTTCATCTTTGAAATGAAGGAATTGCAATCTATGCACCTGCTAACTTTGTACTTGTATGCACTCACTGGAAATAATCCATCCCCATAAACGCATTAAGAAACAATGTACCCTTTGCTGCAGATTTCCCAACAATACACTGTGCACAGCACTTACTCCAAACTCCCACAAGGTAACAGTGCTCCAGTCTTTCTTCTCTCCTGGCAGCTCCCAGGACCCTTCTCTCTCTTCCCCCGTACCCCACAGTGCTGTTTTGATACTTGACCCCCTCCCACCCAGATCTATCCCTTTGTTCCCTAGGCCTCTCATTCTCTCTTTAACCTCTGGCAGAGGCCTTCAGCTTGTTCCGAGTCCCAGTTTCCAAACCTGCAAACCCACACGCATCTCTGCTTGAGTAAACTAGGATCCACTCCCATTCAAAATCAGTGGAAGACTATAAATGACACATTATCTTTTTTCTTCTTACAGGGGATGAAAGAGAGGTAATTCATGTAAACGAATCACATAATAATCACTAGATTAAAGGCAACTATTCTTTTCATAACAGCCCTGCTCTCTTCCCGTCTACACCACTGCTGAGTTGATGCCAAAGGTAAATGGCGGAAAAGCCCTTCCTTTGGGGCTACCGCTGCAGAAGAGGACATTTTATCACACCATTGGGAAAATCAAAGCCAGCACTGGAATGGGAACCTCCAAGAAAAGACTAGGAAAGGTGAGTCAATATCCCAAGCTTGTGTGTTTGTTAAGTGGCAGAGCTCAGATCCAGCTCCAACGGTATAACTGCAGAGCCAGCACCCGTGGCCAGCAGAGCGAGGCCTTTCTCAGTGTCATCTTTACCATCACAACTAACAGGTGCCAAAAACTAAGTCTATGCCAAACTGGATACAAGGTGCCTCCCCAGCATTACTTTTTTAATCGTCACACCACCCCTGTGAAGTAGACACGTCATCATCTTCTTTTGATCTAGGCGAGCAGATGGAAGCCCAGAGAAGTTAGGTGGCCTACTCAGGGTGACTAGGGGACAGATATAAGCATGCACACAGGCCATTGGACTTGGGTTACGGCTCCTGAGCAGTCTGCCTTTCCATGGGCCACAGGGAGCACACCTCTTTCTGCATGGGACTGCAGGAAGGGAAGCACTTGGTGAGGGCCAGAGCTCTGGGCACCGACTGTATGGAGGCGTGACCTGTAATGGATGTTGTTAGCTCGGATACTCTCAAGCTGGTGGGGCCTGAAGAAAAGCCTGTTAGAGTTGACTGAACCTCTTCCAGTAAGAAGACTTCGTCATGAGACTTAACATAGGACTATGAAAACACCGAAACGTAAGTGACAGCTATCTGCACACCATTTTTGCTGTCCGGGTTCTGATGGTCATCATGGTGGGGGAAATGTGGGCAAGAGGAAGGAATCTGGCCTGGAGAGAGACTTGGTCTTCAGCTACAACGTGAGGCTCAGCTTTCTCATCACTAAAGCGGGACTAAAAGAATCTCACCCCTTTGCACCGGATTAAGAAATCCTAAGGAAAAATAAGTTAATAAATATGAAAATGTTTGAGAGCTCTTTGGAAGAAAGGTGCCAGAGAAACATGACGTGATATTTGTGTGAAATATGCATATGTCGTGTTTGTATATACCATCGCACTGAGAGCTCTATGCTTCCTACTCGTACTGGACCTACTAGATTGTCAGACTAATGGAAAGTAACCAAAACACATGATACTATTAGGCAGATACTGAGTATGTAGAAATATGTGAATAGCTTTTCATTTTATTTTCTATTTTTTTTTAAAGATTTTATTTATTTATTCATGAGAGACACAGAGAGAGAGAGAGCGAGAGAGAGGCAGAGGGAGAAGCAGGCTCCCAAGGAGCAGGGAGCCCGAGGCGGGACTCGATCCCAGGACTCTGGGATCATGACCTGAGCCGAAGGCAGACGCTTAACCATCTGAGCCACCCAGGCGCCCGAATAGCTTTTCATTTTAGATTGCCAGTTATTGTTGCCAACCACTACACAGCCAATGAGGTAGGTTACACCTGAACATTGTGAGCATAGGTACTTTCCACCATTGACAGGCATGTGCGAACACTCATGGGAAGCCTGGCAGGTTAGATACTCCAAAGGGCTCTCCCTCTACAATATAACTACATATATAATAGAACTAGATCCTAGACAGAATATACCGCGCACGCGCACACACGCACACACGCACACACACACACACACACACACAGCATTTAAAATTTTGCTAAGCTCACAAATGGTCCCAGATCAGTAGTGTGCCTTCTTTCCCGGAGAAGCAACTGAATCTCTTCTCTCAAGGAAAGTCCCAATTTAAGTCCTCAGATTTCCCACAGACTAAGTTCAATCAAATATGAGCTTAAAAAAAAAAAAAAAAGACCAAACACACAGAGAAAGAAATCATGTGACACAGGCAGGTAGTTCTCAACAAATGTCTCTTGCCGTCCTTCCATAGGGACTCATTGTTGCTGGGAAGCAAATGTCCAGCCAGCAATGATAGTTTCCAGCCACGTTTGTATCTAGGTGGAGCCGTGAATGCACTTTGGCCAACAGAAAGAAGGCAGAAGTGGTAAAAACCATTTCTCGGCCTGGCCCACAGTGACTACGTCTGTGATCCTCTGCAGTCTCTCCCTGTCCACTAGCAGGATGGTGGTGATCAGGGTGATGCTGGATGCCACACGTCAAATATGGCATAGCCGTCGCCAGTCAAGGTCCCTTAATGACTGCATGGAGTGAAGTCCCACCTCAATCCACCTACTTGACATTATGCAAGTAAGAAAAGAAATGTAGAATGTTAAGCCACCGCGATTTGGGAGTTTAAGTGTGTAGAAGTCAGTTTGACTTTAACTAACTAATCAGTCAACCCAGAGTCAGCAAAAACAACTCAAATTTCGCACCAGGAGTTTAAAAGTTTGGGATTACCATAGCTAGAATAGAATATGAGATTTTTTACATGTTTAATAGAAGAGAATCAAAATTATCAAGGAACAGAAGACTATCGAAAATAACGAGGGAGGCATTTGGACATTAAAAATATAATCATTTAAGATAAAATTTTGGTGGTCAGCTAAACAGCAGAATAAACCCAGCTAAAAAGATGGTAAACTGGAAGATATAATTGAAAGACCCAGAAGTCAGCATATAAGAGAGAGAGATTAAAATATGACAGAAACACTGTAGTGGGTTTGAATGGTGGCTCCTCAAAAGATATATCTACCCAGAACCTGTGGATGTGACCTTATTTGGGAAAAGGATCTTTACACATGTACTTAAATTAGGGAACTTGAGACGAGATCATCCTGGATCATCCACGGGTCTTTACAAGTAGAGGAGAAGACACAGATACACACACAGGAGAAGGCCATGTGTGGACGGAGACAGTGATCAGTGATGAATCTACAAGCCAAAGGATCCTGGCAGCACCAAGCTAGGAGAGAGGGATGGACAGATTCTCCCTTGGAGCCTCTAGAAGGAACCAATCCTGCCAACATCCGGATTCTGACTCTGGCCTCCAGAGCTGTGAGAGAATACATCTCTGTTGTTTAAAGCCACCTTGTTTGTGATAATTTGTTATGGCAGCCCCAGGAAGCTAATACAAGGACTCAGAGATACAAAGAGCAGAATGAGAGGTTCTAATTTACATCTAATAAGAGACCGAGGAGGAAGAACAGGGAGACTGGAGGAAGGTCAGTAGTACAGAGATGACGACTGATAATTTTCCGAACTAATGAAATACACGAATCCTTAGGTGATGACAACATATAAAAAGGCAGGTTAAATTGTAATATCGTAATTCATATCAAAACAAACTGTAGTGAGAACGCAGAACATCCTTTCCTTCAAATCCCCAGGTAATTTCTACCTGGGAGTAGAATTACCTGGCCAAGGGTAGCATTTGCCCCAGATAGTCACGGTTCATACCTGTTGTTCCAAAGTAATGATTCTTAGAAACTTTTTCCTTCTCAAAAGTGTCCTGATGGATTGCATCGATTTTGAACATCACCCAGTTCCCCCCATAAAGACAAAGAAGGTCTACAGCAGAATTGTGAACCTCAAGGGTAAAGGCTGTGGGAACAACCCAACCAATGCTACAAAGAGCCACGTGTGGGGGCAGCAGAGGGAGGGTACTTCTGACCCTCTTCTAGAATAATGCCAACACCTTGAGACCTTTTGATGCACATCGCCGTCTTCCAACTTACATGACACCTTGCCTTGACTTGGATTTTTAAAAAAAAATTGTAGTGTTCTTGCCAAAAAAAGATTTATTTGAATCTAGTCATGAGGAAAAATCAGACAAAAATGCAGCCGGTTTATAAAAGAACTGGCTGGGCTTTTCGAGAATGTTAACATTACAAAAGTCCAAAAAAACCCAAAATGTCAAAGATAATATTCTTAATAGAGAGCAAAAATCATGGCAACCAAAGGTACTATTTGAACCTTGATTAGAATTTTTATTTCAAAAAGGCTATAAAGCATACTTTTTGGGCAATTGAGAAAATGTGAAAATAATCGTGGTTATATAGGAGAGCATTCTGTACATGCTGCATTATTTAGAGGTGAAGTGTCATGATATCGGCAACTTCTCTGCAACTGGTTCAACAAAAACAAAAACAAAACAGAAACCTCTATTTCTCAAGTCAGAATAAAGCAAATGTGTCAAATGTTAACACTTAGAGAACCAAGTGAGGGGCACACAAATATTCCCTAATTCCATAATACTCTCAGGATTTCTTTAGCTTGAAGCTCTTTTATTATAAAAATCTGGGAAATATTCAGAGGATGGAATTCTATTCAGCAATAAAAAGGAACAAAGCATGGATATGAACCTCAAAGCTATTCAGTTCAGCTCAGTAAAAGAAGCAAGACCCAAGAGACCATGTATTGAACGACTCCATTTATGTGAAATATCCATGGGAGGCAAAGCTAAAAAGTCATAAAGTAGATTAGTGGTTGTCTGGGGTAGAGGTAACGACAAATGGGAGTTAACAACAAATGTACATGAGGAGTCAGACCACCAAGATGAGAAGAGAGAACAAGAAGAACTGGTACCAAACTCTGAGGAGCCCCAGTGTGAAGGAACTGGCAAAAAAAAAAAAAAAAAAGAGTCAGTGGAACTTACTAGAAGGTGAGATTGAGAGGCGCGAGGACACTCAGAACCTAACAGAGACAGTCTCTAGAAGGCAGGCATGGTCAAAAAGTAAAATGCCACAGAGAAGTGCTGGAAGATGTCGCTGGATCTTGCTATTAGAAGGTATTGGGTGAACTTAGGAAGGGCAGTTATGGTAGAAAGATGACATCAAAAGTCAAACTGTACTTCACATACCTGCCCAACCCTGGTCTGAGCTGAAGCCCCCTAACCGTCTTCCTGCTTCCACCCTTACCTTAGGCGGTTCCTCATCTCGGCGCCCCAGTAGCCAGGGTGATCTTTCTAAAATGAAAGGTGTATCACTCTGCTCTTCCACTCAAAACCCTCCAGAGGCGTTCCGCGTACTCAG
The DNA here is from genome assembly GCF_037043125.1 of Eumetopias jubatus. Classification (NCBI taxonomy): domain Eukaryota; kingdom Metazoa; phylum Chordata; class Mammalia; order Carnivora; family Otariidae; genus Eumetopias; species Eumetopias jubatus. Next base: position 15,586,437 of record NW_028274808.1, read on the forward strand.
GATACGATTCAAAGTCTACACCATGAACTGCAGAGACCTGACGTGGCCTTGAGTTAGTTCAGGTCCTTTGAGAAGAAGACCCTGAGCCAAGAGCCAACACACATGAGATGTACCAGGGAAGCATCTATGATGCATGCAGGGGAGGAAAGGGCTGACGTGCGTAGAAAGGAGACGGAGAAGGAGAAGGAAAGGGTTGGGTAGAAAGGATCTCACAATTCTGAGAAATTTGGGCCAGGCTGAGGGGGTGCCTTCAACCAAAGTCACCAGTAGGGGAATGGGCCCGCCCTCGGACCCCCACCTTGCTCACTCATCAGTGAGGATCAGCCTGGGGGACGTGGGGTTGCAGCACCAACACAATGGTGGCCTGTGGGTTAACTGTAAAATCTGGAAATCTGAGCAGTGCATTTTCAGGGCTGCCACACCGCTTGTTACTTTTCAGACCTCATCTGCCACCCTCCCCATCACTCACCTCCAGTATCCCCAGCATGTGCCAGCCTCGGAGCTTCTACCCGTGCTGGTCCCTCTGCTTGGAATGCTTTGCCCCCGGAAATCTACATGGCTGGCCCCCTTACTTTCTTTAGGCCTCTGCTCAGATTCCATCTAATCAGAGAGGCATTTCCAGACCACTCCGTAAAATGGCACTCTTCATCGTTCTCGGTACACTTAGCCTTGAACTTTCTCCATAGAATTTATTGCGCCTAACATTATTTATAACCTATTGGTTTATTTGTGGCACTTCACAGGAACAGACGCTTCATGAAGGTAGAAGCGTTGTCCTGTTTTGTTTGTGGGTGTCCCCAGTGCCCAGAAGAGTGTATCTCTGGGCCCGTGGAAGGCACTGGATAATTTCTGAATGAATGATAAGTGAATGATGAACAGCTTTTATGTCCACAGAGCTAGTGCTCTGAGAATATTTATTTAATGAATGAATGAGTCAGGCGCTATCCCAGGAGGAGGGGATAGAGCACTGAATGAGACCAAGTCCCTGATGTCACGGAGCATACATTCCGTCATAAAACTAAAAGATTGATGACTGCCTGCTGGAGCCTCATAGATCATTTATGAAAGCAGAGGAATCTTGTCATAAGTCCCTTTAAGTTCACTTTAAGGGAGCAAACTCTTCCAGGAGACTATCCCAGGAAAGAAGGTAACATGGCCCATGGGTTGAACAAGCCCAGCGGTCTTTGTTTTTATCCGTGAGTTTATATTTTAATTCTAGAAGCCAAGCATTGGTTTACATTGTGCCTGAAGCCTTTCCCAGTGGTGTCTCCTTAAGAAACCGTTAACTGAGCTTGGCTTCTGTGAGCTCAATTCTGAGACTTACAAAGCAAACATTTTCTTAAAATACCAATCCAGTTCTGTTTAACAAAACCAAACATCGTCTGAGGTTTTTGCTCCAAGTAAAAAAAAGGCCCTTTTCACTCCTCCCGATATTATCTAAAGACCTGGGAACCCATGCTCTACTTGTGTCATCAGTAGGTACATGACGAGAAGCTTCCATACAAGCTGCGTCTTGGCCTTGCCACTCTGTGCTGGCTGCTGGTCCATAGGACCATAGACAGACAGACGGACGTCTCAGGTGAAACATACCAAGAGCTCAGGAGAAGCCGTATGTGAAAACTGAAGCCAAGTCACTCCAGCCCTCTGAAAATGTACGAACAGTACATTTATCATGGAGCACTCCTTATCAAGGAGTAGCAATTATGGTGAGAAAAGATTAAGGAGAATACACCACCAATTAAATGGTGGAGACATTTCAAAATAAAGACATCAAACCGTAAACCTAAGATTCATTCTTAATCCCCCAGGCCCACTCAGAAAGCCATTTTTGCATCTCATTTTTTTCTTTCCTTATGTGATTGAGGGGGTACTGATTGCCATGTAGGAGTCAAACTCTGGCCTCATGTTCACTTGGACTTGAAACTGAATCAATCTAGAAAGATGACAGATAAGGTGATCGAGCAAACCAATGTGTTTGCCATTCTTTCAAAACTGAATTTCCTGGATTTTCCCTGTGTAACCGACCAGGGTGGCCGCTCAGCCTTTCGGGCCGTCTCGGGGCTGGAGGCCTAGGCTGCGCAACTCTGTGTGCTGAGCCAGGGGCTGCGCCGCGCAAATGGATCAGGGCTGAGAGAATAAATAGTTCCTCGTGGTCACACTGGGGACTTCTTCCCTTGGCCACCCCCTCTTTTTGCTGCCATGACTCCGTGTGGGGTTTCCTCCAGTGAAATCAGAGGGGGATGGAGTCCGTCAGATATTTCCCCCAAAGAATGAAACTTTATATTCCTCTAGGAAACTGGTAGTGAAGGATGTGATTTTAAATAGAAATTTCTGGCCTAGGTTTCTAATCCCCCAAATCCTACCTCAAGCCAGGCCATTTTCCTTCTTTTTAAAATCATAACGCTGCCTCTTACCAGGGCAAGGGGTGTGTGTAAAAACTAAATTCATGATTTGAAAAGGAAATGTGTGGACATCTGGCTTCCAATGCTAACCGAAGCTGCAGTTCCAGCTCTGCTGTTCCCCGCTGATGGCAGCGAGGAGGAGACACAAGGTCCAAAAACAGAAGCACCCTTCCTTTGATGGGAGCTGGGGCCGGAAAGTTTAGGGGGAACGGATCCCCAATGACGGATAAGAAACAGCCCCTTCCTATAGCTTCGGGATTCACATCCCTGAAGCCCTCAGCTCCCTCTTTTTTTATTTTTATTTTTTTATTATTTTTTTAAAAGATTTTATTAATTTGACAGAGAGAGACACAGCGAGAGAGGGAACACAAGCAGGGGGAGTGGGAGAGGGAGAAGCAGGCTTCTCGCTGAGCCGGGAGCCCGATGCGGGGCTCGATTCCAGGACCCTGGGTTCATGACCTGAACATCCCAGGGTCCTGGGATCGAGCCCCACAGCAGGCTCCTTGCTTGGCTGGGAGTCTGCCTCTCCCTCTCCCTCTGCTGCTCCCCCAGCTTGTGCTCTCTCTGTCTCTGTCAAATAAATAAATAAAATCTTTAAAAAAAAAAAAAAAGAAAAGAAAAGAAAAAAGAAATGAGCTGAGAAAGACTCTGAGGCCACAAAGTCGAGAAAGGGCCATGGGCCAGGCTAGAACCTCCATCTCTGGCTTCCAGCTCATGGCTCCCCTTGCACACATCTCTTCAAGAGACCAGAGAAGCGACTGGGCCAACACCCAGCACTGGCCTATTAATGTGGACAAGGAGGGACTCCTGTGAGGGGAGAAGGGGTCGGATTTGGCAATGAACTGAAAAAATATAAAATATGGCTAAGTAAAATAACAAAGCAATCCGGTTTTGGCAGAACATCGCCTTTTTATTTCATGTTATTAAGGAATTCTTATTCTCCTGCTGACCACAAAACCACCCGGAAGCCGGCCTGGGGCAGGAGACCTTCTACCTCACACCAAGTCGCCCCTGGGAACTGTTGTTTCTGAGAACTTTTCCAGACTCTCCATTGTAAATGCCTCAAACTCCCAAACCTGCAATCTCTGGGGAGTACAAAAGAAGTCGTTTCAAATCACCCGGGCGCTCGCTCACTCACCAATTTGGAATTTAGCAAAAAGGCAAATCGTAAGAGTTTTAGGTTGGGTGTCTATTTGCCTTTTTTTTTTCAATTTATTTTTTATTTTTATTTATTTTGTTTTATTAGTTATGTCAGTCACCATACATTACATCATTAGTTTTTGATGTAGGGTTCCGTGATTCATGGTTTGCATACAACACCCAGTGCTCCGTGCAGAACGTGCCCTCTTTAATGCCCATCACCGGGCTAACCCGTCCCCCCACCCCCCTCCCCTCTAGAACCCTCTGTTTCTCGGACTCCATCGTCTCTTAAAATCTTTGCGTTTGCAAGATACTTAACGATATCCGTTTCTGCTTTGTGTTTCTAGGGCCTGTCCTGGGTTGGGTGTGGACTGACCTGGGGGAGAAGATGACAGAGAGAAACACAGAGCTCGGTCCGAGGCGATCTTGGCCATTTCTGCTTGGATCTTTCATCGGCTGTGAGCCTGAGAACGTCCCGCTTGAAAGACTGGCAGTGGGACGTCCCCTTCTGTTAGGAGTGGGGGCGGGATGCGGAAGAGAGAAACTGGCCTAGTGTTTAAGGGAAAGCAGTTTCCAAGTAACTTTAGAACAAATACAAAGAGGCATTTACTGGGTTCCTACTGAGTGTCAGGGAGCACGGGTGGGATGGGGGGCAACTCGGACTCCCTCTCCATTGAGGGGCTGCCGTGGCCTCCCAGGCCCCCAGAACCAAGTGTAAGTAGAAACAATGGTCCAGAGATGCATCTTGGTGGTCTGGGTCAGGATCCCAGATGTGGCTTATCAAAAGAGGCCTGTCTAAACCATTCCTCACAACTGTTCAGCCTCGGCCATTCGAGATAAGTAGCTAAGTGTCTGAGGTTGAATCCTCTCTTTTATACTCACCCCCCAGAAGCGCCTTTTGTTCACATTGTCCATTGAGGCTCCCAAAGGAGGGCTTAAAAACATAGTTGCCCGTGAGGCTGCTTAGTCTGGAGGAAGCCTGGAAAGGCACTGACTCGTGCACTACGGGTAGCTGCAGGTGCAGGCGCGCGCCAGGCGTGCGAGGCCGCTACGAGGTCACTGTCTGAGGGGCAGACACTTGCTGCACAGGGCGGGGCTGCCCTCGGGCCACTTCCTTGAGAGCAGGAAAGGAGAGGAGAGCATGATGTCATGGGAGGAGCACAGGATTTTGTACTCATGGTTCTGCTGTTTATGGCCTTTGTGATCCCGGGCGAGTAATTTATTACCTCACAGCCTTGATCTCCTCATCCACGGAATGGGTATAACTCATGCCTACCACACAGGGTTTTATGAGGATTGACTGATGTAGTACTTGAAAGCACCTAGCACTGAGTGCTACAGATATACAGGCATAGAAATACTGCAGACATCTGGGAAATGTACATTCTGCTCCCGGCTTGACTGAATCTGGAAGACAATAAGAGTGCTGTAGAGATATAGGCCATCCATTGTCTTCTCTACCAACCAGAGGCTGCGTGGCGAAAATGCTGAGTGATGGATGGGGGTAGAGGTCCTCTGTTCTGGTCCTATTTACTCACTTCCTGGCTAGGTGACCTCGGACAAGCTGCTTACCCTCTCTAGACTTAGGGTCTCTCATCTGCAAAAAATGCCCTTATGTAACTCCTGACAACTTCCTGGCATCAAGCTGAGAAAGAAAGAAGTAATTGTCTTTATTTGCAGGAAACATGATCTTGCATATTCTTGTATGCAGAGAATCCGATGGAATCCACAAAATACTATTAGAACTAATAAACCTTGTTTGTTAGTCACCACATACAAGATCAACCACCCCCAAACCAACTGGGCTTTCATATGCTGCAAAAATGAAATTAAGAAAATAATTCCATTAACAACAATATCAAAAAGAATGAAGTGCTTAGAAATATCTAACAAAAGAAGTGCAAGACTTATGCATGGAAAATTATCAAAGATGGCTGAAAGGGTTTAGAACGTGAATAAATGGAAACACACCCCATGTTTACGGATCAGAGGACATCATGTTGTTGAGGTGGCAATGCTTTCTAAAATTGTTCAAATTCGATACAATCCCTATCAAAATCCTAGCTGGGTTTCTTTTTCTTTTTCTTTTTTTTCCCCAGAGGTTGACAAGCTCATCTTAAAACTCACTGGGAAATACAAGTGACTGAGAATAGACAAAAACATCTTTAAAAACAAGCACAGGGGCGCCTGGGTGGCTCAGCTGCTTAAGCGACTGACTTCGGCTCAGGTCATGATCCTGGAGTCCCGGGATCGAGTCCCGCATCGGGCTCCCTGCTTGGCGGGGAGTCTGCTTCTCCCTCTGGCCCTCTTCCCTCTCGTGCTCTCTCTATCTCATTCTCTCTCTCAAATAAATAAAATCTTAAAAAAAAAAAAGCAAGCACAAAGTCGGGGGGTAAGAATCACATCCTGATTTCAAAACTTATTACAAAGCCAAGTAATCATGACAGTATGGTCCTGGCATAAGGAGGGACATATGGAATAAAATAGAGAGCCCAGGAATAAACTCTAACATTTATGGTCAGTTGCTTTTCAACAAAGTGTCAAGACAATTCAGCAGGAAAGGAATACTCTTTTTGACACATGGTCCTGTGTGACTACTTCACATGATACAAAAATTAACTCAAAATGGATCGCAAACCTAAATGTAAGAGCTAAAAGTGCAAAACTCTTAAAAGGAAACACAGGAGTAAATCTTCATGACGTTGGCTTCAGCAGCTATTTCTTACAGATGACACGAAAAGTACAAGTGATAAAGGGAAAAGAATCAATGAATAGACTTCATTAAATGCTTTGACACTTGAAGCCCCTTCACTTAGGAAAGTGAAAAAACGGGCGCCTGGGTGGCTCAGTTGGTTAAGCGACTGCCTTCAGCTCAGGTCATGATCCTGGAGTCCCTGGGTCGAGTCCCGCATCGGGCTCCCTGCTCAGCGGGGAGTCTGCTTCTCCCTCTGACCTTCCTCCCTCTCATGCTCTCTCTCTACCATTCTCTCTTTCTCTCTCAATAAATAAATAAAAATCTTTAAAAAAAAAAAAAAGGAAAGTGAAAAAACAGCCCGGCTCTTAAGAGAAAATATTTGCAAGTCATATTTCCTCTAGGAAAAGCATATCCAAAATGTATGAAAAACTCCTACAACTAATAATAGAAACAGATAACCCAATTTTTAAAAATGGATAATATAATTTGAATAGATATCCTTCCCAAGAAGTTATCAAATAGCCACTAAGTGTGTTATGTCAAGAATCATTAATCATTAGGGAAAAATGCAACTACAAACCACAGTGAACTACCACTTCTCACCCACTAGAATGGTGATAATGAGAAAAGACAGTGACAAGTGTTACTGAGGATGTAGAGAAATGGGACCCGCTCATACATTGCTGGTGGGAACGTAAAGTCATGCAGCCATTTCGGAAAGCCAGTTTGGCAGTTTCTCCGAAGAAAAGACAACGTTTGTCTAGACAAAGACTTTGTACGTGAATGTTTGTAGCAGCATTATTCACATCAGCCGAAAAATGGGAACAACCCAAATGTTCATCAGCTGGTGAATGGATAAATGCAATGTGGTCTATCTGTATAATGGAAGACTCCTTGCCAGTGGAAAGGAAATGTGTACTGATACAACACGGATGGACCTCAAAATCACTATGAGTAGTGACAGAAGCCAGACACAAAAAAACACATATCCTGTGGTTTGATTTATATAAAATGTCGAGAAAAGGTTAATCTTTAGAGAAGGAAGCTAAATTAGTGGTTGCCTAACGTGGTTGCTGGAAGTGGGAAGGAAGAGCAACTACAGGGTATAAGGTTTTGTTGTGGGGTGATGGAAATAGTCTAAAATTATATTGCGATGATAGTTGCACACCTCTGTAAATATACTAAAAGTCATTGAATTGTACACTATAAATGGATGGATTTGATGGCATGTAAATAAAACTGTAATAATAATTTTAAAAGATCAGTTGCTATCACAACTATATAAACCCATAAACCAGCATATCAAGACTAGGTTAAATCCTCCACATTCTAGGTGACACAGGCAAACACCAGCCCCCAAACCCTCCACATACAGAATTCATCTACAAACCATTGTCCCTCCTTTCCATCTCCCTACTGGTCTCCAAACCCTGCTGCTATGTGCAAGTCCCCTAATCTAATGACTTTTTGTTTCTTCTTTTCTTTAGTTCTTCTGTATGGTAATTCTGTCTCCCGTTGAAAAATCTTTTTCCTTGATTACTTTGACCCTGTTTGACTCCTGCTGATTTTCATTTTGGGTCTTCGCTAGAATGGTCTGTGATAGGTCTGTACTTCTTGTCCCCTTTCTTCTTCTTCTTCTTCTTCTTCTTCTTCTTCTTCTTCTTCTTCTTCTTCTTCTTCTTCTTCTTCTTCTTCTTCTTCTCCTCCTCCTCCTCCTCCTCCTCCTCCTCCTCCTCCTCCTCCTCCTCCTCCTTCTTCTTCTTTCTTTCTTCTTCTCCATCGTACTCCCTAAATGTAAGCAAGGTCCCTCAAGGTTTCATTTTGACCTCTTTTTCTTCTCTTGACATACTCTTCCCAAGGGACCTCATCAACTTACATAATCTCCCACCTCTCTGAGGACAACTCTGAAATCTTTATCTCTAAGCCGTCATGACTGGTAAAGAAATCACCGCCCAGATATCTTGCAAGTGCCCAAGGTATGAGAGTATAAACAACTGATTTAGATACTGCATTGAGATATTTTACTGAAATATGAACCTGCCTGTTCTCTTCTTATGTATTTCCCTCCATTGTGTTTCAAGCAGACATCCAGCCCCTTTTGTCTTTGGAGTGGTCTGTGTTTCTGGAAAAACAGCTGATATTGCCTAATGGACACACTCTTTCCTTTGGGACATTTTATTATCTCAAATTGAGCTCATCTGAACACACTGTGAACATGTCTCTGAAGGCAGGACGGGCTACATAACTTGTAGGACCTAGTGCAACATGACAATGTGGGATCCCTTGTTCATAAATTATTAAGAATTTCAAAATGGTGACAGCAGAGCATGAAAGCAAGAACAGGGTCCCTATAAACATGGGGCCCGGTGTGACTGCATAGGTCACACACCCACGAAACTTATCCTGGTGGAAATTTTTCCTCCAGACCATGGGAGAGGTAAGAAGGATTTACTGATCCAATGAGAGCAGAAAATGATGCACTGCCTGGTGGCAGAACTCCATGGAGAGGACTGACATCTGAGAGACACAGGGAGGCTGGAGTCAAGGCACAAGGTTTTCCAGCTCAGAGCAGCAGAGCCTGGTCTCTGGAGCCACACGGATTGACATGTGGGCATTTGGTGGGAACCAGGGTGGACCGATGACAAGGGCTACTGTCCTCAATGCCTTAGGATTATATATGACCCAGGACCTTTGCATAACCCTAGACGAGGAAGAAAAGTCACCCCACTACCCACCCAGCAGTGACTGAGACTGAATTTTCACTGAGCCCAGTGGGATGGGAGGCTGAGTCAGATTTAGGATTTTTTTTTTTTTTAGTTGTGGTAAAATACAGATAATATAAAATTCACCATTTTAACCATTTTTCAGTTTGCAGTTCAGTAGCATTAAGTACATTCATGCTGTTGTGCGACCATCACCACCGTCTACCTCCAGAACTTCTCTTATCCCAAACTGAAACCCTGTCCTATTAAACACTAACTTCCCATTCCTTCAGGCCCCTAGTTACCACCATTCTACCTCCCGCCTCTACGAATCTGACTACCCCACGTACCTCACATAAGTGGAATCACCTAATATTTGTGCTTTTGTGTATGGCTTATTTGACTTAGCATGTTTTCAGGTTCACCCATAGATTCAGATTTGTGGGGGGCTCAGACATAAGAGGTCTAGTTATTTTAGGAATAAATTGTAAATTTCTATTTTTCATTTTTATTTTTTTCAAATTTTTATTTAAATTCTAATTGTTAACATATAGTGTAATATTGTTTGCAGGAGTAGAATTCAGTGATTCATCCCTTGCATAGATTTTTTTTTTAAAGACGTGCACTGTTTCTTGCACGTTCAAGACTGTGAACGTGGATCCACTTTACACACAGATTAAGTCATTAATATTCCCATAGGACTAGCTTGAATTCTTGTCTGATACTGAGACTTCTTTTTTTCTCTGAACCTCCACATCCAGCCTGTCTTGCCCATTCCCTCGCCACAGAGCCTAGCAGACCCTTGATCCCAGGTTCGTTCTGCTTCTGAGGACCCGACTCCCAGGTGAGTTCTCAGCTCAGAGCTGCGTAGCCTCCCTCGGACCCACGCTGCTCAGTAATGTCACAGGAAGCACCTCAAAGCCCAGTCCTACTTTCCACATGTTCTTCCTCTTTTCCACCTCTGGCCCTTGACTTCCATAAGCCCGGCCACCCTTAAGGCCCTTCTTCCGAGTTTCAACCTGTCCAAATCCCTCAGGCTTTAATTATCAACACCTTCAGCAAACCTTTCCTCTTCACCACGCACTTTCAGAAATGGTCTCTGTATCTCCTGTGCCTATTCTATTCTGTGCTGTGATTATATTTATTTCAACACATACTTAGTTGCTCCAGCTTAATTGCAAGTTCATCTAAGACAGAAGCCATGTCCCGGTCATCTTTAGAACAGCAACTGATTTAGAATAGTAAATGTTCAATATATTCTCGCATAGAGAATATTCGTATATGAATGTATTACATGCATACAGGTCCACATTCTATGTTGCAGTTACCAAATTCTGCGGTTCAGACAGTAAGTGGTAGAGGAATTAGCAAATAGATCTCAAAGCACCATGCAGCTCTGAAAGGTTACTCTCTGTGGGTCAAGGTTTTTAGAGGAGAGACATTTTATTTTGGCTTGAAAGAGGTAGGTAAGTTGGCATCTGGGCTGGAGCAGAGGATGGGAGCAGAGCCCCTCCAGAAGTCATAAGTAGTATAAGCAAAGGGAAGGCCTGAAGAGTTCCCAGAGAGGCCGCCAACAAAAATAGGGAGGTGACAAGGGGGAGGTGAAGAGATCATTCAATCATTCTCCAGAATTCCATTCCAACAGGTATTTCACAACTGGCCAACAGGACCCTGAAGGGTAGGGACTAATCTGATGTCCACTGAGGGAAACTCTCCACTGAGGTGAATTTTCGAGACATCCACACAGCTGGCTACTCATTTCAAAAGAGCAAACAGATGGCTGGAATTCGATCAATAAAGTCATTTTTTTTTCTTCTGATTATTTTAGCTTTTAGCTAGATGTTGAAGTACATGCTGACACAGTCTGAGAGGGAATTCTTTGGAACATGATTTTCTGATCTGCTCCATCAGAGCTTGGGGAGGTTATTTAAGGAGCTTAAAGGAGAGCGGCCTGCCTTCAATGACCATCGGTGGCACGGGGAAGTAGGGAGGATGGCTGAGCTGCATCCGAGCACCACCCCCGGTCTTCTAGATGGATCCACCTCCTCCTTGATCAGATCTTTGACGAAACCTCACAGAAAGCTTCTTTGAATCGCATTCCATTTCAGCTTCTACATCCCGGGAGAGCTTAGTCAAGGTGAGAAAAGAAGCAGAGCCACCCAGACAGGGAAGCCCCTCTCTGAAAGAGTGGTGGGTCCAGAGCTGAGCTGAGAGCTCAGGCGGAGGAGCCTACCAGACAAACAGGCAGGAGGGGTAGGAAAGGACGCCTGGGCTTCTGTCCCTGTGCATTTGAGGGTCGCCAGATCCCAGCTGGCCTCGGAGCCCTGTGCTTGGTGAGGCTCTGCCCTTACCTAGCTGCTGGGTCTGAATCTTCGGCCTCGGTCTCCTGTTCTGCACAATGAGATAAATAAATGCACAAGCATTTCTAAGGCTGCTTCTGGTTCTTACATTTTGTAATTCTGAATGCCTCTGGGGGAAATTCTGGATTGGGATGTAGTGGGTTTTGTTACATATTCCCAAGCTCATTCATATAGTTTTAATGTTATATTTTACACTGATGAATGCATGCTAAAATGGAGTCTGAATGTACAAGGAGGGGTGTCATGGTTTGGGACAGAGCCAGCTGCCTAAGCTGCAGGGGAAGGAGATAGACGGGGAGTAACAGGAACATGGAATCAGATCTACCCACAGAGCCCAGCACAAAGGAAGACAGCCGTGGGTAATGGAGAGTCCAGGAGGACAGGTTAAAAGTAGCAATGGTGTTGCTATGGGCCCTGGGGGAGGAGAAGCACATCCAGTGTGAAGGTGAAGGGGGGGACCTTAGAAGCCTATGGAACATGGCCAGAAGGACGCCAGAGTCCAGTGAGATCAACACACATATGTGAATGCACCAGTGGTTTGTTAAAGAACAGTGGAACCTTAGTAGATGAGGTTCAGCAACAAAACTCTAGAGTCTACAAAAAAGATAGAAAACATAAGGCTTCCACCATGGGGTCGGACAGAAGTCCAGTTACTGGCTGAACCAACAGGATCCAACAAACATGAATGGAGTGTCTTTTCTGGGCAAGCACTGGGCCCAGATGCAGAGACTGCTAACACTCCATTGCCCTTGAGCAAGTGTAGACCAAAAGCAGGATGGATTACTGTGTGGAGTGGTTTGGTCTGCAGGGGTAGCTTGAGGGACCCACCTGGGGGTTGGAAGGCCTTCAGAGGCTAGCAACAAGGCTTCAGAGGCCTGATAGACTGTCTTTAGTCCTGCCTCTTGAAGGGGCAGTGTTAGCCCCCATGAGGTGATAGTGTTCCATGAAGGATGATGACAGTGGCCTTCACCATGGGTCTCCTGAGCCCTGGCTGGTTGTTGTTTGCAAGCCCGCAATACAGACTGAGAAAACCAAACCAAACCAAACCACAAAACACCGCTTTATGCCCACTCGGTTGGAAAACGTCTTTTTAAAAACTCTTTCAGTGTGAAGATACTTTCCTAAGTCACGAAGGCAGCGCAATGGACCAAATGTTTGTCTCCCTAAAAGATTCATATATTAAAGTCTAATTTCCAATGTGATGTTATTAAGAGGCTGGGCCTCTGGGAGGTGCCTAGGTCATGAGGATGGAGCCTTCACAAATGGGATTAGTGTCCTCATAAAAGGGACCCCAGAGAACGCTCTCACCCTCTTTCTGCCATGTGAGGACACAACGAGGAAATGGTCCTTTACAACCCAGAAGAGTATCCTCGCCAGACCCAGACCACACTGGCATGCTGATCAGAGACTTCCAGCCCCAAGCACTGTGAAAAATAAATTTCTGTTGTTTATAAGCCACCTAAACTATAGTTCTTTGTTATAGCAGCCTGAAGCAAAACAGAGGGCTTTATCAATGCTAAATTAAAATGTCTGCTTACTCAACTACAGATGAGCACGTTCCACTGGATATGGGTATATTTTTAGTTTAATATTTTGAATAGAGAAATCATATTGTTCAAAAGACAGGCAATAAGACATCTCCTTCCCCTCTTCGTCTCTCATCTATCTCTAAGAGGGAACCATGGCTCTCTTTCTTGTGTATGTTTAAAGGTATGTTTTTCCTCCCATTGCCAAAAATCCTTGGCTGGGTCCCGATGACCTTGAATGGGGGTGCCTCCGAGCCGGGGCTGCTTGTACTTCCTGCCTCCTGGTGGAACCCGGCCAGACAGAGGGTGGGAGAGAGTGTCTGTGACAGGAGACTAGGAGAACATGTGTGAAAAAATTTTAAAATAACTAACCACTCACACATAGTACGTGGCCTGGCTGCTGGGAACATCTCAGCGTGAGTGACTCGGGGGCCTTTTTCAGGAGCGTAGACCCTGGTGACTTCTCTGAGGTCAGGCCTGACGTGGCCTGGACTCACATCTGCCCTCGTTGGTGGACTCTGTGGACTCTTGGCGGGTTGTCTTCCAGGTCAGGGGTGTACCCTAGAGAGGGTCCGCCTCCTTTATCAAGGAGAACACACCAAAGCCCAGAAATGGAGCTCACGTAGCCATTGAGGGTGGGCCTGGGGGGATAACCCTTTAATAGGCTTTCATTACGTGTAACCCCTACAGGGGCGGGGCCTGACAGGGGTGGGGAGTATGTTCAAGGCTGGGCCTGTGGTCTGCCAGTGAATGACTAGAAGCCCAATATTTGAGGCTTTCTCCCAAACACCTATGTTTGTTTAAGGTTTTTGCCTTCAACCATGAAAGCAGAATGTTTTCTCAAGCCCACCTGAGAAAGCCAAATCCTTATACATATAGATAATTTTTCAGGGAAAACTAGACGGGCTGCAGAGCCAGTGGGCTGACTTATTTGCCTTGTGTGCAGAATCTGGAAGAAGAGCCAAGGTCCAGGGACCTCTCAGGGAAACTCTATGGGTGGCTTACCCACTACCTCCCTAGAATGTGGGGACCGCCATCCCTCTCACCCTCCCCTCAGGCCAGCATCCTTGTCCAGGGCCATCAGCGGCCGGTGGGGTGCACCACAGACTGCTTTCTTCAAATGCGTTAGAGGCGTCCAAGAGGACTCGCTGTTATCCTAACAGGAGAGGGATGCAGAATGTCATTCAAGAACCCCATTTGATCACCCTTTCCCTCCACCCCACCGTGGCCCCTGAGAATCTCCTTTGAGCCTCCCTGACTATTCCCAGCACCTAGAACAGGGCACTTAGAACATTCCCAGCATATATCTGGCGCTCACTTAGTGCACAGTTAACCCCAGGGCTCCTCTTTCCCAGGCCTCCCATCTTAAAAGCCATAGGAACTCAGGACTAGGAAGACGATATGATCTATCTGATGTCCCAGTGGGTCCTGGCAGTCAGGAGAAGAGCCCTGGCACCCTGCCCTCCCTTCTGCTCTCTCTCTGGTCCGCCAACACTTCCTAACCGGCTTCACATCATACATTTGGGTTGGACAACGTGGGGTGAACACACAAGGCTGTTCATCCCCGGGTGACTGGGTAGGGGACCAGGCCCCTTGGCACACCTGAGACCCATTCATGGGTCCCACCTGGGACACTCTGCTGCAGCCACGTGCCTGCGTTCTCACGGTGACCCCACTCGTCCTCCTGTTGCGCGCCTGGCTACCGCAGAAGTTCTTAGAGGCAGGCACCCAGGGGGAGTTACTTCATCAAGGGGTAAAATATCTGCCGTAACCCCAACTACAAGTCTGTTTATGATCCCAGTCTGAGCAGCCCTTTCTCCAAATGAGACTGCTCCACATGGTTCCATGACCTGTCTGCCAGACCCTTTCTCCCTGCAATGGAAATGGCTGGAGGTAGGACTAGGTTATGATCAAGCACAATATCCAACGAGAGCCAAATGCTACACACAGGAGCCAGAGGAGCCCCAGACCTGCCCCAGGTCCTCGCCTGGAGGATGGTGGACACAATGGCGCTATTCATGGAAGGGGGCTCTGAAACTTGAGTATGTGTTGTTTAAACTGAAATAAATGTTACCACGCTGACTCAGGCTCCCTCCAAAATAATTTTAAATGCCCTTTAACCCATTTTTGGCATATCATTCATGATGAAGCAGGTACTGAGAGCAGTGTGCTTCAACCAAACCCCCAGAAGCCTTGGCAGGAGGAATATGGTCCTATCAATCAACACTGGGGTGAGGGGAAGGGGGAGTGGAGAGCAGCCATGGTTTGAGGACTGTGTGGGTGGACCTTCTGGAAAAGAGTTTGCTGTTATTTATAATCAAAAGCTTTCACCACATTTTTAAGCTTTCCCCACAGCGCTAACCATTCCCTTCTTCAGGGAGTCAGGTTCCAGCAGCTGAATGCCATAGAACAAGAACGCCCTCTCATCACCAAGGAAGCCAAGAGAAACACACTTTTTGAAAAGTGGCACTTCGGTGTAGAGAGGTCTGCTGATGGGAGCTTAAATAATGGTGTGCCAGGAAAGATTATTTTTGTAAATTCCTGGAACACACTTTTTTCTCTGGGCATGAGCCGGTTACTGCTCTTCACGCTTCTGTTGCCCTGTACTCTACCTAGCCAGCCTGCTTTTTGAGGCAGCGTGACCGGGACCCCTTAGAAAAGTATGATTATGTGTCCTTGGGAAGTAAACGACAAAATGTAGACCAAGTTCATGCAGATGGGAAGACAGAGTTAACTGTGCATCTGTGAGAAATAGCCTCCACCAGCTTGGAGCATCCAGAGAGATAAGAAGTCCATTCACTGTGGATCCACTGGGATCCACAGGAGCAATTTCTCCCTTTTACCCCCATGGTTATTCCACATGTTTCTGGAACTGTCCTTTAAGACACTCTCTCTGATCCCCTAAAGGGCCAATTCCAGGTGAATAGCCTACTCCAACTTGGAAATCTATTCTGATAAAATTTACTTCCCCAAATAGACGGGCCTCCAAACTTTCCCGTCTCTGGTCTCTGCTCACAGGAGTCCCAGACTCTGAATGCCTCCTGGTCTGGGAACCGATTCAGGCTCCCTTCCTCTTACTTCTTCTTACCCTCTCAGTACCATGTTAGCCTCGGCGAGCGCTGCCTCCAAGCTGCTCTTCAAATTCAGCTCCTCACTTACAGTCCATCACGAAGGATAGATGCTTGAACGTTTGAAGTGGAAGAGGAAGAAAGGAGGAGCCTACTGGGTTATTTTCAATTCAGCTTTCAGAGCCTTCCATCAACTGCATGACTTTTTTTTTTTTTTTCCTCCAAATTCACCTCTAGCCCTTCAACCCACACCCAGGTGGTGAATAGGTTTAGTGCCCCTTCACCTGCCTCATTCGGCCTCTCTGATTTGCTTGTACTATGGCCCTCACATCTAGCAGACTTCATGGATTTCTTTCTTTTCTTTTTTTTTTCTTAAGATCTGGCCTAAAATGCATCTCCTGCTAAAAAATCTTTCCACTCGTCTTTCAATGTTTAGTTCTAGATGGAACTGAATGGAAATGGTCAAGCCCAGTGTAACTCCCGATAATACTTCCCTCCCTTGCATTGCGGACCCTTATCTCCATGGCATTCCTTCTCACAAAGCCCCACAAGCTTCCTATAAAATGCAACTAGTACCCGTTCGGTGTGTGTGATACACGGCATTAATGTTCCAGGCAATTCCTGTCCCCACTGTGAGAGGATTATGCATCCCTGACCTACTGGCATCAAGCTTTGGCAACATAATTTGCTTTGGCCAATGGAATGAGGGGATGTGACTTGTGCCGCTTTGAGCGGAGGTTCTAAGCACTGCCACGTCATTCTGCCACGTTCCTTTTCCCTTAGCCATGTGAGCAGCACGCCTCATATAGAAGTTGCTTTTTCAGCCTGGGTCTCAAAATGAAGAGGAAATGGGGCAGAGTTAGACCTTAAGGTCCGTGTACACGAGTGAGAGATAAACCTTGGTTGTAAGCCTCTGATACAGCTTGTTACGACAACATAATTTAGCCTAATCTTAGTGATAAAGTGCGTAATAGGTTCAGGTTTTATAATGGTGGCTTTACACGAGGTGTCCCATTCTGTCCTCCAACCAGCCTGCTGGGTTAGTTTTCCTTTCTCCATTCGACTGACGGACAATATTCAAAGAACTTACTCAAATTCTGAAAGGTAAGAGGTGACAGAATAGATGAAATCAGGTCTTCTGCAACAAATTCACAGCTCTTTCCACTCTACCGTGTGTTAAGGGTTGAATTGTGTTCCCCCAAACCATGTTGACGTTCTGTCCCGTAGTACTGGTGACTGTGACCTTATTTGGAACCAAGGTCTTTGCAGACGTATTCAAGTTAAAATGAAGTCATTAGGATGCGCCCTAATCCAATATAACTGGTGTCCTTGTAAGAAGAGAAGAGACACAGAGATACACAGGGAGAACACCATGAGACAACAGAGGCAGAGACTAGAGTAAGACATCAATGCATCTACAGGCCAGGGAATATCAAGGATTGCTGGCAACACTAGAAGCTAAGAGAAAATCATGAAAGAGATTCTCCCCTGGAGTTTCCCAAGAGAGCATGGCTCTGCCAACACCTTGATTTCCGACCACCAGCCTCCAGAACTCCAAGGTCAAGGTGCCAGCAGGTTTCACCTCTGGTGAGGCCTCTCTCCTTGGCTTGCAGATGGTGCCTTCTCACCGTTTCCTCACATGGCCTTTTCTCTGAGGACATTTCTTCTTGGTGTCTCTTCCTCTTTGGAAAGGACATCAGTCAGATTGGATTGGGCCCTCTTTGACAGCCTCCCTTCAACTTACTCACCTCTTTAAAGACTGTATCTTTACAGTCTTTACTGTATACATTACATGCTGAGCTACTTGGGGTTGGGACTTCAACACATAAATTCTGGAGGGAAACAATTCAGCCCTTTTCATTCATCTCAGAGTATCAGTAGGTACCTGATGTGTCTCTCCTTCTCAACTTGACTGTGGGCTCCCCGGATGAAAGACCCTGTTTTAAGATTCTGTGCATCCCCAGCAATCAGTTGTTTGATGGATCTTCTTGGTCACTTTTGAGATTTTGTTCACAGTTGTCCTGATGTCAGTGTATATTTTGAAGGAGAAAAAAAAAAAATCAGCTGCAGGGGCTTCATGTCAATGACTGGGCTAGATGATTTCCCAGGTTCCTTATGCATCCTGTGACTGTTCAGTCCCCATCACTGTCCATGTGGCTTCCCAAAAAATTCTCCTCTCTAGAATTTCAGTCATTTGTTTTGTTTCTTATATTTAGGCCTCCCGAGAGTTGCCAGTCATAACATTTTCTAATTCCCTACGCATTGCTCATTTTCATGTCTGCAGCTGGCAGCACCTGAGATCCTGGCCTAACTTGGGACCTGGAAGCTGAGGAAACAGGCTCAGGGCACTGCACTGGGCTGCCCGAAGTTGTCCGGCACCATCCTGACCCCGAGAGGACTCCAGCCAAGTTTTTCCAGCTCCAAGGCCAATAACCTAGTATTCCTCATTATGCAAAGATAAGAACACCAAAGGCTTTATGTCTTGTGAGCAGTAATTCATGTAATGAAGTGAGATCATAGTCTCTCTTAGGAATTCCGATGACCCTTATAACAGTATATCTTTTAGTACCAAAAGGATCCAGCGTGCTTCTTTTGTCGATTCATAAAACGCTCAAATGCTCAAACCATATGTTTAAGTACAACTCCCAACGGATATATCCTTCCTTAAATGAAAACAGAGGGATTTTTCAACATCAAGTGGAAAACTAAGCATGGCTATTGGGAGGAAAAGTCTAAATGTAGCCCTGAGTCAGTTCCAGGGCAATGGAGATGATACCAGCTTCATGGTCTAGCACCTCCCGGCCCCCAGTCCGGCTCCAAGCCATACTTTCCCTCAGGAGGTACGATACAAACCCAAAGACATGTGCGCATGAACATGAGCCATTCTGTGTACAATATTGCTTCCATAGGGGCGCCTGGGTAGTGCAGTCGGTTAGGCATCCGACTCTTGGTTTCGGCTCAGGTGGTAATCTCAGGGTCATGAGATTGAGTCCCATGTGGGGCTCCGCCCTCAGTGCGGAGTCTGCTTGAGATTCTCTCTCCTTCTCCCTCTGCCCCTCCCGCTCGTGCTCTCTCTCTCTCAAATAAATAAATACATCTTTTAAAAAATATCGCTTCTATAAAAGAGAGAAAGCCAACGTAAGTAAGCCTTTCAAATAATACATCTTACCATCTAAAAATATTCAGGCAGAATGCATGTGGAGCTCTTGTGGCTTCCTCAGGCTAGCCTCAGTTTGACCGTGAAGGTGAGATCATTGCCAGACACTCATGGGCTCTGCCTGTCCCACCATGGAAAGGGCTCTTCCATCATGAGTAGACAAGTGAAAACACCCCTAGCCTGAGAAGAAAGTGTGTCACCGCGTGACTGACGCTCTGTGCCATTTATTCCTTGTGCCAATATCAGGAATGTGGGTCTGACAATCAAAAGGCCATGCCACTGGCTTGGTTTCTCTGTGGAGGCTCTCATGGTCCCCTTTTACTCACTGGAGCCCGGCTTTCTCAAACGGATTTTGTTCATTTTTCCACTGGGAATGGAGAAAACTGCACGTGGCACTTTATGAATTGGGTCTCCCAGCCAGAGCTCTGAAAGACAACTGGAGTGGGGGTGGTCTGGGGGTGCGAAACTCCACGGGACAGAACTGAAGTCAGGCTGTGACACACAATAACATCTGTGTGTGACCCAGCAGCCTGCGAACCAGCTCCCTGCAAGGGGAGAAGCATGCCAAGTGAGGACGAGAGGACTTTTGTTCATCTTCTTTATCTTACAGAGGCTGCTTGTTTATTTGTTGGGGGAAATTAAAAAATAAGCAAGTGAATTCTTTGCCTTTGTGCCGTCTGGGTTTTTTTTCTCCCCATGCTCTCATTTCTAATTCTCCAAAGTATCTCCCCCACCTTAATTTTACGGCATTTTTATGTACACATGCATCCAGTACCCACGCATGAAGTCAGAGATATCAATTTGTCTTTCTAGACTCCTTTGGGTTTGCCTCTGTGTGGAGATCCATAATGAGATCCAAGAGTTCTCACCCTCTTCCTGTTAAGATAATTTATAGAGTTTTCCCTGTGCTCGGAGCACAGAGCTAAGTCCTGCATAAGCAGCAATAACAGCGCATTCTTAACAGCCTCCCTGGACAGTTTGCTAAATTCTTTCTGAGAGCCTCTTGCTGGCCCTTACAAAGGTTAGCTAAAAAACAAACTGGAAGCTGGGAATCCAACTGTGAGAGCAGAAAGTATGTTCTATAGCACAGAGAGAGGACTGAATTTGTGGAATCACATTTGGCGTTCTGGCGATCCCTGATGAAGATCATTTTTAGGCAAAAATCAGCTTCCCAAACCCAAGTGTGCTCTGCTTGGCTGGGGTTTTGTTTTGTTTTGTTTTGTTTTGTTTTAACAGATACTAAAAGTTAAAGATGGGAATCTGAACTACAAAACAATTTTTTTTTCTCCTCCATGTCATTTTACTTGGCCCAAGAAGGCAAAAGAAGGGCAAGTGGCATTGCGAAGTACTACTTCAGGATATGACCTACAAGTTCTCTCCACGCAAGCCAGGAATCCCATTCGTAATTTTCATAGTCTAGCACATTGATAAACCAGTCAAAACACCCCCAGGATGACAGATGACTGCCGAGCAAAGGGACAGAAGGAATTCGGTACAAATCCACGAAGACCTGTTGACTTTTTAGCTTGAACGTAGAAAGTACAGAGTTAACTAGAATTTTTATTTGTGAAACAAATAATGACTTTTAACATCATCTATTTGTGTAGTTCTCTGTTCTCCTCACCCAAACAGGTCTTTGAGATAACTTTTGGAGAACAGCACTACTGCGAAAAAGAAGTCTCAGCCAAGAACTTTGGTGTCCCAAAGAGCTAGGGAAACCTGAACGGTGAAAGCAGACTTCACTGCCAGGAGCTGTTCCCTGTTGGACTCCAGTCCCCGCCCCCCCACACCACCCAGAAGAGGACACAGTACTCACCGGTCATTAGGGTGTAGTAATTGGGGTAAGAGAGACTGGGGAAGTCGGGGGTCAAGTAATCCACTTTTACTCCCCGGCTCACGATCTCTCTGAAACCAGGCAAGGACTCCAGGGCCTCATCACTGATGTAGTCTGAGCGAAAACCATCCAGCAGAAACACCAGAAGCTTCCGGCCGGCAGCGGCTGGCTGCGCCAGGCCGAGCGCGAGCACCAGCAGGAGGGCCCTGAGCTTCACTGCCATACTGCCAGGAGCCCGCCCGCCCGGCTGTGCCAGCCCTCCTCTTGCAAAGACCGAGGATGGAGAATCTGGAGCTATTCTCTCTTCTAGGGGCTGGACCTTGACTGCTGGCCTTCCTGAGCCAAGTTCACTTTCAGAATTTAAAGGTACAGCACCCCCTTTTAAAAACATCTATGCTCATCCTTTACTAGAAAGTCCGGAGACCAACTCCTTCGGAGTAGCCGGGTCCCCCACACAACCCAGAATCAACACCAGGGGAGACAGGGCGATCTTATTATTTTGGGTGAGTGTTCCAGAAATACAGGCACCCACAGAGAGGTAGAATTTTAGAAGATGACGGAAGCCCACACTAACTTTGCTGTCGGGCTAACCAAAGGGGTGGGGCCCAAGAAAAGGACAATCTTAATTTGCTGCTATCCCGCACCTCTGCCCAATTTAAACTCTCCGACTGACTTTTTCACTTCAAATTTAGTAACACGAACCTCTTCATCCAGGATAGAAACAAGAGATGATAAAATTAGGTGGGCACGTTTGTGAACTTTTCAGCAGTGTCTCTGTCACCGTCACATTTCAAAAGCAAATTAGTTGTCTAGGTCTTAGCCACTTATTTTTTTTCCCTATGCATCTATCTACAGTGTTTATTGTCCTGTTTTTCAAGTTGCTGGTGTCCAAACCCATCGGCAGGAGGAGGTGGTTCTCGCCCTTTGGGGGAGGGGCGGCCTGGGCTCACTTGGGGAAAGGTTAAGGACTCCGAATTTTAAGGATGAGCATACATGGCGTATCCACTTTCCTCTGCTTCACTCCTCATCTGCCTCAACAACCTGAGCAGATTACATCTCCCTGAGTCCACAGGTCCTCAGAGGCTCGCGAAGGCCGCACTGGCACTGCTGGGACGTGTCTGGGTGGGGACACTGGTGATGGGGCCTATCTTGTTTTATGATGATCTTATTGTTTTATGATCATGTGTATACAATTTCTCTAAAGTTTTAGGTCAATAACTTATTGTAAATAAGCCCCTTTAATATACATACCAACATACGAGAAAAGAAAGAAACGTATAGGATAGAATTCAAACCAAATCCCAGCATTGCCTACAGTAAGACTCCTCCTAATCTTTTACCTTCTGGCCTGGGAAAGATTGGAAATAAAAGCTAAAAGACAATAGATCACAAAATGTGGTTAATATTAACTGCCCCAGGTCTTGTGGTCCAAAGTCTATGTGTTTGTTATCTGGAGGATCTTGTTTGGAAGTGGTTATCAGCACCTAATACTTCAGAATGAGCACTTCTTGCTACTTGTTTTTCAAAGGTTGACAATGCTATAAGGTCATTTGTCACAGTGGTTTAACCCAGACAATGCAGAAAAACAGAAAATCTCCTCCAGGATCTGGAACCACCTTTGTGTTGAGAGCTGTTCCAGGTCTTGCTAGTGACATGCATGAGCTCTCAGGAGTGTGTTGCCCAGATCTGTCAGCACTCTGGGGCCTCGCCTCCATGGACAGGAAGATGACGTGGAAGAAAAGAACCAAAGGCTTGCAGGCAGAAGACAGGATTCCATGGCCTGGCTTCTGGCATTATGCAGCTGTGTGATTCTGAGAAAGTTGCCTTTCCGTGCGTCAGGTTTCTCCTCTGAAAAGTGACAGAAGCTTCCAGGTCCTTCCCAGCTAAGGACCTGGATAGTCATTTTTCCAAAGAAGACATCCAGATGGCCAACAGGTGCATAAAAAGATGCTCAATGCCACTCATCATCAGGGAAATGCAAATCAAAACCACAATGAGCTATCACCTCACACCTATCAGAATGGCTAGCCTCAGAAAGATGAAAAATAACAAGCGTTGGTGAGGATATAGAGAAGGAAATAAAATCACTTTCCCAAAGAGCTAGCTGCATCCCCGTGTTTACTGCAGTATTATTCACAATAACCAATAGATGGAAACAACCTAAGGGTCCATCGACAGATGAACGGATAAAGTAGACGTGGTGTATATATATATATATACAATAGGATATTATTTAGCCATGAGAAAGAAGGAAATCCTGCCACTTGCAACAATATGGATGCACCTTGAGGGCGTTTTGCTAAGCAAAGTAAGTCAGACAGAGAAAGACAGATACTTGTATGTTCTCACTTGTGTGTGGGATCTAAAAAAAAAAAACCAAAACCATAGAAACAGAGAGTAGAACGGTGGTAGCCGGGGGCTGAGGGGTGGGGGAAATGGGGAGATGTTGGATACAAACTGCCAGTTGTGAGATATATAAGTTCCAGGGTCTAAGGTACAGTATGGTGACTATATTTAATCATATACTTAAAAGTTGTAAAGAGAGTACATCTTCAGTGTTATCACCACACACACACACACACACAAAACCCAAAACAGTAATTATGTAAGGTGATGGAGGTGTTAACTAACCTTATTGGGATAATCATTTTGTAATATATCTATGTGTATTGAGTCAAAGAGAGAGAGAGAGAGAGAGAGCGTGCTCTGGCAAGTTAAAGGTGAAAAGGAGTCCAAGGTGGTATTAGAGAAAGGGCATACAATAATCATTCTATTTGTTCCCACCAGAAAAGTAGTCTTTGTGCACTTTTTAAATGAAAAAGTTCTCCAAGAACAGACTCTCTCTCTGAAAGGCAGCTGACTAAGCGGGAGGACACGTGTGGCTAAGTGGAACATCTAGAAATTATTAGCCTGACTCCTCATCTCACGCGTTGGCACTACCTTGCAGTCTCAAGGTCAGGGGCAGGGATCCTCTCTTGACTACTGTCAGCAGCTCCCGAGTGACAACCACTGTTAGCCTTTGGACCTGGCCCCAGACTGACGCCTACTGTGGTGAACCCCCGGGCTCACCTCTCCAGAGTACAGATAAGGGCTGGACCTACCCCCCAAAATCCGCATCAGTAAGACTGAGTTAACCTACGGCTTTCAAAGTTCCTCATTTGATTCTGGTCAAAAGCCAGGCTCAGAAAACACCGCTGACAGTGCCAAGCAGCTGCGGACAAAGCTGAGCACTGTCGGGACATCATCAGAGTTTGCATGTTAGAAAACAGGCTCTGGAGGTCGTGTGGGGCAGTAACAGTGTTGGTGCAAGCAAGGATGACAGTACCCGCCTTCCTTAGTATTAAGAACTTAAATGCAATCATTCATTTAGACCTTCTGATAGTTTTATTAGGTGGCTTTTTAGACCTCTGCGATACAAAGGAAATGGAAGGCTCAGAGAAGCCTAACGCCAAATAGCCCGAAGTGTCAGGATGGAAATTCAAGCCCAGGTCTCTTTTAGAGTCCCATATTTTGGGGGGAATACATTCAATTTTTGCAATTAGGGAGAGGAATCAAAGCCTGTGTAAAAGAAAAAAAGAATAAATCCTAAGTAGCTTTCATTTATCTTGACTGAAGTGAGGGGTGAAGTAGAAAATCACCATTAGGACACTACAGACATAACTGTCACAGGCAACAGCCACTGATGGAGGCAAAGCTTCGTGGAATTAAGTAAGGAGGTGATCTGGGGCGCCTGGGTGGCTCAGTCGTTCAGTGTCTGCCTTCGGCTCAGATCATGATCCCGGGGTCCTGGGATCGAGCCCCACATCGGGCTCCCTGCTCGGCGGGAAGCCTGCTTCTCCCTCTCCCACTCCCCCTGCTTGTGTTCCCTCTCTCGCTGTGTCTCTCTCTGTCAAATAAATAAATAAAATCTTTAAAAAAAAAAGTAAGGAAGTGATCAAAAGAACGAAAGGACAGGGCATGTCAAAGGGACATGGGAGCCAAGCTGAAAGGGCTCCCAGTGGCCAAATCCAGAACAACCTAAATCATGAACTAAGCAATGCAATATTGGCATATTGACCCAAAGTACAAAATAACTATGCAAGTCCATACTGTATAAATGAATAATTGAATAAAAAAATAAATAGGGGAGAAGTGACAAATATTCCTTACAGAAGAATTTCAAACAATACCTGTTGATACCCTCACTCCAGGACATGGAACTTGATCCCTACTTCCTCCCCATCAAAGTTAGGCCAGACCTAGAGACTCAATTCCAAAGGACAGAATAAGGAAAGGGAAACGTAACTTTGCGGTGGAGAAATCTGGCAAACCCAACATTACCCGAGTGATGGAGGTTAATATCACCAGTGATGTCATGGGGACATCATGTACCCCCCCGCCCCGCCATCTCATACGATGAGACAGGCACTTCGCTCTGCAAGGTGTTCTTTCCAAAAACCCATAACCCCAATCTAATCGTGAGCAGAACACCAGACAAACCCAGGTTGGGGGATTGTCTGCAGGATAACTATCAAGTACTCCTTAAGAATGTCAAGGTCATGAAAAAGAAGGGAAGACCAAGACACGGGTCACAAAACAGAGGTAGTTGAGGCAACGTGACAACTAACTGCAATACAACCTAGGACCCTGGATGGGACCCTGGAACAGAAAGAGACATTAAGGGAAAATGGGCACATCCAAATAAAGTCGTTTAGTTAATGCTTCTGTACCAACATTAGGTTTGATAACTGTACTGTGGACACATAACAATGCCAACCTTAGGCGAAGTTAGGTGAAGGGCTTATGGGAACACTCTACGTTATTTCTGCAACTTTTCAGTAAGTCTAAAATTTTTTCAAAATAAAAAGTTAAAAAAATTAAATTGAAACTAGAAGACTGGTCATCAATAACAGGAATCTTGGGAAGATAAAAGTGCTTTTGAGAACACAAAACAATGGAGTCCCAACTGCCCTTCGTTTGGGAGCTGGGAGTGAAGGTTACCACAAATACATGCATACCGACTCTGCATCTTGTCATGGTAACACTTCTAAGTCTTCTTACTGAAACAGGCAAGAAGATTGTCTATAGCATTAAAAGATTTGTTTCAGTGGTTCCAAAAAGAGGAAGCTTATAACCCTGTGGCCAAAAAAAGTGTGCTAAGAAAAATAATCGTTCTGCAACACACTAGTGTGCAGACACTGGTACTACACCCCCACTGATCCCTAGAGGAGCTCTCACACACCTGTTTGTGCAAGGATCCAGGTCCATGGATGTTTATTGCAGCAGTATCTAATGGTAAAAAAAAAAAAAAAAAAAAAAATTAGAAACAATCTAAACATCCATTAGCGATAGTATGAATAAGTGACATCAATATTTGTCTAATAGAACCCAATAGAGCTGTCCAAAAGAATGAACCTCAGCAGTCCCCCCGCCCCCATCTGAGTTCTGCTTTCCACAGTTTGTTACCTATGGTCACCCGTGGTCAGGATGCAGAAGCTCTTCCTTTTGACATGGTATCAGAAGGTCACAACACCTACCCCATTCACCTCACTTTGTCTTGTCAGGGAGGCATCTTATCATTCCCCAACATCACAGGAAGAAGGAAGAATACAGGACAGTAAGATATTTCGAGAGGGAGAGACCACATTCACACAACTTGTACTACAGCACGCTGTTATAATTGTCCTATTTCATTGTTAGTTATTGTTGTTCATCTCTTACTGTGCCTAATTTATAAATTAAACTTCATCAGAGATGTGTATGTAAAGGAAAGAACATAGTATATATAGAGTTGATTTCGGCACGTATCTCCCGCGGAGAAGAGGGGGACGAGTGTAGACTTAAATGTCTTGGATAGATCTCAAGAACAACGATGAATGGGAAAAACAAACTGCAGGTGGATACAAACAATATAAAATATTAACATTAAAACATGCAGCACAACATATAATCGTACCAACATCGAGGAAATTATAAACACCAAAATTGAGGTTTCCTCTGGAAAAGAGAGAGGTACACTGGGGGCTTCACCTTTGTCTGTCATATTATATTTATTTAAAAACAAAACAAAACAAAAACCTGAGGTTTATAGATTTGTGACAAAATGCTACAATTTCACAAACCTGAAGGTTGGTACAGGGGTGTCATTTATATTATGCTCTCAGATTTTCTGTAGACCAGAAACAGAGTTTAAGTTTTTTTTCCAAAAAAAATCAGCAGGTCTTGGTGATTAATTGAACATGTGGGTGGTAAGGGAGAGGGAAAGGTCCTGGATGAATCCCAAGGTTCTGCCTTACATGACAGAGTGGTACCATTTATCAGGATCGGTACTGTCGGAGAATTGCCATCTTTAAGCAATCACCTCATCATATAAATCAGAAAAAAAAGAGAGAAGTTAACCTAATTCAAACCATGATCCAAGGTAACAAAGGAATTTTATCTTCAAAATAGAACTAGGGAAGTGATCTCAGCACACCCGTCAAGAGTGAGCAATTCTGAGTCCTGGCTCACTCTTATACAAATGACCTAATATTCTCTCTTTATGTCTTTGCGGGATAAATAGAAATCATCGTGTATGCAGAGGGAAGTAAAGTGAATTATTTAATCGTGATGCAACAGTTGCATGTAAAAGCTCACTTATAACCAATTGAAACTGTTCAGTGTTTTTCTTTTTTTTTAAGGAAAACTGGAAAAATGGTTAGTCAAAGCAATGAGTAAGTTTGAGTCTAACTTAACTGCGTTGATATGCGAAAGGACAATGCAGTAGCATTTCCACTGAAAATGCTTGACAAAATGTTGCCACATCTTGGTTGCTGCCAGATGGGAAGAACTACTTTGAAAAAAGGAATTAGAACCACAGAATTACATAAATGTAAACATGAAAGGGATTGCAGAAATGTTCCAACTGTAATTTCTTCATTTTGGAGAAGAGAAAGCTGAGTGTCGAGTGGGTAGAGGAACTTGCCTATGGGAACGCGAAGGTAAATAATGGCAGAGTCGTCTTCCATATTAATGCTTTTTTTAGATTTCAACTTTATTTATTCTGTGTCTCCTTCCACTCCAACTCCATTTATTGTTTATTTGTCTGTCTTATATCTATAGTAATAAATATATGTACTTGCTTTTAATGGGTCAGGTCCACAATCCATTATTTGAAACACTTGGGGTCAGCTATGTTTTGAAATTGAGGTGTTTTTCTAATTTGAAAAGGTATTGTGGTGCTTATAGAGTATATTATATAAACACCTGCAGCATCTGAGGCATCACTCAATCAAGTCTGTTAACATTTCTATAGAAAAAGTATATACATTCACACTAAGTGTGATAAATAAAAACCATAAGTAGCTTCATGTTAGATCAAGGTGAATGTATGCCACCCAGTGAGTTCAGGTAAGACCAGGATTCTCTCCAAGTAAGTTATTGAAATCTTTAAGTTTTCAGAGCTTTTTGAATTCTAGAATTGTGGACAGGGGCATAACTTGATGTTTTGGAGAAAACTCTAAATGTTATTAGGTAAGGATATATACTTTGCTCCTAGTCCATGGGGCTTGGTGAGGCCTTGTCAGTGTAGAGCACTGTTAGAAAGACAGAAAGGGCAGGCCCTCCCTATGTCCTAAGGAAATGCCCAGTGCCATGAGAAGCTATAGAAGGTAGAGGTGCCTAGAAACTAGCAAGAGGGAGGAATGAGTTGCTAATTTGGAAAGCCGTAAACATGTATGCGATTGTCAGTTAGGATGCAATCGCCACCTTTGCTCTGCAGGATACTAGTTTAAAATCTCAGTAATAGGCATTTGTCCTCTCTTGGTCGGACCAAGCCCCTTGGAAGTATTCTCTTCTATATGGCCTTGCCCAGTCCCCAGCCTCTACTGGAGGAGAGCCTTCCTAGTAACCATTTTTGTGTCAGTGGACTCTGCCATATGACCTAACCACAGCTGGTCGGTCAAGGGTGGGCACGTGACTCAAGGGAATCTGGCCTAACGGCTTGTATAGGCCTCATAGGATAAGATGAACATGGCCACAAGATTTCCCTCCCTGGGACTGGCACTTGGATCAGTGCCAGAGACATATGTAAGCTGAAGCCAGGAAGAAGCAGAAACCATTAAATAGGCAGAGGGATCAAGGTGGTAGAGAGGAGCAAATGAAGAGAGAGAAGGAGAAACAGATGTGGGAGAGGCTGCATATCCATAAAAGAGAGAAATAGGATGTAGCCAGTCTTACTTCCACCCTGGATCCTTGCCAGCTCCATCTTGAGTCCATGTTATCCTTCCAATGAACCCCATCTTCGTAAGGGGGTCCGAGGCGGACTCTGATCTTTGCACCAACAACCACCCCTAAGGCTACTAGCTACCAGGTCACACAGAGTACCTCTTTCCAGTCCAAGGTATGACCAGAGGGGTCCAGAAAGAAGTTTCCAGCTTCCTTCCTTGAAAATTTTTAAAGAATGTTAATTATGCACCTGCCTGAACTAGTTCAAGTGGAGCCAGAAGTGGCCCAGATCACCCAAGGATATGCTCTCTAGGCCTATGTTGATCCAGGCAGAAGGGCTTGGTCTTGGTTTGACCCAAGCTCTCCCCTTGTTGCATAGGGCTGACCCAAAATGTCCAGCTATTGGGAGTCCCTTCTCTGAAGATACCCATGGATCAGAGCAATTTGCAAATATGCATTTATTACAGAGAGCTTATCTTATTAAAAACAGACTATTTTGAACACCAAATGCTATCATTATGCAAAATTTGTGCAGCACTCTTTTATGTTATATAAGAGCTAGATATGCATATCACAGAGAATGTATATTCCAAGTCAATGTATGCTGCTTGCAACTGAAGTTGAATTTTAAAATTGGGTTATAGAAGTAAATAAAACCTCTAAAGAGCCTGATGGTGATGTCATTTCTAAGAATATGATGAGTTAAATAAATACCAGGATTGACCTGCTTGCTGAAAGCAACTAAAAAAAATTACCAAGTAACTTTTAAAAATATTTGTAAAATGCACTAATAATCTCAAGAGAAAGAAAGGAATCACTGAGACCCCAAACCAAGTGAACACAAGAAGCCAGACTGGTCAGAACGCTAAAACCAGCTCTCACCATGAGCACACTTGCCAGAAAGAGGTTAGTTATCTGGAGGTTTGCTCTTTATTTCTTATTTATTTTTAAATGTTTTATTTAAATTTAATTTAGTCAACATATAGAGTATTATTACTTTCAGATGTAGAATTTAGTGATTCATCAGTTGCACATAATACCCAGCACTCATTATAACGAGTGCACTCCTTAGTTACCAGCACCCACTTACCCCATCCTCCCACTCGCCTCCCCTCCAGCAACCCTCAGTTTGTTTCTTATAGGTAAGAAGAGTCTCTTAGGGTTCTCCTCTCCGTTTTTATCTTATTTTATTTTTCCTGCTTTTTAAAGTGTCATTCCCAGCAGGGAACAAGAGACAAATCCTAGGCCAGATAAAGATGAGGGGGAGTCTAACAAAATCATAAAAAAGAGACTCTACACACCAGATGAAAGACCATCACTAAAAACAAAAAACAAAACAAACAAACAAAAAAACCCATCACCAACACTCTGAGACAACAAGAAAGGAAAATGGCCTTTCTTGAAATTCTGGTGGGTGAAAAGTCCATGAGAATTCCTAATGACAATCTAGCCCCCAGGTGAGTTTGAACCCCAGTGCACACTACTTGTGTAGTCAAGTAAATGCCAAGCAAAAGATGTGGCTTCAAATTACCCCAAACTGATAGTAACCACAGGTACTTGGAATTAGTAAATGTTAATTATAATGCTTATGTAAATGTTGAAGTAATTTGCCTTGAACCAAATAGAAATTCCACAACTGAAAAGTAAAATAAACACAATTTCAAACTTAGAGGAAGTTTTAATAGAAAATTAGATAAAGCTGAATAAAGCACTGATGAACTGGAAAGCAGAGCTCAGAAAACAATGCAGAATGCAGTACAGAAAGAAAAAAAGAAAGGAAATATGAAAACATGGTCAGACTTGGAGGATACCAAACATTTAAACATAATTCCTAAAGTAGAGGAGGAAATGGGGCAAGGTAATGTTGGAAGGGTGATAGTGAAGCCTTGCCCAGAAGTGACAAAGGTCAATAGCCTTCTGATTCAGGAAGCCCAATAAGTTCCAAATAAGTAAATAAAAAGTAATACTTATGGATAAACCTGGAGGGCATAATGCTAAAGGACATAAGCCAGACATAGAAGGACAAATACTGCACGATCTCACTTAAATGTGGAATCTAAAAAAAGCTGAACTCATAAAAGCAGAGGATAGGATGGTGGTTGCTGGGGTCTGAGGGGTGGAGAAAGTGGGGAGATGTTGGTCAAAGGGAACAACTTTCAGTTCCACATGATGAATAAGTTCTGAGGATTGAGTGTACAGCATGGTGACTATAGTTAATAATACCGTATCGTATATCTGAAATTTGCGAAGAGAAATCTTAAGTGTTTTCACCATACATAGAAAATAATGATTGTTATGCAAGATGATGGATGTTAACCAGTTCAATTGTGGTAATCACTTCACAGTGTTCACATCTATCAAAACATCACATTGTGTAACTTAAATTGACATACAATTTTTATTTGTCAATTACATCTCAATAAAGCTGAGGGTGGGAAAAAGTAATATACCTCTAGGCAGATCATAGCGAAATTAGAGAACACCAAAGACAAAAAAAAAAAAATCTTAAAAAGCAGACATGATAAAAAAGAGAGATTAGTCAATAGAAATAAAAAGTAGAGTAACAAATTACTTCTTAACAGCAACAGTGGAAGCCAGAAGACAATGGAACAATATCGTCAAGTTGCTCAATAAAAAATAATGATCGACCTAGAATCAGGGGAAATAACTTTCAACAATGGGAGCACAATAAAAGTGTTTTCAGACACATAAAGACTGAGAGAGTTTGTCTCACAGAGTCTCATCAAAGGAAACTCTAGAGGATATGCTTTAGACATGAGGCAAGTTGGCCCAATTAGGTTTCTGATGCGAGAAGGAAGGAAAAATAAAGAAAATAATGAATATGTGCCTAAGTCAGAAGAAACTTTGGTACAGAAAACAGTATTGATAGTCAGGCCGCATGGGGTTAAAATCAGAAATAAATACAACAATTACACGGTAAGTGAAGAAGACCTAAGGTCATCTTTGTTGGCTTTCTTTTTAACTGAATATGTCATAGTAAATTTTGTAAGCATGCATTTAAAATATATAATGTAAACTAGTAGGAGGGAGGGAAAAGTGAGGGAAAATAACCAACCCCAAAACAAGAAAAGGGATAGAACACAAAAGAAAATGTTGAACAATAGGAACATCATGGGCAACAAAACATGGCGACAGACACAAATCCGGGTGTACTATTACTTACAACCAGTGCTAGGACTAAATTCTCCCCTTTAAAAATGAAGGTTATCAAATTGAATTTTAAAAATAAAACTATATGCCATTTATAAGAATAACATTTAACATGTAAGGTTATGTCTAATGTTGAAAATAAAAAGGTAGCACACAGATTCTAAACAAAAATCAACAGGTATGGCCACATTAATATCAGATAAAATAGAATTTAAGGAAAAATCACAACTAGAGATGAAGAGAAGCTGCATAATAAAGTTTAGTTCGCCAGGAAAATGTATCAATTCCAAAGTTCTAATAACTTACAATATAGTCTCCAAAGATATGAAGGACTAACTAACAGAACTATGAGAAATTTAAAAATCTACCCCACAACGGGAGATTCCAAAACACCTCTCCAAATAATCAATGCTTCAAAATCATTAACGATGCATATTTGAATAGCATAATCAACAGGGATGCGTTAATGGATGCATACTGAACATTGCAGCAAACAAGAAGATATCTCATATTCTTTCCAAACACACATGGAATATCTATGCAAAATAGACCAAAAAACTACTCAACAAATTTCAAAATTTGATACCATGCAGCCCATATTATCTGGCCACAACCTAATTAAATTTTAAATCAACAGTAAAAAGATAACTTTCTAATTATTTCTCTAATGATAACACTCTGGATTACATATGTCTGGCAACAAAAAAAAATGCTGAATAATTCATGAATAAAGAAGAAACCATTATGAGAATTATAAAATATTCAAAGTGGAATGAGAATATTGATACCACATGATAAAACAAGCAGATGCAGCTAAAATTGTATTTAGAGGGAAATTTATAACTTTAAATATTTATATTATAAAATAAGAAAGCTTAAAAATTAATGATCTAAGTACCCAACCCAAGAAATTAGAAGTAGAACAACAGAATAAACCCAACAAAAGTAAGAGCAAATAAATAAAAAGAGCCAAAATTAAAGAAATAGAAAAGAACATCAAACAGATGACCAACAAAACCAGAAGTTGGCAAGCTCAGTAAAATTGAGAGAGAGTGTGTCTACACAAATAGACGGCAATAGAAATAGAAAGAGGGCCAGTAGTACAGATCCTGTAGTGATCAAAAATTAAATAAGATGGGGGCGCCTGGGTGGCTCAGTTGGTTAGGCGACTGCCTTCAGCTCAGGTCATGATCTCAGGGTCCTGGGATCGAGCCCCGCATCGGGCTCCCTGCTCGGCGGGAAGCCTGCTTCTCCCTCTGACCCTCCCCCTGCTTGTGTTCCCTCTCTCGCTGTCTCTCTCTCTCTGTCAATTAAATGAATAAATAAAATCTTTAAAAAAAAATTAAATAAGATGTCCTGAACAACTTAATGTCAATAAAGTTGGAAACGGAGATGGGCACCTGGGTGGCTCAGTCGGTTCAGCGTCTGCCTTCAGCTCATGTCATGATCCCAGCGTTCTAGGACTGAGTCCGTCATTGGGCTCCCCACTCAGCGGGGAGTCTGCTTCTCTCTCTGACTCTCCCCTCTCTTGTGCTTTTGCTCTCTCACTCTTTCTCTCAAATAAATAAATAAAATCTTAAAAAAAAAAAACAGAAAAGATTGCCAAGTTTCTAGAAATCCATAAGCTAACAAAATTGACTCAAGAATATTAGGTTCTTACTGGTGGTAAACATAGCAAAACATTATAGACTTGCTGAATCACTATGCTATACATCTGAAACTAATGTAACCTTCTGTGCCAACTAAAAAAGAAAAATTTAGGTTCTAATAGCAGAAATCAAATATAGAAAGATACTATCATAGAAGCAAAGATACTAAAACTCCATGCTACACAAAATTTGAAAAGAAAATGTCAATAAAAATCCTTATATATCATTACTTTTAAAACTGATAGCTCTGTTCACAAAAAAAGGTCTAGAAGCAATGTCAGCGCAGTAGCAATGAGCTTTTGGGGGAGAGGCAATTAAGGGGGGGGTGTCTCCCCACTCGAGCGCACTTTTTTGGATGGTCTCCAGGTAAGTGTTACTTGGTAGCAAGAGAAATAAATGAACTGAGCTCTGAGGACAATGATTAAAAGACCAGAATCTGCAG
This sequence comes from Eumetopias jubatus, assembly GCF_037043125.1. NCBI lineage: Eukaryota > Metazoa > Chordata > Mammalia > Carnivora > Otariidae > Eumetopias > Eumetopias jubatus. The sequence continues at coordinate 15,620,767 of NW_028274808.1, forward strand.
GTAAAATAATTACATGTCAGTCAAGATCCTTGACTGTGGTTACTTGCTCATGAAATTGACAGGCTAAAATAGATTGACATCTTTTTATATTTTTAAAAGAATTATATTGCCAAAGAAACCACAAACCTGGCAAAAGCCTGTGACGATTCAAACCCATAAATCATTCCCCAGGCCCTTGAAAATGCACAGGTAGGAATTGGGGGCTGAGCGCCATCCAGCCTGACAAAGGGAAAGACTTATCGCACCTGCTTCAAATGTGGCCAAAGAGGAAAGTGGACAAGAAGGAATCTTCCACGGGAGGAACTGGGGCAAGAGAGGATGGTGGACAAGGGAGTGTCTTCCAGAGGGTAGCTGAAGACACCAGGTGGGCTGATCACAGAACTTACCGCCCATCGTGACACGGAGATTACTCTGTGCAAACCCTGCAGGACCTGAATGCCACGGGCACTGACTGCTGTGTGTTCTCCTGCCATTTCCCGAATGGGAGTCTGTAATGTGGTGACCTTGTTCCTACTCCATCGTGGAGGAGGTAGGCAGGAGGACAACTTGTCTTTTGGTGGATACGTCATTGGACCACAAGGAGACTCAGTTGGACCTGTTCAAAGGACTCTCCGTTGCCTGAAGTTCCTGGACCATGAATTGGAGGACACGCTGGCTTGTGTCCCTGGGGGATGGGTGCATTTATTCTCTACATGAAGAAGGGTGTGCCTGAGTAAGTCTGTAGCCAGAAAGGCTGACTGTGGCAGGAGCTACTAAACTGTCGCCTGGCATCTAGTCTCCTTTTCTGAGTTTTAGCTGGGCATAGTGCCTCCCTAGCTTGAGACCCTCTCCCCCGGTCTCCCTTGCAGGCAAGAGAGGCCATGTGACTAGATCTGGGATATGAGTAGAAGTTACATCCCTTTAAAGGCAAAACTGTTCACTCTGTACTTCTTTCCCCCCTCTCATAGGATGAGGAAAGGGAGCCACAGGAACAGTCACAGTGGATCCAGAGACGAGAGCTCTATAGCAGAGCATCCCACCAGCCTGAATTCCTGAATGATCTTGTGAAGCAAGGCCAGCCTGCCAGCCCCAAACCACTCCTCTACCTTTGAAAGTTAATGAGAACAAAAATAAGTAAACTTCTGTTTTGTTTAAGCCATCCTATTTCAGCATCTCTTTGTCATGGCCGAGAGATGTGCCTCACGCTTAGGTACTGTTTCCGTATGTCCATCTATATTTTAAAAAGAATATACATTTTATTTGCAATGCCTTTGATTCCCACATATTTTTACATTTATGTATCATGTTTTCTATTTCTAAGGCATGGTTAAAAATTAATAGGACTGGCTTCTCCAGGATGTATTACAAATCTACAGTCATAATTGAGACCCTTTTACCTCCTCAAAACATATAAGCGATATGGCACATCCTTATTACTAACAGTGGTTTTGCAACAATGCTTCCAGGGACGAATCAGAATTTCTGGGTAAAGTGTAAGAGAGGGAAGGGAGGAGGGCATGGGTTATTATCTAATAAGCCCTCAAGTGTCTGAAATCCGTCACACAGAGCTTTGGCCTAAGTCATTCTGTTTCATTCCTACTGGGTCCTGTCTGCAGGCACTCTGTTCCTGACATGACTATCCGGTATCTGTGCCTGGTTTTCCTCCATAGTGCCTCAGCAGGGCTCACCTGATTACCATATGAGCCATCCTACCTCATGGAGAGCAAACTCTTTATTCCAGAAGTTGCATTTTTCAGACTATGAGATGTCAGGAGCAAATCTTGCATCGGGGAACCCAGAACCCTATAACATAAAATGTACATGGTTCCCATTTCAGAACGCTATTGTCCGATGACACGTGGTTGCGACAGGGCTTGTCTGGGTGAGCAGTGGCCCCTATTTTAGACCCTACGTGGCAGCACTCGGAGACTTAAAATCTTTGGGATTCTATGTTTTTATATAGTGTCAGTTCTGACAATTTATCGGGCTTTCTTTCCACAAAGTTTCCGTTCAGGAAGAAAAGACAGAGAAGATTTTATTAAATTTTAAGCTGCCGGTGAATAGGTAAAAAGGACCCTTGCTTAAGAGGGCATGGAATACGATGGAAGAAGGAGCCAAGGGGATAAGGGTGAATGTTGATCACTGAGGTCTGCACTGGGGGCGAGTGCAGGAATTGCCCCGTCATTGTCCACCTGCAAGGTCAGCCCTAGATACCGTCCTTAAACAGAAACAGTGTTTTCATCCCTGTATACCTACAGACAGGAGAAATGGCCTCCGTTCTTCAAAGAGTTGTCTCCCTCTAGTGTCCAAAGATTTCTTAAGAAAGACTCGCCTCCATGCGAGGCAGCCTGGGTCCGCTAAGAATATAAAAACCTTTATATTTTTGTGGGGAATGTGTAAATAATCCTTGACTTTAGAAACAGAGTTTGGAAATAGCATATAATTCTATAAGCGTATTCACCATAAATCCGGGAATGATAATATCAATTTCAAGGGGTTATTGTGAGAACGAATCTGAACTCATTAAATGAAGTCAACAGAGGAACGCTGCAGCTAGGCGGCAGGCTAGGCTCACTCACTGGTAAGATACTGGCTTTGGCACAGTAGGCTAGAAGTATAATGGCAAATGGTCATATGTCATGAACCCTCGCTATCATTCCTAAACAGTTGAAACCAAGAACTTTCAAATCTGCAGAGGTCAAGACTATGTGGATGCCAAAGGCCTGCTGTAGGGACGGCTCCTGAAAAACTGGGGTAGACAGAAAAATGGCTCCCCAAAGATGTCCTGGAACATGTGTATAAGGCAGGTTATGTGGCAAAGCGGACTTAAAGTGGATGGAATTAAAGTTGCTAGGGAAACTATCCTGGATTCTCAGGGTGCATCCAGTGAAATTACAAGGGTATTTAAATGTGAAAGAGGGAAATCGGAAAGGAGGTCAGAGTGACGTGCTGTGAGAACGAGAAGAACCTGGACAGATTTCACTGGCTTTGAAGAGGGAGGAAGAGGGCACGGGTCAAGGAATGAGGGCAGCCTCTGGAGGTGGAAAGGTCAAGGAAACAGATTCCCCCTGAGAGTCCTCAGAAATGAATGCAGCCTTGTCAACACCTGGGTTTCAGCCCTGTGAGACTTATTTTCGATTTCTGACGTCCGGAACTGTAAGATAATAAATTTGTAGAGTTTGAAGCCCTGAAATTGGTAGTCCCTTGTTACAGCAGCAATAGGAAAATGATACGTGCCCTAACTGCTCTCCCGGAGGAAATGTGAAATCCTGTCAGACCTTGAATTCATCTATTCAGAAACGACCTAACCAGTAAGCCTTGTAGCATGGGATCCAAAGACTCAAATCTGACTGAGATTCAGCTTTGAGTACATGCCGCCAACCCCTCATTCCCCCTGCAAGAGGATAGTTACTCAGTGCTCCTTCCCACATTGAGAGGGGCCGGTCTTGCCAGTCTTGCCATTCCCCCTAAACCTGGTCAGGGAGTACGCACATCAGCAGGCTGAATAGGTTTCTTCTCTTACAGAATGAGCGGGTTGGATTAAAAACCTTAAAAACCTTGGGCGCCTGGGTGGCTCAGTTGGTTGGGCGACCGCCTTCGGCTCAGGTCATGATCCTGGAGTCCCGGGATCGAGTCCCGCATCGGGCTCCCTGCTCAGCAGGGAGTCTGCTTCTCCCTCGGACCCTCTTCCCTCTCGTGCTCTCTGTCTCTCAGTCTCTCTCAAATAAATAAATAAAATCTTAAAAAAAAAAAAAAAAAAACCTTAAAAACCTTGTTGGTCCCTGCCAGCTCTCTCCAACTCCTATGAAACTAGAGTTCTTAGCTTTTCAAGCAGTTGATACAATAACAAACAGCGATACTTTGGTTTCTGCAACTCTTATCTGTTCCGTGATGGCTTGCATCAGAGCAAGACCCAGGGCTTCTGGCAGAAGCCTTTTCTAGCCATTTAACTGGATGGGGAGTCCTTCTCTCCTGCCTCAAGGAGAACCGGGGATGTCCTTCCAAACTATCCCTACCCCCCCCCCCCACACACACACATACACCAAAGGGCTTTCCTTCAGCTTCTCCTGCTCCCTCAGGAAGACAGCCACCGCAGGCTCCCGAGTTTATACACACTGCCTGAAGGCAAGGGTGAGCGGAAGAGCCCTACCCGCCACCCCCGCCCCCACAGGCTGCTGGAGAACCAAGACTGTGATGGAGAGGAGGCGGCTCTGTGGTCACTGCTCATAGCAGCCTTCCCCCCGGAGCAGCATCACACCTTTGGCTTTCTTAACGAAGTCTCCCGGAAGCTGGAGGCTTTGGACCTGCAAAGCACGCACTGTATGTTCATTAAATTCCAAGACCCCAGTCACCACCCCTGAGCTAAGGAAGGCTTTCTTAAGGGTGGGACCTTCCCAGAAGGAGTTACAAGATCTTGTAGTGCCCGAGCCCGACGGACTCCTTCGCATCTGTGCCGTTCCAGCCTCCGGGGAGCCTGCAGCTGGGGTTCCGACAGGAGTTTTGTGGGGACCCACTGCCATTTGCTTTGGCTGCCTTTTTGGAGGGCTTTGCTGTGGAAGTTCTCACTCTGCATGCATGGTTGGTAAATACTCTTTTCCAGCTTCATTCCCGGGCTCAAAACCAGTGCAGAAAAGTTGACTCATGGGTGTGATTCAGCACATCTTGTTTGTGTGGGAACCCAGGCTGCTCTGTAAGCCCAGCTATATATTGCTACTACCCAGCCCCTTTCACTAGCAACTGTAAAGTAGATTGTCACCTTCCCTGGGTATTAACCGTGGACTCAGAAGCTGAAGTAGCTTTGTGGGACACAGAACATCCACACCCAAAGAACTCACAAAGAGCCAAATCCAAAATTGTCGTTTTTCTATTACGTGGCCTTCAAACACAGAGGCCCACTCAGCTGTGAAGAGAGAATTGGTGATTTCTCCGAGAAGAACCATGTACACCTGCGATGGAAGGAGCTCGGAGGCTGCATCCGAGCTCGACTGTGGAGTGTGGTGATGGATTGGCAATGCCTGCCACAGACCTGGGGGAGGCTGTGGAGGCCCACGCTCTCCCTGAATTAAACACTGTAGGTCCTGGGCGCCTGGGCCGCTCAGTTGGTTAAGCGTCTGCCTTCGGAGCTCAGGTCATGATCCAAGGGTCCTGAGATCGAGCCCCACGTGAGGCTCTCTGCTCAGGCGGAAGCCTGCTTCTGCCTCTGCTTCCCCGCTTGTGCTCTCTCTTTGTCAAATAAGTGAAATCTTTAAAACAAAAACAAAAACGCACACTGTATGTCCACTTCGGAGCAAAGCAGTGTAATCAGTCTGTTATTCACAAGGGCTTCTAGGAGCTCAGATCCAGGGATGGAGCCAGCAAGTCGTAGGAGTCACTTCTGATCCACCCAGGGCACCGCAGCCGTCTAGATGCCAGGTTCCTGGAGCCATGGACACTAGTGCCCCATTCCTTTTATCTGGGGTATGCTATGTGCTTGAGTTGAGCATTTGGTATAAAACATGAAGAGGTAGCTGCATTCTTAAATGGGGCCCATTCTGCAGAGAGCGGGGGCTGAGAGTATCTGATTTCCCCTCTCTGGAACCAGGGACTCTAGAAGTATTAATTAAAAGTTTTGTAGTGGCTGCAAGCAAAGGGAAGCTGGCTGGAATTAGCTTAGGTGAAGTGGGAGACCATCCTCGAGAGACGTGGAGATATCAGGATTCCTCCAGAGAGGAAAAGGAAGCAACTAGACCTCAGTGACAACTGTCCCAGCAGGACTGTCCCACCATCTCCTGAGTCCAGTTCACTATCCTTGGCTTTAGACTCTCCCACAGGCTCTTGTAGATTAAGTAACTTGTCTCCGTCAGCCCCCGATCAGTGCTGTTCTTCCCTTCATTCCATTCCGAAAGTCCATGCAGGGTTTTTTTGTTTTTGTTTTTGTTTTTTAAGTGGGCTCCACTCCCATCATGTAGCCCAACAGGGGCCTTGAACTCACAACCATGAGATGGGGACCTGAGCCAGATCAGGAGTCCCAGAAGCTTAACCGACTGAGCCTCCCAGGCGCTCCCAGGGAGGGACTCTCCCCAGTCTGGCTTGCACAGGTAGGCCCCTCAGGGCTACAATAGTCTGATTGGCTGACCTTGGATATATAGGTGCCACATCTGGATCACTTAGCTCGGGAAAGGACAGGCCTGGGGACCCAGAGCTGTTTCCAGAGGCCCACCACTACGTATCAGGGCTCCTCTTAGAAAATGAGCAGAGGGACCACAGGTTACCCCTTCATGCAACCAGCCCCCCACGAGCCAGGACTAGGCATGGGAAGGGGGAAAGCAGCGCTCAGCTTATGGCGTACACTAGAGGGCTCAGAATCACCAAAGTCCAGAGGCTTTAGGTAATGGAAGTGTGTCCAAAATATGGAGTCTGAGGCAGGAACATCAAACAAAAGAGCACTAATAATGATAATAGGAGGAGTAGTCGTAGTAAGAAAAATAATACCATTCACTGAGCATCTATGTTGTTCCAAACATATAAAAGCACTTCATATGTATTATTTCTAACTTTACAACCCTGCAAGGTGGGGCTATCAGGCCCATTTTGCAGTAAGAAAATTAAGATTCACCAGACATTAAGAGACTCTCCTATAAGAGCTAATAAGCACCAGAAATGGTTCTAAAACGAAGGGCTTGGAAAAAGCATCAAGCAGGACTGAAGCAAGTCTTTCAGGAAGTAAAGTTCCTGTGATACCCTGGGGCAAACGTGCTTACAGACAGAAAGCCTTTTGGAGGGATTATGCAAAGCCTCTGGGTGGGGAGGCTTGTTCAAGAAACAAGTCAGCTTGGAGAGAGTCTGTAAAACCTGGGAATTTTGATGGGGGGGGCGGGGAGGAACAGTCCTGATTCACCCGTTGTTCCAACATACCTATTACTAGCACCTCCTTTCCTTCTCAAAAGCAGTGGTGTGCTGGTAAATGTTTAAAAGCAGGTCTCAATATAGACACATATGCGGATATGTATAGATTATACACGCACACATTTGATATAAAGGATGTGTAGTATGCAGTCTACAAATAATACTAAAGTATACACTATTCTTTGTTGAAAATTCCATCTGTCCACCTGATTCTCAGAGAATGCTTTTGTTGGTTTTTGCCAAAAGCTTGTATCCTTAGCCTGCCTGTTAGCTGCAGTTCAACCCTGATTTGACAAACGGAGTCACATTCTTTTCCCCAGAAATTGCTAGTAGAAAGCTGCTAATTCTTTTCCCAATAAAGTTATTGTCATTCAGTCTAATAGGTGATCTACCATTAAACTGTTTCTCTTCCTTGTACAAATTACATTCGGAAATTCTAAACAGAAACTTCCCTCAGCTTCAGGGCCACCGATTTGCAACAGCGCCAACTCTCCTCACAGAGTTGCAGGATTAAGACATCGTTTGACTCTGCATTATCTTAATAGCAGCTGTATTTGACACCTGGCTCCAAAAAGTACAGAAACGTTAAGCAACAGACTCGTGGCTCCCTGCCAGTATGAGTCAGTGTGGACACCCCACTAAGAAAGTGCCCCAATTCCAGCAGGATATCACAGAGTTGCCCTACCTTCTAGAAGAATACTTCCAACCCTCCCTCCATAAGTGCAACGTGGGTGCCGGTCACATTATGATATTAAGGACCAGCCAAGCAGAGGGAGAAAGGAAAGGGCAATGGGAGAGTCTCTGCCTCCCGACACGTGACCTGGGGTCTGGGTTATGTGGACTCTACCAACTTTTAAACTGTTCCTCACTGGGGCAAACAGCCAGGGACACTGAAGGACAATGTAGGAGACGATGCCCTTGTAAGCTAAGTGGACTCCTGTAATTTCCTGAGTGTTGCAGTTTCTCTACTTTTTTCAAACAGGGGGCAGACATTCTTACAACTTCCCTGTACCTGCAAACAATCTGACTCTGTACTTAACAAAACCAAGTTTATTTCAAATGTTTAGGGCGTCACGGTGCGGGGAAAAAGTGACTCCCAGCTTGGACACTTATGTGAGTAAGACAGTCAATTTCTCTATAAATATCAACTCTTTTTAGCTATAAAATAGAAATAGCAAGGGCACTAATACTTAATGTACAGTCTTGTGCTTTAATTAATGTGAGATGCTTTAATTAATTAATTGAGAATTAAATGAGATAATATACATGAGGGATTCCTTGTAAACTACCAATGTAAGATATTATCATTATACTGTTTAATTTTTTTTTTTAAGAGAGAGAGAGAGTGCGAGCACAAGCAGGGGGAGAGGCAGAGAGAGAGAGAAAGGGAGAAGCAGACCCTCCGCTGAGCAGGGAGCCCGATGCGGGACTCGATCCCAGGACCCTGGGATCATGACCTGAGCTGAAGGCAGCCGCTTAACCGACTGAGCCACCCAGGCGCCCCTGTTTAAATTTTTACTAACATTTAAAATCAGTGGCATCAGTAAGGACAGCCAGCAAAGCTGCAGCTAAAGGTCGTATGGAAACATGGGAGCAGCAACAACTGGGTCTTTGTTATGGTTCGAAATTTCCTGTTCATGATTAGGGATATGAATACTTGAGGAGGTTAAAAAGAAAAAAAACTCGCCAAAATTCAAGACAAAAAGCTTCCTTTTCTCCAAGTTATTTTTTTCCAATTATTTTAGAAAAATGAATAAGAATGTAATGAATGGTGACTAACATAACATAATAAAATAAAATAAAAGAATCAATATAAACTATTCCCATAATGTTACCCACCTTTACATTCCCAGTTCTCACTTCAACAATGTTTTATTGAGCCCATCCCATGTGTCAGACACTGTACTAGGTTCCAGGGATTCCTGCCCTTGAGAAGTTCCTACTAAGTCACTTTCTAAAAACTATGATACGTAGGTATACGTAGGTTTTTATGTAAAGCGCGACTCACTACCAGCATGTAATTTCTGAGTGCACAGATGTAAAGACATTCTCCTGCCAGTTCTAAAATGAGGGGGAAATGCTCCATCAACAAGGTGACACTCGGGATGCGAGGGAAGGAGAAATGGCCCCGGAGCAGAGCCTGCACTCTGCTCCAAGTATATCCAAGCAACAGGAGAGGCAAGCTTCTGAGAATGAGCAGTCAGAAAACAGAGCAGCTCAGAGGGCATTTTGTGAAGCAAAAGACTGTCTTCAGTGAGTGTGGGGGGTTGTTGGTTTGCTTGCTTGCTTTTGCCTTTATTCTCTGCCCAAAACTGAATGCTGTCAGTCTTTGCTTAACTGGGGCTAGTCACAGAAAACATAAAACCAGCAATTTGCTTTAACTATGTAATGTTAATGAACTATAAACTGACAAAAGCAAAAGGACTCCTTAACATTCCAGAGATTATAGCTTAATTTGAAACAAATAAAAAACATTTACATGTAAATTCATTTCATAGGCTTGTAATTATTATCTAAATAAATAGACTTATTCCCTAATGAACAGGCTACATTGTACATATACTTCTACTCCTAAATCAATTGATCACTACTAAAATAAAGGTTGCTGGGTCACTTACTTTTGGGAGGACTTTTTCCAAGTGTTGTGTCATAATCACTGATGGGAGGGAAATTTAGCCATACACTTCTTGAGGCTGGAAAACATTCAGAATCTTTGGCCCAGTAATTCCCTCTCTAGGAATCCAATTTAAAGAAAGAATGAGATACAGAAAAGATAAGATTCACATGAGAGCTAGCATAGCAAAACATTGGTTATAAAATTATGTTTTGTCAATAGAATTGAATATTACGAAACCATTAAACAGCATGTTTTCAAAATCTCGTTCTGGGAATATATAATGTTTACAAAAATAAATAGGAGGTAAAACTGTTCATAATAAAATGTGTCATATGTAAGATACATGGTATGATATATATTTAATAATACCTATATATTACATACACATACATATACCACATAGAAAAACATCTGGAAGGAAATACACTAAAAAATACTAACAGTAGTTTTCTCTAGGTGGTGGGATTTTGAGTGGCTTTTATTTTCTTAATCGTGTTTTTCTGTTTATTGAGGTTCCCAAATAAGCCAAGAAGAAAGACTATATTGGCTAGGCTGACACATAGTTCCTATGACAATTATACGTACAATTCTAAAATAACAAACTGACATTATTTTTAATATCTTCACATAAATATTTAGTGGCAAAAAAAAAAAAAAAAGACCATGATGGAAAATTTGGCAAGTATGGAAAAGTAAAAATATCGGGGAGAGAATCATCCAGAATTCCAGCAGTCAGAGGGAAATGCGATTCAGATCCCGTGACCGACTGAGTCAGTGGCTTTGAGCTATGCCACGGAGCCCTACATTTGCCGTGGAATTGCCTCAGAAGCTGTCACGGTGGAGAGAGAGCAGGGACTGACCAAGTCCTCCCATCCAGGTGGGGGACCGGAAACAGAACCCCCTTCTCCATGTCAATCAATCCATGTTGATTTTAGACGCTCACCTAATATTCCACTTAAAGAAAGGCTCCATGGCAAAACAAGTACAAATCTAACACCTGAAGGCTGCCCTATTCAACTTCTTCCCTAAAGCTAAACACTTCGGTTGTTTCCGGTTTTTCCCTAACCTAATGGAGAGTTGAGGATAATGATCATTTTTTAAAGCTCTCGATGTTGCCAAATTGCAACAAATCGTTGACACGAAGGTCAACCTGTTCACACTCCCATCAGCTTGCTCGTCTCACCAGAGCCTTGCCTGCACTGAGCAGAATTTTTTAAAAATACTCTTGGTTAATTTGATAGATTTAAATCACAATCCCTCATTGTGCTTGCCCATTTTAAAGGCTGTTTCCTCCCCTGTGGGTACTTCTTCCGAGAATCCTTCCGTCAGCAAACTCCCCTGTGAGGAAGATGTGGACACCCCTTCACTGAAGTGTCTGGAGCTGTCCCCACAGCTTATGCTTGCATTTTCTTCTAGCGAGGCCCCAGGCCAGCCGCAAGACTTGACTTCAGAGAGGGCCAAACTCGTGGAAGAAGGCCCCTATGAGAAATGGCAGGTGCCAGGTCTGCCGTCCCTCTTCCTCCTGAAACACTCTCCAGAACCACAGATTCTCCGAACTGGATGGTGCCCTGAAGTGTAGTCTTCCTCCAGGCCTCTGGTTACACAGATGAAGGCTCGGACCCTGCAGTGGGAAACCGGCGTACCAGTTAATGATACAGCCAGGACCAAGACCTGCATGTCCTGGGGGTCTTAGCCCCGTGTTCTCCCCACCACCAGCCTCCAGCTGCCTCCATAACCGTCACACGTCAGCCTAAGTGAGCCCTGACCCTTCGTCCTTCTATCTGATCACACTCTAGGAAAGGGTGTGTCACCATCATCCAGATGTAAGAATAACCCCTGACCCACGGGGTGAGTAGAAGCTGAAATCTAGCTCAAGCAGAGGGGTAGAAAATAAAAACAGAAAGAAAACAATTTGGGAGATGCTCCCCTGAACCTGGCCAAGTTCTTAGAACTCAACCTTAAAAATCAACCTATGAATGACCACTAGGCGGAGCTCTGTTTTCAAAATAAAGTCTTGATCCTTCTGTTATGAACTGGCTTTCAGCTCAAATGACCTTAGCTTGAAAGTAATCAAAAGACTTAGTGCAAGGATTTGCGCACCAAATCCACTGGCTCCCATCCAGATTTTATGCCAATGTATTGTCTATACTCTGTAGTGCCCCATGAGCTAAACCTTTCCATTTTGGTCCATAGATCATTGTCTTAAAAGTAAATATAATGTGAGGCGCCTGGGTGCCTCAGTCGTTAAGCGTCTGCCTTCAGCTCAGGTCATGTTCCCAGGGTCCTGGGATCGAGCCCCGCATCGGGCTCCCTGCTCAGCAGGAAGCCTGCTTCTCCCTCTCCCCCTCCCTCTGCTTGGGTTCCCTCTCTCGCTGTGTCTCTCTCTGTCAAATAAATAAATAAAATCTTTAAAAAAAAAAAAAGTAAATATATGTATATGCCTGTGTGTGTGTGTGTGTGTGTGTGTGTGTGTGTGTAAAATAAAACCGAAGCAGAGAAGTTACAAAACATGTATTTATCTAGGCAACAGAAAATTTTAAATATATATTTAAAATGTATTCTAACATAAAATATGTATTTTATATTATGTAAATAAAATGTAAAATATACTCAATATATATTTGTGTAATTATATTCATTATAATTTAAATGTATTTTAATATATAAAAGATACACTTATTGCATTTTATATATTATGTATTTAAAATTCTTTCTGCTGTTAAGTGACAAATAAATGCTTTGTAACCCCAATTATATATAAAAGATCTGTTAAATATATCCTATATTACTTTTATATGTAATATACTAAATATCTATTTTACATAAAAAATGTTTTTAAATATACATTTAAATTATGATGCTGAGTGATAAATATACGCCTTGTAACTCCTCTGACTCTCTTTTCCCCATAATAATCACCAAAACCCTTCAAAACGCTGAATAGCTTTTTTATTGACCCATTCAAGGTACTCAATTCTATGTTTCTCTAACCCACATCTGTTCACATATAGTTGAAAATAGAAAAGAAAGAGAGGGATTAAATTTAAAGAGAAATAGTCATTTGCTGTTGTTCCTCGCTAAATCAGGACGGAAAGCACAGAGGAAAACAAGAGTCTATTGTAGCTAAGAGGAAGAAAGGCTTTAAATAGTCCCAACCAAATACAAAAATATAACAGTCCGCTTCTAGTTTCCTTTAGTGCTAGTTTTAACATACAGATTGGCGGGGGGGAAGCATGTATTTAGTAGTCATTATTTATGCTGCTTTGAGGAAAATCATCTGTGTTGAACATGAAAAATAATAAATTGGGAGGTTTTAATGAGATCAATCAGCAACTTTTCTCAGTGAACATCTGCCAGGAACTAGGAACACGAACTTATTTGTCCATCTGGCCTCTGGCTAGTCCTCTGAGAACAAGACTGCACACAGGTAGGTGTGACCACAGCCAATCAGCTTGCCCCATCTCTTAACAAATATTACCTCTATACAGAGGCCATCTCATTCAAGGATGAGTAAATAAGGGGGGGGGGGAACGGGCGACCTTAGGAGGCGGAGCTAACTGTAAAACCTACAGAAAACATGAAAGGGAATTCAGCCTCCCAGGGAAAAACAAACATAAAAACTCCCACCATCACCAAAACCAGGCTTGTTAGACAACCTCATGCAAGATACAGACAGAATCCATTAACAACACGGCAGAGGGAACTGGGCAGAAAAAACACCTACGAACAAGCCTCTCGTCAAGGCATATATATATCCAAGGTTTCACTTCAGGAACCTGAGACCACTCGAAAAGTTTGGAAGACACTTCGTACATCCCTTTGTACATTCCGGATCCGAGCTCTGAAACAACCAGAAAAGCACACAGGTGTTATTCTTGGTGATACCTCGTTCCTCTCGGTCATTCCACTTCCCCTCCATTCCTCTTTTAATCTAGATTCATTCAGACATGGGAACTGAGAAAAACCCAAACTGTAAACTGTGCAGAAAGGAGAAGGAACAGGGGCGGGGGTAGCTCATCACATTGGAGGGAACACTGTCCCCACAAGTAAAGTTCCGTAAGTAATAGAAGAGTGGGAAAGAAACCCGTTTAGCGGGATAGAGTAACCTAAGGTCTTCAGGCACTTCTTGGACTCAGAATACAGTATCAGAGAACCAATCAGGAGAAACTGGTGGGTTGGTAACACAGAGCTTCTATAGGTAAACATCTGCCAGGAACTAGGAACACGAACTTATTTGTCCATCTGGCCTCTGGCTAGTCCTCTGAGAACAAGACTGCACACAGGTAGATGTGACCACAGCCAATCTGCTTGCCCCATCTCTTAACAAATATTACCTCTATACAGATGCCATCTCATTCAAGGATGAGTAAATAAGGGGGGGGGGACGGGCGACCTTAGGAGGCGGAGCTAACTGTAAAACCTACAGAAACCAGGAAAGGGAATTCATCTTGATGATTCAGTAGAGTAAGATCTCTAAAAATAATTAACAGCCTAGAGTAGGATCCAGAAGATTCAAAAAATTGGCATCCTCTGTAGGATATAAAAAGATACTGCCTCTATTTAGCAAAAACAAAACAAAAAACCATAAAGAAAGAATAAGTGAAGATGAAAATTGAGGGATACGGGATAAACTAATGCTTTCCACAGATAACGAAGAAACCGTCATGAGCCAAGCAAGGTGTTAGAAGAGGAGAACCCAGAGCTGGGTGAAACACACGAGGCCACTTTTGAGGCCGCTTATACTTTGGTGAGATTTGCAGACAATAAAATAATAAATAAATAACTTAAAATGTGGTAACTGCTATCAAGAAGATGAACGGGGTGCTGATTTAGGGAATAACAGGAGGGGCACCTACTTAGATAAAGGCATCAGGGAAGGCTTCTGTAATGGGGTGGGATTTACTCTGAGCCAGCTCTGAAAAGAGCAAGGAAAGAGCATGACTGGCAGAGAAAACAGCTTGTCTTAAGGTTAAAAAAAGAGTTCTGCATGCTTGAGGAACTGAAAAAAGAGCAGTGTGCCTGGTAACAGTAGAAGATGAATTTGGAAACATAAGCAGTGGTCAGCCACATAGGACCTTTATGGGCAGGAAGAGCACTTTGGACTTTAAGTATGAAAGACAGTTACTGAGTGTGAATATTTATGTATATGTATGTGTGTGTATTTGTATATATTTATATGTATTTATTTGCGTATATACATACACGCACACATATATAAACATACTTAAATATATATATTAATTACTACTATATAGAGAATGGACTAGAAGAGACCACAGAGGAAGCAAAAAGATAAAGGGTCTCAATTCAGGGAAGAGATGACAGTACAATGGAGACAAACTGGCAATTTAAAGAAGTGGAGGATAAGCTCCCAGGATGCAGAGGAAAAGGGAGCAGAGATCAAAAACGCAAGAAAGATAACTGAGAATACAGAACTATTTTCTGGATAACTGATATTTCTAAAGGAGAAACCACAGCCATTGAATGAAAACGATGGAGATAAAAGGACAATTTTCTGAAACAAAAAATACCTAAGTCTAAAAAAGTAAAAATTCATCCTTTGCCAAGGAAAATTAAAGTCCAGCCGCTGGATATTTCCTTGAGAAATGCCTGAATTTACAAAATAAATAATCAGATTTGTTCAAAGTTATCTGAAGAGAAAAATGTGCAATCAGCATGGCTTTGGACTTTGGCTCCGTAACAGGAATTCCCAGAAGGCGCCACGGAACGACATCTAGGGGTTTGAAACATAACAAGTATGACTCAAGAATTCTACCACAAGCCAATACTGTTATTCATGTAAGAAAACAACAAAAAGGTATTTTCACATGTGCAAGGGCTAACAAAACAGGACTCACAGAAAAATTACTCAGGTCCTGTCTAAAGAGGGGTGACTCAAGAATGGAGAAGTTATGATACAGAAGGAACGAGTAGGAATGTTTTTAATTCAATCATAGAAATAAGCCTAAAAGGTTGTGTTAAATATACTTTTAAAATAGAGAGCAAATGAGTATGTACATGGTACTTGAAAGAAAAGTTGTACGATGAAAAATATACTACTAATAAAAATTGTATCTAAAATCCCACATATCGCCAAGAATCAGGAAATGTGAGTGAAAATTCTGACAGTAAGTAAAAATATTCAGACTTGTTTTGGTGCATAATGGCTATAATTGCTATGAAAAAAATGAATAATAGGGTCACGCTTTAGACAACAGCAGGGGGACCTGCTCAGATGAAAGAGCCAGAGAAGATCTGTTTAAAGAACTACCATTTCCTCACTCTTTTGGAGATGGAGCAGGGGTGCTCTGAAAGGAAAGAACCTTTATATGTTGGCCCCACAGTATTGAATTCGGTCCAGAACTGACCCAGTTGGAATGATAGAACACAATCAGAACTCATAACCAACAGAGAAGTGGAAATTAAAAGCACTTTATTCCTGAATCAGCTAAATAGAGCAGGCAGCTTATCCATCTTACAGTTAAAAGAGGGTAACGTTTAGTGAATATGTACAATACTATAAGCATGTCATTCACGTTAAATGGATATTTATTCTGCAACTTGTCATCGGAAAGTTGAACTGAGTATTTGTTTATGAAGAAGGGGAAAGAGCTTTTCTGTAATAGTGAAGAGCTTGTTTTTGTAGTTTCAAGGGCAACTGGCTTGTAACCATTACACCGTGAATATTTATTAGAGGAAACTCCATTGATTTAAATTATTTGATTCTAGAACATTGCTTGTTCTCTTAAAATTATAAACAATGGTGATTCGAGATCCGCTTAGATCAGAGGTGGTCAAATTTTTCCTGCAAAGGGCCGGGTAGTAAATATTTTTGTCCAAGCAGCCGTATAAAAGACATGAACGAATGGGCATGTCTGTGTTCCAATAAAGCTTTATTTTTAAAAATGGGTAGCAGGGGGCGCCTGGGTGGCTCAGTCGTTGGGCGTCTGCCTTCGGCTCGGGTCATGGTCCCAGGGCCCTGGGATCGAGCCCCGCATTGGGGGCTCCCTGCTCCGCGGGAAGCCTGCTTCTCCCTCTGCCACTCCCCCTGCTTGTGTTCCCTCTCTCGCTGTGTCTCTCTCTGTCCAATAAATAAAATCTTTAAAAAATAAAAAGGATGCAAACCACGTTTTAAAAAAAAAAAAAATGGGTAGCAGGCTGGATTTGGTCAGGGGCCATAGTTTGCCAACCAATGATTAAGATGATTCTTCCAAACCAATCCCCTCAGTTCATGGAACTTATTTCTCTAATGATCATCCTCCCTGCCATGCCTCAGCCACTTCCGTGATCACACCCTGAGCCACAAGCACAGCATTACTAATAACTGACACCTTTCCATAACTTCAATCCATGCGCCCCACTCAAGGACCACCACTCCTATCTTCCCTACTTAGAAAAGAACTGTGACTCATATAATCCTTTGACCCCATCAGGTCCTTCAACCCACTGGTCCTGCCCTCTCCATACTGTCCTTCAGACTCTGCTGTCTTTCTGCCCTCCCTCCACAGACCTTAATCCCATGGGAAACCATCTCAATCCCTCCTTTGCATAAATTTTCAGCTCTCTCAACCCTCTTTTGCCTTGTCATTCACTTGGCAAGATGACACCCCTGTTTAAACCCAAATCTCCACACACTGTGCCGCTGAACGGGCCTGGAGGAAATCCCAAAGCCACACTGACTGGCCCTTTTAAGTCATGACCATAAATCTCAAGTGAGCCCTTTCTGTGCCATTTCCCTAATCCGGTCACTCTCCCACTCTGACTTTACACCTTCTCTCTCCATGAGCCACCCGCACCTCCTCTACCACCATCACAAGCCCATGACAAGGCTTATCATTTCATTGTAAAATTAGAAGCTATCAGAATAAAAGTTCTACAAACACATGTGAGCCAGCCCGGCCTTCCCTCTTCCCCATACACATGGCAATATACACAATATACACATCCCTATACACATCCCTACTTTCTTCACTTGTGAGCTACCGCTTCCCTTGTTTTAGACCCCACAACCTCCTAACTACTTAAGGACACCACTCCCGACAATTCCCCCTTCTCTCTCCAAGGTCTCTACTGAATCACTCCTGTGAGTATTCAAACAGCTACTGTGCCTCCCGTCATCTATCTGCCTAGCAGTCATTCTGGGTGGAGTTGGGGGTTAGGCTGGGGGGCATGGCAGAAGACCCTGCTCCGAGTAGGAAAAGCAGGTCAGGTAGAACGAGGCTGTCCTCACCCAACAGGCAAAACCGGGGCAAAGGGAGATCGAAACTACAGTCTAGCCCCAAGACTGCTGCACTCCCATTTGTCTAACTTTCCAGGCAGGTTCTGAAAGAAAAAGAAGTCCAGTTGGTGCCAGCTAAATTTACTTGAAAAGGCAAAGAACTTAGTCTAGTTTCCAACAGCCTGGGGCCTGTGACCTGAGCCCAGCTCAGTCTGTGAAGAGAATTCAGATGCTTGTCAGAGAGGCCTATGCTCACTCACTTCTAAGCTCTTGAATTGTATTGCCCTTTTCCTTCTTGTTCTGTTGAACAATCTTTATAAAAAAATTCTTGATTGTCTTGATTGAAACCAGAGGAAAATGATAGTTTCCTTTTCCAACAGTTGCACCAGGAGAGCTCAGAGGATACAAATGTCCTGTGAGGGGGCGCCTGGGTGGCTCAGTCGTTGAGCATCTGCCTTCGGCTCAGGTCATGATCCCAGGGTCCTGGGATCGAGCCCTGCATCGGGCTCCCTGCTTGGCAGGAAGCCTGCTTCTCCCTCTCCCGCTCCCCCTGCTTGTGTTCCCTCTCTCGCTGTGTCTCTCTCTGTCAAATAAATAAATAAAAAAAATCTTTAAAAAACAAAAACAAAAACAAAAAAAAACAAATGTCCTGTGAGGACAGGTATGATGGCTGCAGGATTTGGGAGAACATGAGGCACACCCAGGTGGGACAGGGGAGGGGGCAGGGAAGGACAGCAGCTTGGGCTGAGTTCCTTCCCACTGGCCTGGTTCTCTCATGCTGGAAGGCGGAAAAGGCCTTTCCATCCTCCAACAGAATTCTAGAAGTCCATTTACATGTTGGGAGGGATGTGATGGGAAGAATCCTCTGGTAAGTCAGGTGGGTGGAGCTGATCCCTGAGAAAATGGCAAAGTGGGCAAATTAACCATTGTCACATGCAGCCATGCCCTGTACAGAAACTTTGGCCATCCAAGCCCCACTGATTCAAGGCTTCGTGCCAACTTGGGCATCTTATCACGGTATCTCACCTACACCGGCCCTAGCAATGCCCATGTTTCAGATTTTCCTAGACCTTCACCCTCCCTCCACCTTCGGATTCCCTATTTTCTATGCATATACGGCTTACTTTCCGGATTTGCAACCATATTCTGATGTATTCACCACAGGGTCAAATAAAGGCCTTACTACTTTTTTATGTAAGAGATTTGGATTTTTTTGTAGATATACCCAGGAGAAAACTGAAAGCTGAGAATCTCTGAGTCATTTCCTCAGTATTGGATGTTCGTTCACTAGTGCATTTTAGTCAACCCACGCAGAGGCTCTGTCACTGTCACATATAAATGTCACAAAAATAACAAATGCACTTTGAACTTCAAGGAGGCCCTTCCAGACCAGTAACCACGGCAACACCAGCGGCACCTTGAAGAAGTGTGGTGGATTTCTCCAGGCCCCGGCGTGGCCTGGCCTCTTCACCTCTTTCCCCCTTCTGCTTTCTACTCCTTTTTATTTTCCTTTCCCCTCACCTTTTCTTGATTCTTTCCTGACCCTCATATTCCGCAATTCTTTTTGCAAAACAGGTGCCTGCCAGAATGTCAGCCCCATGAGGACAAACATCTGTTCCCTGCTGTGCCTGCTGTACCTAGAACGGTGCCAGGCACACAGTCGGCATACTTTTTGGTGAATGAATGAACGAATGAATGAAGTAGCTAACATCCCTGAGAACGTTGTCACCGTCATCACATTTTTAAAGCGCACCAGGGTTACCGGCCAAAGGCTGTTGCTTTCTTGATGCCTCGCGGGGGTATCAACAATGGGCAATTATTTTTCTAGAATCTCACCCTTCCTCCAACAACACATCTTCCCTGAGATGAAATGCAAATTTCCTTCGCGAATCTATGTTTTCAAGTACCGTCTACTTCTTAGTCACTATTGAGCCAAGACTAGAGCTTTGACTTGGGGATGCTTCAGAGCTCGGAGACCCGGGAGCCCAGGCGGCTTCCTGCATGGGTTTCCACACAGAGTCTGCACCTATCCCTGGGAACACCGTTGTTTTTGATGGCTGCTTCCTCTAGCTCCACTCCTACTCAACGTGTGCAAAGCGCTCAGTGGAGACCCACGTTCCGCCCTCTTCGGTGGGTATCTTCAGGTGTGGCTGTCGTAAAATGTGGGTATTGCAAAGGGCGGCTGCGGTAAAGCGTGGCTGTCGTAATGGCGGGATGCGTCCCCTTCCTCTTGGTCGCAGTGGAAATCCAGTCTCCAAACGTTCCCTGGGTGCGGGAGCGCCTGTAACCTCGCGATGAACGAGCTGAAGGGACGCTTGGTCTAGGGACGGTTACCTGACCAGACGCTCCAGCAAGCACTTCCCGTGCGTTTACTCGTTCGGTACCCTTCTGAAGAACCTTTGGAGGCACGTACCGTGGTTGGCCCCTTTCGCAGATGTGGGGACGGAGGCTTAGATCAATTAAATGACTCGCCCACAGCACACATTATGGAGAGGAAGAGGCGGACATGAACTCGGAGTCTGCCCGGCACTAAAATGTGTTCTTTTCCACAGACAAGTCCAGGTGAGGGTGACGAGTTCAGCACAGGTGCTTGGGCTTTGCACCCCAGCAAGTGTTCACCATGGGCGCCCTTCGGGGAACAGATGTCTCCCTGTGGACACCTTGCACACTGAAACTGCTGGTAAAAAAAAAAAATGTTTTTTGCTGCTGCGCTTTTTGTTTTAAATATGTAGGAAACCATCTGTATTTAGCATAAATGAGTGTTTGTGAGCGGTCTTTGGGAATGCAAATATAATGCATTTTGTTTCAGAGTTAAAACCGACTTACAAGGGGAATTTTGGTCCCTAGTCTGTTTATTAAATTGGGCACTTTCTGAGCTTTAAAAAGAGAAGGAAATGAGTGAGCATTATTGAATGTTCATCAGATGCTACCCGCTTTACGGAATGATTCCATCTAATCCAGCAGCCCAAAGGGGGAGGCCCCTCTCTCCTTTTAGAGGTGAGCAAATGGATGCTTAACCACAACGAAGGGCAGAATCCGGATCCCGACCAAGTTCTGATGACAAAGCTGAACTGTTTTCGTGGCTCCTGTTGGCTGGTGTCCTCCCCATGCAGAGCGCCCCCGGATGGGCTGAAAGTGGGCCATCACTATCCAAAACGCCCCCGCAGTGAGGAGATACCATGTGGTCAGAGTGCCCAGCACAGCACAACCCTAAATGTCAGCTGTATGTTTTTAGTGAGGCTGCCCCCAGAATCAAAAGGAATGCTGCTTTATAAACCACCGAGGAAGGGGCACGTGGGTGGCTTAGTCGGTTAAATGTCTGACCCTTGATTTCAGCTCAGGTCATGATCTCAAGGTTGTGAGATCGAGCCGTGCCTTGGGCTCTGTGCAGAGCATGGAGCCTGCTTAGGATTCTCTCTCTCTCTTCCTCTACCCCTGCCTCCTGCTCATTCTTTATTTCTCTCTCTATCTCAAAAAACAAAACCAAACCACCATTGAAAACACTCAACATGAAGGGGACCACTTCAGGCCAGTGACAAAGACCCTTTCCTTGACAAAAAAGTCAAGTCTTCCCCCACCCTCCTGCCAGGCTCCTCTGAGCCCTCTTCTCAACTAGTCCTCAACCTTGGCCTATGAAGACTTGAACAAAACACTAACATAGTTTCTAACAGCTCAAGGCCGCATCCCTAGGATGACCCTAACTCCCCCTCAAAGTGCTTGTCTGAAAAAGCTCAAAGCTGCCAAAAGAATTTACTGTTTGCTCCAGCCAACACTTGAAGATGGGGCTCTGGTTTCCCCTTCTCTGTGGGAGGATAGGAGCCTAACTTTGATAAGTGCCAGCTAACAAACCCAGATGGGTTTCACATGGACCAGCCCCCACTTCTCACTTCTTGTGATTTTTCACTTCCCTGACTCTACTGAGGCCTACTCACCTGGCTCCCTGTTGCCTCATTCTCCCTTTAAAATACTCAGTTACTTCTGTACAAATAGAAGTTGAGTTCAGTTCATGCTGGCCTCCCCTATTACAGTGCTATACCACTGATTAAAATCAGTCCATACCACTGATTAAAATCTGTCCTTACCACTGAAACTAGTGTTCAACTCTTTATCTTTGACACCAGTCAATTGGGGCAGACTGAGCTGCCCCCCAGTGACTGTCACTGTCAGTACTTCACTGCCCCCCACCCTAGCTGCTGCCTCCACTGTCCCAACCCCAACCCTAGTCTCGGCAATCAGTCTCCCTTGCCTCCACTTCCCCCACCCTCCTGTCTCCTGCCCCCTACTTCCTCTACCCCTCCTCTTGGGTTCACGCGTCTCATTTCCAGGACAAAAAATAAGAATTGCGTGAGTTGGGCTGTGGCATGAAATAGAATAGTGTTCGGACCAGATGGGTGTTTGGGTTACTGAAATAGCTCACCCGAGCCCTCTTCTTTCAGATCATACAGAGCAGTTTATTAAGAAGATTGGGAGAGGGCGCCTGGGTGGCTCAGATGGTTAAGAAGATTGGGAGAAAGCACACGCCTTAGAGCCCAAGCAGGGCCACCATGCCTTGGTGCTGTTGGAGCAGCCTCTGCGGGGGTCAGCACCCACCCCTGGGGAAGAAGAGGACCCTGGAGAAGAAGGAAGCCACACTCCTGGGCTCTTGGCCACCTTGTGGGGGGAGGAATTCTTTGGGGCTGGCTACTTCACTCAGTCTTAGCTGCCTGGTCTTCAAAACCACTTCATGCATCTACAAATGGGGTGTCAATTGGGAGTTTCCATGGGAGTTGGGTAATTTCCAGATAGCTTTAGGCTTTCCTCCTGAACTGTGCCCAAGACCCAGTATGTCTAATGCTTTCAGGTTTTCAGAAGAAGAGTCAAGTATCTTGGGTTTTGTTAGGTCATTACTTCAGTTTGTGGCCAAGTGTTGAGAGTGTAGTCCAGCATGTGAGCCAGGCTCTTTATGAATTTGGGCTAGTACTTTGAGTCGCTAGACTAAAGAAGGATGTTCATCTGTACTGTGAGCTTTTTGGAGTTAGGACATCTAAAGTATCTTTAAACTTTAATAGTCAAACACTTTATATATATATTTTCCTGGCACTATGCTGGGCAAACAGTGGTGGGGTAAGAAGCTGAATTATGGAACGATCACATGTGAGTCATTCCAAAAGAAATAGAAATTTAACTCCAAAAGCAGTGAAGACAAAGTCATCACCCATCTCAGCAAAACTTTATTAAATTCCAGTAATCCCAGAAACTACTCTGCCAAATTTGTTCATCTTTTCCTCCCCCTTCCCACTTCCCAAACTTGTGAGCTATTCTTTCCCACCAAGAGAATCTCTCTTTCCCTGCATTAAGCTTTTCCATTTCTGCAACCCTACACATTACCACTAAAAGGGAGGAGGAAGAGGGAAGGTCTTCCTGTACTTGTCTCTGTCATGTATGAATCTAAATGCACGTGTAATGACATCTTCCCAGGAGATGCTATTTTACTTAGAGAGCAATATAAATCCTTGACCTTTCAACACAGAGTTTCTTTAATTTCTCAAGGCCTTTTAGATCAGTGCTTTTCAAACTAACATGCACTGGAAATCTCCTGTAGATCCTATTAAGATGCAGATTCTAATTCAGTAGTTCTGGGGTGGGGCCCAGGATTCTGCGTTTCCGATTAGCTCCCAGACGATGGCGAAAGCTGCTGATCCTTAGACCTCACTTTTGAGTGGCAAGATTTAGATAACCTCGTTTTTTCTGTAATGCCCCTAGAAATGCTACAGTGGAGTTATTAACATTATTTTCATTGTTGTATCTCTTATTCACAATCTGGCAACCTAAGGAATCCTGGTTGCCCTATGAATTCACCTCCCCATAGATTTGAAGCCAGAGCTGGAGTTCTTTGGCCAGTGGGTTGTCTGTTAGAGATGGGTGCCATGAAAGGCTCTGCCTAAGACAGACAGACATGTTGACTGGGAGAGACACTAGTTAGGACATTTCTCTGTGGGTCTTTAATGAATCAAGGATCCAAGGACTGTTTAAAAGAATGTTCTGAATAGATTGGTCAGAAGATCCAAGGAGCTTCTGTTTAGAACACTTCTCCAACATTGCTGGAGGAAGAGGACAGAGCAGTGTGAATGTCGCTTTTCAGCAGGAGAGGTAAGGCAAGAGTCTCAAAGGAGTGAGGAGCCTCCACCTGAATCTGCCCTGCTCTCATTCGCATATCCTTTCCTACATGTATGAACTAAAAAGGGAAGTTGGAAGATGCATCTTATGGAAGGGACCATGGGATCTAGGGGCTGAGGGCTGGGGACTAGGAGTCTGATGTTCAGTGAAGCACAGGACCCAAGAGTTGGTGATCAAACTGCTGGCTGGAGAACATTAGAAGGGGGGGGAAACATCAGCCAGCTGCATTCTTAAACATTACTAGAAATCAAAACAAGTTATCGCAGAAGGACCTCAGAGGCCATCTGGTCCTAAGCCTCCATTTGTATATAAATAAACTAACATCCAGGAAGTTGGGTGACTTGCTCAAGGTCATAATATTATTGAGGGTTTTAGCTGGCTTTTGTATTCATAGTCCTGCGCTCTTTGCAGTTAAGCATGTTGTTTCTCAAGTCCATTCACTCTTGTATGTGAATTTACATAGTTAAATTTTTTTTCCCCAGGAATTAATTTAAACTGTTTCTGAAACTATACAGGCAGTGGCCAGGAAAAAAATCAGCAGAAAAGGCCATCACCATGTCCCCCAGAGCCTAGCTGTGGCTCCTGTGGGCCGATGCACAGTTTGAGGAGTGCTTAGATTGTTGATACAACATGTCTCTCCAACAGAGAACTGACTACATACCCATGAGCAAATTTAATTCCCACAGCAGCCCACTAAATTGATAATAGCATTCCCATTTTAGAGACGGGGAAACTGAGACTCAGATTGGGTAAATTGCAGCAAGTTACATACCTACTGATTCAGACCTGGACCTGCCTCCTCCCAAATCCTGTGCTGCTTCCACCCTCTGCCTGGTCCCTCACCCTGCTGTTCCCTCCTTGAATGTGCCAGGAGCATTGCCCAGAAGCTCTGGGAACAGGACTTGGTCCTCTTAAATCCTGGGAGAAGGAGAAGAATCCAGGGGAAATGGGACATAAAGCTTGGCTAGCGAAAGCAGCAAGGTGCAGGGAGGACCAAGCGAGACAACTGATAGGAGAGTGCTTGCTTGGCGCCCAACGTTCACTGTGCAGATTGTCCTCTGCTGTTGTTTCTATGAAGGGATCATTCAAGGTACTTTCCAGCAACTGTTTTAGACTCTTGTTTTGATGAGCTGGAATGACAGTGGTTATGTGGGTGGCGGGAGCCCCCTTTCTCACTTTTCTTTCCTTCTTTCTCTTTCCTGAGGCCAGGGGCAATAAGTCACCCATGAGACAGCCAAAGAGTGTGGCAGGCGTGGACAATACCCAGCTTGTGCTACCATTTCTGTGTAGTAACCACTCACATCTCCTGCCCTTTAATGACACGGGTTGAGTGCTTTGGGAGAAAGGCAGGTATCTACCATACCATGACCTCTTGCTCAACATTGACCAGCAAATTAAGGGTTGGTTTGTGTCTGTAGTAAGGTAGTCCATTTGAAAACAGGTTTCTATAGGGGAAGATATTTTTCTCAATTTTGTAGTAGGTCAAAAACCAAATTAGATGACCTAGATCATTTTTCCACAGAGGCAGAGAAAATCCCCCTGAGTCCTTCAGTGACAGCTAAGCTGGGTAGTCTGTAATTCTTGGAGAGAAGGATGCTGTGACATGGAAGAAATGGAAAGCCCAAAGCCTACCCCTCCTGGAACTGAGGGATCGGTTGCAGGAGGAGGGGAAAGAGATAGATTAAGGAAGACATATTCTGGGGCTTTGGTTTACCTCCTCTCTCAGGACCTGCTTGGGCAGGAAGAGGGGAGCTTTGGAAACACCCCGATCACTGAAGGGAGCCTGGAACCCCAGGATCGGTAGTCCACTTCTCTGGGCAGAGAAGGGGACTTTCAGGTCCTCAGAGAACACTAGCCTTCAGCTCAACACCACATCCAAAATGGCACAAGGTAATGGCAAGTGGGTGACAGATAAACCTAAGGCGGGGCCTCTGGATGTCCTGGGCCTGCATCTGGCATACTGGAGTCCCAAGAGTTCCCCGGTGCTGCAGGAAGGGAACACAGCCATGCTGAGAACGCCGTCAGCGGGCAGGGAGCTTGGATTACTTCAGCAAAGCCTTGATGATTCCAGACATCAAGATCAGAAAAAATGGCCAGGTCCCCAGACTCCCATGGGGGCAGGAGCACATCACCCCAAGGGGCCAGAAGAGACCAGCAGCCCCTCAGAGGGACCAATGCAGAAAGTAATCCAATACAGCCACTTGTTGCAACAGACTGGAGTGGAAATAGTGGACACAAAAAGAACCCAGGAGTCTCCTCTCCCGTAAGACTGTATGAGCCAAACCCCTCTTCCACGACCAGGTGAACAAAGTTCACCAGTCCATGCCTATTGTCCTGGCATAGTTCTTAACAGTGCTCACTTTCTCTCAAGTGTCCTGAATTTGTATGACACAAATGGTTATACAGTAAACACAGAATAAGGTGCATATTGTGATTCCATTTATTGACGAGGAAAGAAAGTCACCTACATGAAGAAGGTTTCTTTGTGTCTGTGCACCTGCAGAGAACATGTCTAAAATGATATTGCTCACAGTAGTTACCTGGGGATTGGGAGGAGACGTGAAAACGTGGAAAGCTTTTTATATGCATGGCTCCTTGTACCAGGCATGCATTTTTACAAATGAAAAAAAAAAAAAAGAGTGTCCCTTTTGGAAGATAAATTATAATGGTCAGTCTGTTCAGAATATAGGTATCATCCTGATGAGGAGCCAGGGAGAATTGTGGAAACCGAAAGCCTGAGCATTTTCTGCTAAAGGGACTGAGCATTTTTTTTTTAAAAACTGGGACAGTTTATATTATTGCAAACAGACTTAAGTTCACCAAATCATTCTAAAGATAGTTTAGTTTGTTTTTCCTTTTACTCAGTGGGTGTGGGCTCGTAAGGAAAATCAGATCTGCCAAGTAAAAACATTTGCTATGCCCATCTGAGTAAAGGATAAGTGGTTTTATGACCATAATACAGTTGAATTCTGACTACTCATTTGAAAGATTGCTTACTCATTTTTTCTAATATACAGAAACTATACTCTTCTTCGGCAAGAGCATGACCTGCTTTATTTCTCATTGTAGGGGTTCTGCTCTTGGTCCACAATGGGGCCTGTAACCAGTGGCAGATCTCAAGGGAGGAGAGGGCAGCATGTCACAGTGCTACAGATGGATTACAGACACAGTCACGGAGCCCCCCGCCCTCGGGAGGTCAGGTAGGCCTGGGCAGCTGCCAGCCCCCTACCCAGTCACTTCCGGTCTGGAGAAGCCTCTCCATTGACCCCAGTGGCTGCATAAATGTTAGCATGTTTGCTGTGTGTGCCATGACAGGAAACACTGAGAAGCGCTCCTGAACCCTTTATCACAGCAAATGAGATCTTGGGGAGCATCACGGTGTCAATAGAAGTGTCATTGCCCCCCAAATCTAAGAACATTGTGGTAACAGTTGTCCTACGTACTAGCTCTCAAGGACATTTTCGTGACTTCATGGCAGCAGGCGGACCTCAGAACCTTCCTCCTGCCCTGTCACCTAGTGGCAACGAAGCTAAACATAAAGGGAGAGCCGGGGTCTACAGAAGTTGGCCATTGGAGAATCCCCCTCCAAGAACAAACTCTTCCCTGGCTTCGCGCATTGCTCATTGCAGGAGGAAGATGCACCTGTGATGAGTCGCTCAAACTTAAGACTGTGGAGGGGGAAAGAGAAACTGACATTTACAGAGTTATGGAAACCCAACAATTTATTGTTCATATATATATATACGTGTGTGTGTATATATATATATATATGCTCCATATATGCTACGCACTAGTCTCTCAGTTTACTCTTTCAGCCACTCTTAATATGCCATATTTCACCATATTTCACTGATTCTAAGACACATGTTTCTCCCCCACCATTTGACATCTCTGGAGCTGAGAACACCTTAAAATCAACAGCCTCGTACAATCACTGTTTGCCACTTAGCCGTCATGATACAGTTACCGTTGCCTAAAAATGGTAGAACATTAAAGGGTCAGCAGCAAAACTTATGGTGACTTAGAGGAAAGCCCTAGAAATAATAATACAATACACTTGCACCTGTAGGAATCTGATTGCTGTGAAGAGGAGGTGATCAGGGAAATGATGAATCAGACAGTTGTGTTCAGCAACATTTCTGAAGGAGGAAACAAAAACTAGCCAAGGCTGCATAACCAACTGTAAAGCCAGTTTATGCGTCAGACCAAGGGTTTTGGTTCTTCAACGGATTATTTTAAGAAATTGCTGCATCACTGATGTTTAATGTCATGTAGGTCACTTAATTTTCTAATGAGACGCACTTTTGTTTGATTTGCTATGTACTACCGGGTAAAAGTTCATGTTTTGTGGAGTTACATGTTAACTCCTCTAAGTTTTGTCTGGTAGAGAGCCAAATGATCTTTGTCCAATGAAAAAGATATATGTTTTATTGCCCTGTAGGACATTAGCCAGTTTTGTTTCTAACCTAGCCATCTTATCTCAGCATATTTTTGTTTTTCCAGTTTCATTATTTTTAAAAATTTGAGTATAGTTGACACACTCCAATATATTTTTTCAATGCTCATTAAGCCCTTGTTCCTATAATTCTCCTCCAAATCAGTTGTTTATTGTTTGACAGTTGTTTATCCTATATTTGCATGAGAATCTTGTTTTTTAACTTTTTGAAGAGTGTACGTATCAACAGCTAAGTGCAAGAGTGATTCAAAAGAGTTAGGCTCTGAATGTGAAGAAATTTTTGGAATGCCTTCACCGATCTATTTTACCTTTACTTTCCTTTTTAGGCTCTGTAAAGGGTGATTAATATGAAAAATATAAATAAGTCCAAGAGAGGACTTTCAGTAAATTTAAAATAAAAATTCTAAGTAATAAGAAATCATGGTTTATAATTTAGTTGTTGGTGATACGCAAGAGAGTCAAAGAAATTAAATCCAACTGCAGAAAAAGAAGTTATCTACAATCTCAGTGGGACTTGAGGAGGAAAAAATAACCAAATGTCTCAAGCCCAGAGGTGTGGATTACTAGACCAGACAAATTGGAGGGCATGGACTTACTGGAGTGGTGGCTATAAATTAGACTAATTTGTAGTCTTCTGTGGGACATCAATGTCATAGGCACGGATCGGTGTTGTGGCCCCAATGGGGTGGCATGTAACCTTGGAGCATCAATATAGGAAGCAGAATGGACTTGGTTTGGGGTGACACAATGGTCTCTTCACAGGATAAGTGTTTTTTAACACCAAGAAAATTTGGATTAACACTTAAATCAAACTCCTTATTAACACTATTGTATTCCAAGATACTCTGTTTACGTGGAATTTAACGCACTTACTGTTTGAAAGATAATTTGCCCGATTGAAGGATCTAACTAATGAACCTTGTGATTCCAATTTAAAATGTGTTTTTGAAGCCAAATCAGACAGACCTATAAATACAGAGAACAAACTGATGGTTTGCCTGAGGGAAGGTGGGGGGTGGGGAGATGGGCAAAATGGGTGAAGGGGAATGGGAGATACAGGCTTCCAGTGTGGAACCGGTAAGTCTCCAGGAGAAAAGCCACCGCATAGAGAATACAGTCAATGGTATGTAATAGTGTTGTACGTGACAGATGCTAGGTACCCTTGCGGTGAGCACACAGCATAATGCATAGAGTTGTTGAATCACTATGTTGTACACTTGACACTAATAACATTGTGTGTCAACTATACTCAAAAAGTTTTAAAAAAAAACATGTGTTTTTCAGTTTTTTACACTTATGATTTTAAAAATAATGCGATGACTTTTTTAGTTTGCAAACAATATTGGGTCATTTCAGCGACTTAACAAACTGCCTTATTTATATGTTTATTTTATCTGATTTTTAAAAAGTTATCTAAAGTATTTGGTAAAGTTTTTCAGTCAGATATGTTCAAAAAGATGCCTGAATATAATAAATTTATAAAGAGGGGTGGCGTGCCTGGGTGGTTCAGTCAGTTAAGCGTCTGCCTTCGGCTCTGGTCGTGATCCCAGGGTCCTGGGATCCAGCCTTGAGTACTGTTGGGCTTCCTGCTCTGCAGGAGGTCTGCTTCTCCCTCTCCCTCTGTAGCTCCCCCTGCTTGTGCTCTCTCACACCATCTCTCTCTCTCTCTCCCTCAAATAAATAAATAAAATCTTAAAAATAAATAAATAAATTTATAAAGGAAATCACAATGTTTGAGGAGATCCCATGACAAACTTAGTTAGACCCCTTAATCATTTTAAGTGCCTTTTCTCATTTTTTTATGTTCAGGTTTTTTTTTAAGTTTTTCAATTGCTGATTGACAGCCGTTCCCAAATAGTAAATACTATTGAGAATGTGTGTTTTTTTTTTTTTTTAAGATTTTATTTATTTTTCAACAGAGAGAGAGAGAGACAGCAAGAGAGGGAACACAAGCTGGGGGAGTGGGAGAGGGAGAAGCAGGCTTCCCGCGGAGCAGGGAGCCTGATGCGGGGCTCGATCCCAGGACCCCGGGATCATGACCTGAGCCCAAGGCAGACGCTTAACGACTGAGCTACCCAGGCGCCCAAGAATGTGTTTTAATTACAAATAAAAAACAGGTTTGAAAGTTGAACTTAAAATTTAGGGAAGAACCAGCTTAGTTTTGAAATTTTGTAAATTTAGTAAGTTGAATATTATTCTTTAAAACCAAATAGTCTCTAAAAAATCTTTTCTATAAAAAAAGGATCCCCACCCCACCCCCCAAAGAAATTCACCGTGATGCCCACATTCACTTTTGAGTAGAACAAGCCTGGTGTGGGGGCAAGAAAGACGGGCTAGCTCAGCACTGCATTACCTTTCTGAACCTCCGTTGGTGCAGTGAGTGGGTCCTTGACATAAGACAGCGGTTATATTTAGGATCTGTTCTACTCCCTCCCTTCACATTTTTATTTTCCTTTCAGTCTTAACATCTCAAACACTGGGTGTCAGTATTGCTCAAAAGCACAGACCTATTCTCGGAGACAGGATGTCAATAGTGTAAGTCCATCCCCTGACATATCACTCAGGAAAGCTTTTAAATATGTTTGCGAACTTTGACCGCAGAAGCCAAGCAAACTGTTGCTCCGGATCTCTGAAGCTGGCATGCAGGTTTCCCCAGTTTTTCCACCTGAGCCTGCACGTCTGCAGTTCTGTTAGAAACAGGGGGAAACAGCTACTTTCCAACCCCATCTGCCCCTTCTCGGAGACTCCCTCCCCTGCCAGGGACCCCTTGTCATTAAAGGAATGAGGAGCTTGGAATTGTGTGTCTTCTTTCCCTAAGAGTCACGACTTCATGCAGGTGTGAAAGCAGGAGAAGCAAAGGGATTTAAACATCGAAGAGGAAAAATGAACAATGAAAAGAAACGAGTTGGCCTCAGGCTCACTGTTCCTGGAATCATTCCCACGCAACCTGACATTCACCTCCAGGATCAGAAATGCTTCTGCCTTGTTTCTACCCACCCGCATTCTTCCGCTTCTCTATCCCCAGACCCAGGTAGAGATTTCCGTCTGTTTGGGTGGTTGCTTGTTTTAACTACAACGGCCTCGTGCTTAGGACCCAGATTATTTTTCTACCTGGGTTTTCAAATTGAACTCTGTCCTACCCCCTTAGCTTGCCCTTCTGTTCTTCCCGCTCTCCACCCCGTGGAAGGGCAGGAATTCACTCAGTTTCCAGGGCAGCCGGGGGGGGGGGGGGGGGGGGCAGGCAGAAATGACAGCATTGTCCCTTGTGAATTTGGAAACCTCTCTGCTCTCTCTCTGCCCTCCCTTCCTTCCTCTCTCCCCCCCCACCCATTTTTTCCCTGTTCTTTCCTCTTTCCCTCTTCCTTTTCCATAAGGTAAAATCAATTTATTCCATTAAAGTGTTTCTCTCTAATTCCCACTTAATTTTCTAACATCTTGACTTTCAGGGGACACTCTTGCTATTTTATATGGCATTTCTCATGATTTAATGTCTATGAGCCAGTTTCTTGATAAGCCAAAGAAAAAGGGGCTTCCAGGTATCAATGACCTAGCTTTACCCCGCCGCCCCCCTCCCCCCAAAAAGTGGCCTGGTGCTCTGCGCTCCTTGCAGGAAATGAAGAGCTGAGCCTGGAATGCATGTAGCTATCCAGCAGATCAGAGGTGGCCCCATGCCGTTGAGGATTACACTGTAGTCTGAAAAGGTCTTCTGGCAAGAGAAGGCCCCTGTCCTTGGCCTGACCTGGTGCCCTGCTGAAGAAGCTGGAGGGAGGAGACCAGACTGCCTGTAGGCTGCTCGGAACCAGCGAGGGATCAGACTCTCCGGGGAATCTGTGAGCTGAGACAGATTCACCCTCAGCCGGGCCGTTAGCACTAGGCGGCTTCCCGGGCTGCCTTTCCAAGCCTTCTGCCTCAGTGTCTCTGGCCCTCGTTGTTCCATCATCTCAGCAGGATCACCATTTCAATCATTGATATTGGTGACTTTGGTATTAGTGAGCCTTTAAAAAGCTTTTTGGCTAGCCCACTCCCATTTGGGGATCTGACACCTCTGCCTTGGACCCATCGGTTGGCAGGTATTGAATAATGCACACACTATTTGGTATTCTGCCTTTTCCCCTTGACATTGTTGTGAACATTTCCTCCCCACTATTTCATAGACTTCAACATTGTTTTAATGGTTGTATTAGAGCACATCATGAGATACCTTATGATGTATTTGTTCCTTGCTGTTGGACATTTAGGTTATTTCCAGATTTTCACAACTAATGCCTTGCTAAGTACTAGTGTCACAAAATCTTTGCAACCATTCTTTTAAATATTTTTAAAATACATATGTGATAAATGAATACATGCTCTTGCCAAAAACTTAAAACATTTACAGATATGACCAAAGTCCCCCTTAATGACCAATCTGGTCATTATCACTCTCTTTTTTTTTTTAAAGATTTTATTTATTTATTTGACACACACACACACACACACACACACACACACACACAGAGCAAGCACAAGCAAGGGGAGCATCAGAGGAAGAGGGAAAAAGCAGACTCTCTGCTGAGCGGAGAGCCCGACAGGGGCTCAGTCCCAAGACTCTGGGATCATGACCTGTGCCAAAGGCAGACGCTTAACCGACTGAGCCACCCAGGCACCGCTCATCACTATCACTCTTATAGGGATAACTACTGTAACTCGGTAGTGCATATCCTTCACGTTTCTCAATGTGTTGACATCTATGTCCATGTATCTAAATGAAGCATATGGTGCTAGATGGTTTTTTATTTGTGAGGCAGGGAATGGTGCACAGATGCTATCATGCTATCTACAGTCATTCAACAGACTCTCTCTCAGAGACATAGCACAGGACGATGGGCATCCCTCTCGGGAACTGCTGTGTAGGGTCCCATAATAAGGACTAACCACAGTTCGTGGAGCTATTTCCTTATTGCTGGGTATTTGGACTCTAGTTTTTTGCTAGAACCAGCAATGCTACATTAGATCTTTTCCTCATGCACACAGGCACGTGTTTCTCTGGAGAGATTGAGAGACGTAGAATTGTTGGATCATAGTGGAGGCACATGTTTTGTTTTCACAGATACCATCAAATTGCCCATCAGGGTGGCTGCGCAGTAACCCTCCCAATAGAGATCCAGTGAGGGCCTATGTGTCTCACAACCCCAACCACGCTTTATCCGATCACACTTTGGATTGTTGCCACCCTGATTAAACATGGTATCTTACTGTGTTCTATTTGCACTTTCCCTATTTCTAGTAAGATTAGGTATGCTGTCAAGTTTATTGGCCATTTTAGTCACATTCCTGAAAGTGTAGTTGCTGGGTCAAAGCATAGGCAGTGTGTGTGTGTGTGTGTGTGTGTGTGTGTGTGTGTGTCTATATTTCCGGAGCTATGTATTTATGTATGTGTCTATCTCTTTAAAGGTTATGGGTTTTTTTTTCCAAAATGCCCTTCTGTGATAACCAAATGTATACTCTTATTACAGAATATATAAACTCTATTTTTTTTTCATACTCTCTACAGCCCTGAGTTCTAAATCTGTTGTTTTTGTTCAGTTTGACAATTTGGTAGGTAAATATAGCATCTTATTTAGTTTAAATTGCTTTCATTAAGAGTAAGGTTTTCTAATAAGTCAATCAGAGAAAGACATGTATCATATGACCTCACTGATATGAGGAATTCTTCATCTCAGGAAACAAACTGAGTGTTGCTGCAGTGGTGGGGGGTGGGAGGGATGGGGTGGCTGGTGATAGACACTGGGGAGGGTATGTGCTACGGTGAGCGCTGTGAATTGTGCAAGACTGTTGAATCACAGATCTGTACTTCTGAAACAAATAACGCAACATATTTTAAGAAAAAAGAAAGAGAAGAAGATAGCAGGAGGGGAAGAATGAAGGGGAGTAAGTCAGAGGGGGAGACGAACCATGAGAGACGATGGACTCTGAAAAACAAACTGAGGGTTCTAGAGGGGAGGGGGGTAGGGGGATGGGTTAGCCTGGTGATGGGTATTAAAGAGGGCACATTCTGCGTGGAGCACTGGGTGTTATGAACAAACAATGAATCATGGAACACTACATCAAAAACTAATGATGTAATATATGGTGATTAACATAACAATAAAAATTTAAAAAAAAGAGTAAGGTTTTCTACTTTCTTATAACTTGGGCATTTTATATTTCTTTTTTGTGTGAGTGGCTTATTTATTTCTCCCGTTTTTGTGTGGGACTGTTCATCTTTCTTTCTGGGTGGATTTATAAGAACTCTTCACAAGCCCTAAAGATATTAACCTATGTCTGAGGGTTCAATAGGGTTGGAGAGTTCAATAAAAATAATCTTAATATATTAATATATAATACATTAATATATTAATATGATATAAAACTATACATAATAATATAAATTCCTCACAGTATAGTAAGATTTTGCCATGGAAGGGGCCTCTGGGAAAATCCACTTGGGGGAGTAGAGCCCCTCAAACAAATACATATAACTTTTTAAGAAGACTGTCCTCCTTCAGTCTCCACGTTGTCTCCTAATGTATAAGGCTGGCTGAGATAGTGTCATGATAAAGTGGCGAATTTTGAATGCTTGAGTGTGATTAGGCTCCAGATGTTCACAGCTAAAGGATCGGTAGGTGACGTAGGCCAGGTCGTCCCAGGTCCCGAAAGCCTGGCCACCCTTTACAGCAGCCAGGACTGCTTGAGGCCCCAGGAGAGGCCCCAGGGCTGTGTCTGCTGCCACACAGGCTGGAACACGTGGCCGCCACATCGAGCTGGAGGGGTAGCTACAGCCCTTCACTTCCTCTTTTGGCAATTAATCCTCCCTTTCTCCCCACTAGAGAAAGTTCGCCTTGATCTTGTTTCTTGAAGGGCTCTATTTTCTAGCGAAAAGCTCACTCGATGAGAAGTTGAAGAACCTATCCTTGGTCGTAGCTCTAGAACCAGAAAGCGAGTTGGTCATGAAATGCACACAAACAGTGGACAGTCCATAAACTAAACCTAAGGCACACTAGCGACCTTGTTTTGCAGCACAGACTCTAGCCTAGAATCATCCACCGCGGGTTCAAACCCCAACTCCAGCCAGAAAGATCCACAGCTCTGACACAGGACCCAAGTTTGAAGTGTCAACTCTCTCATCTGTAAAATGGCAGTCATGTTAGTACCTACTTTAAGGCAGTTGTGAGGATTAACTGGGATCTTGGCCCAACAAATATTTTATGTGTAATGTTTCCAGTCATTATTTTTCCATCTATTCTCAGAAGAGAGTCAGATCTCTGTGTGTGAATTACACTTTCCCAGGTAGTAAGACGGGGCCAATTAGGGCATATAAATTTCTTCTGAAACACCATAGTGATAAAGGAGTCTGGTATGGTTAAAAGGACCTTGTTTGTCCTGGGTATGACACTAGGTTTTTTAAAAAATCTCCCTCCGATTGAGGAGTCTGGCAAGCCTGGATTAGCCAACAACGGTTACTATGGCTGCAAAGAGGAAGCAGAAAGACCTCACAGCAGTGTTTACTGAAGAAAAAGGAGTCCGTGGCTCTGGGAGTTAACTAAATGTGCTTATGTCCTTGAGGCCAGAAGACAGGAATGACTGCAAAACATGAAGAGAAACACAGCCATGCCCCTTCCAAGGACATCCCAGAGTGTCCTCGGTGAGCTGACAGAAGCCCTCCCTGACTCCATCAGGATTTCCCCACACGGAAATGGTGGCAGAGGTCTCCTTTCTTTAACACCTTGGCTGATTTTCTGTTTTAAGTTTCACCATGTCCTATAGTCGTGTTTCTGCTCTTGGAATTTGAAGGATGCTTCTTCACATGAAGTGAAGACGGGTGATTCACACTGGCCCAGATTTCTGGATTAATTGCAAGAATTGGACAGAAAGGGGGAAGGTTTCATAAAGTCACTGAGGCCTCCCTGACCTGTTTAGGGCTGTTTTCGATGATGGTTGGTTATGGCCTGTAAACTGGAGATATTGATAGCTATTAAGGAAGCATGATCTTGAGTTGGGCAGATTTGGCTTTGAATTCTCTCTCTATACATTAGAGATCATGTGACACCTGTTAGTTATTTAATATCTCTGAGTCTCAAATTTCTCATCTGCAGACTGAATATCACACTTACACCAAAGGGTGTTGTGAGGACTAGAGGTGACATAGATAACAGTGAGCACAGTGTGTGGAACACAGTTGTATGACGTGGTGGGCTAAATAATGACCGGCCCCCCAAAATGTCCACATCCTAGTCTCTTGAGCCTGTGAAAGTTGCCTTGCTTGGCAAAAGGGACTTTGCAGGGGTAATTACATCAAGAATCTTAAAATGGGGCGATTATCTTGAATTATCCAGGTGGGCCTGGTGTAATCACCCTTGCCTGAGAGACATAGGAGATCAGAAGGAGCAGTAGGAGGAAGTGATGTGACCATAGAGGCCGAGACCGAAGACCACAAGCCAAGGAATGCAGACAGCCTCTAGAAGCTGGAATAGGCAAGGCAGCGAGTCTCCGCAGAATCTCCAGAAGGAGCCAACCCTGCCAAAACCCTGACTTTAGTCCCATGAGACGTACCTGACACTCTGACCTCTGGGACTACCAGAAGATAATAAAATTGCGTTGTTTTAAGTTACTAAGTTTGTGGCAATTTGTGCCAGCAGCAGTCAGAAACTAACACAATTTCCTACAAACGGTGGTTTTTATTATCAAGCACAATAACGTGTGTTCCAAATGTGGAAACATTTTTGAAGATTGTACATTGCCATATGAGGATGATTATCATCAGTGTCCCTATTTTATTCTGCTCACATTTAAATCAACTCTACTGCTTCTAAACTGTGTATTTCAGTTTTTTCCTCGCATTCTATCCATGGATGCCAAAGTTGTACCACCATCCTTTTTCACCGTTTCCCAAGAAGACGTACATCTTAAGAGACAGTCAGGGGTAGTCCATGCCCACAGGGATGTAGACTACTAACCTCCACCACTTGTAGTTTTGTGCCACGTTAAGACTCTCCAACTATATGATCTGAGCAGGAAGAGTGAACAGCATTAATGAATAGGGGAAGGACAAGAAGGTACTCAAGTAGGCAGTGGTGGAGACTGCCAAGACTCTCCTAAAATCCATTCTTCCCGTATTCTGTGCAGATTTCTACCTGGGGAAATGACTACCCAAATAGGGAATACTACGTATCTCAGACTGCCTTGCAGATAGGTGTGTGGTCACCGACTAAGTTCTGTCTAATGAAATGAAATGGAAATAGAATTGGCATACGCAGCTTCAAGGAAATGTCCTTAAAGGGAAGCTCCATGCTGTGCTGCTTTTCATCTCATTCCTGCTGGCTGGATTACAGATGTCATGGTCACCTCCATCCATCACACAGAAGCCAAAAGTTGAAGATGGCAAGATAACAGAAGGACTGCTTCCTTGAAAATTGTGGAGTCAATAGACTGTGGTCCAGAATTGTCTGTGTCTATACGAAAAATAAATATCTATCTTGTTTGAGTAGCTGGATATATTTATCTGGTGATGGAGGGAATCAGTCATTGTAATCAAACCAAACCTTTACTCTTACAGGACTTATCACAGAACTTATTATATGGGACTGTTAGTCGTACCACTCCCTGGTGAAATAGAACTTCTGGCAGAAGCCAACAATATTTTTATCAAAATCAGGGAGGGAAAGAGAGGGCAGACAAGAGATTGAATTATGCCATAAATAAAATCATGATTTTCCTTAAGCGTAGGTAAACTGAAGTCGATGATGGTGAGTCCTGAGACCTGACGAGTAGTTTGGAAGATCCAGTGGAGGAGGAAATGAATGAAAACTTGGAGGAAAAATTCGAAGACTGAGGAATACGGAGGAAAAAGTTAGCCTTGAGGATGATCCAGGAGAGCAAATATGTGTGCAGATCTACAGTCTCTTATCTGAAACCATTGAAGCCAGAAGAAGTTTAGGAATTTAGATTGTTTCAGCTTTTAGAAATAATACTGAATGTTCTATATATTTTTATGTAGGTATATTTCTAGGTATATATGTATTTATATTTTTATGTTTATTATATGTTTTCACATACATTTTACATTATATATATTTATATCATTATGGTATGTACCCTGTAACATCCCCAGGAGGATATGGGAAGCACTCAGAAATCAA
The DNA here is from genome assembly GCF_037043125.1 of Eumetopias jubatus. NCBI lineage: Eukaryota > Metazoa > Chordata > Mammalia > Carnivora > Otariidae > Eumetopias > Eumetopias jubatus. The sequence goes on from NW_028274808.1 coordinate 15,659,235, forward strand.
ACATTTTCAGCAGCAAAATACGTGGAATATTCACACTAGTATTTTTTAATGACTTAAAAACAGTTTCCTAGCATTTCAGGTCATGTTTTTCCAATAAGTGTGTTTGCTGGAAATTTGTTTTTTCTCACACACACACACACACACACACACACACACACACACACACACCCCAAAACACCAAAGGTACTTTAGATAAGGGACTGTGAGCCTCTGTTAGGATTTCCAGTCCAAGGGTGTCCTAGGAGAAGAGATAGGGAAGAGATAAAGATTAGAGGGAAATTGTCCTTGGCTTAAAGAAAGGCTGAGTCTGTAGTCCGAAAGAGTTGATTGAATACATCCTATCTCATGTATTAAATACGTACATGTGTTCTGAGCCCAGCAGTGTCCCTGCGTGGGGCAGGCCGTGGGATTCTGAGGCCCAGGCAGTGAGCGCCTGCAAAGCAGAGCACAGAGGGGGACAGCTGCAGAGGGAGCTCTCCAAAGATCTGCAGAGGGGTCACCCTGGAGACTTTGCTGGAACACTGATGAGAACTTGCCTGCGAAGAAACTGGGCCAGGCTGGAGAAAGGACCGCCCGAAGGGAACAGGATTGTACTGGCCACAGTCCCGCCCATTCGGTTGCAGTCAAGAGCAGAGTAGTCAAGACAGAGACTTGTGACCCCAAGCCTAAAGTATTTACTCTCCAGCTTTTCACCGTAGAAAAAAATGTGCTGCCTTCTGATGTAGGGGATAAAAATAGAATACTTCCGAATTGAAATACCTGGGCTCAAAGCCCTTCTTCAACACTGTGTGACCTTGAGTAATTCACTTAGCATAACCCTCAGTGTTCTGTCTGTAAAAATGGGCATCATCTGGGCACCTTCCTCGTGTGTTCGCACAGAGACTGTGAAAGTCGAAGGAAGCAAAAGACTGAAAAAAAGCTCGGAACCATAACTGGCATTAAAGAAAGTGAAATGCATCAATGAATAGTTTTGTAAAGGTTCAGTTTTCATTGAGAGGCAGACAATTCTCAGTTGCTTTGGGTTTTCCCTCATAAGGTCAGCGATGTGACTTCCTAATCCCAGCTATTAGTTCTCTCTCACCCCTCCCCTATCGTGACTAAAGGAAGTGGACCAAAATGAGATTTTTGGGGGGCTATTTTTGCAAGCTCTGTGTATAGGAAAGTTTTAAAATCCAAATTCACATAGCCCCTGACGCGCCGGCCTTAAACTGGATCAAAAACTTCCCCAAGGTGGAGAGGATTTCTTTACCTCTTGGCCGCTTCCAGTGCCAAGCAGAGGGTCTTAGATTCAGGCACACTTGATAAACGTTTGGGATGGGGGAACGGATGGAGGGAGGGAGGGAGGGAGGGAGGGATGTTATACATCATTTCACTGAGGAAATACCGGGAACAGTTTTTCTGTGAAGTGACTACACGAAAGGAAAAGCACCAAGTTTGTCTGCCTTGCCTTGCCTTTACATTGTCAACAAAGCTTAAGTTCACGGTTCATACCTCTTTGTGGTATTTCTGAGGAGGTCGTCTTGATTTTATTTGTTATTTATCTGTGGTTTCAGAGGCTGAGGACATAGAATTCACGACACATTGTCATTACTGGTCTGTGCAAGGTCTTTCCTTTGATTATTTATTTATTTATTTATTTATTTATTCACGTTTACCTGCTCACTTCTCCATAGATAACCATTGGAATATGTTTAATGATGAATTTTTATTTGTGCCGTTTTAAAAGAATGTGGCTTTATGCACATATTTTTTTTTAAAGATTTTATTTATTTATTTGAGAGAGCGAGAATGAGAGAGAGCGAGCGAGCACATGAGAGGGGGAGGGTCAGAGGGAGAAGCAGACTCCCCGCTGAGCAGGGAGCCCGATGTGGGACTCGATCCCGGGACCCCAGGATCATGACCTGAGCTGAAGGCAGTCGCTTAACCAACTGAGCCACCCAGGCGCCCTATGCACATATTTTTAATTTACCTGAAGCCAAGTGTGTCATGTATCTCTTGCTACTTCTTACTCTTTTCACTCAGCACCGCCTTCTTCAGACCCAGACACGCTGTCACGTGTACATCCGTTCCGCTGTTTCTAAGCCCTCCACTGGGTACTTCCACACATTCGACTTGCTGCTCCCTGTGTGTTGTTTCCCTAAGGTATCGCTGAAAGTAACTTGCCAGTTTAACCAATCCTGTTTCCATAGTTTGCAAAAAGGCGAGGCACTCGATCTCCTTGACCATGACTGGACTAGGAACGAGCCCCTCGGGGAAGGGAGGTCAAGAAGGGGTCAGCCTGGGTATAGGAGCCAGCACTGTTACCCGGGTGTCCTTGGCCCCCCGCCTAGCCTCTCTTGTTTTCTCACCTGCAGCAGAGTCAATAATCCCTGCCCCACCTATCTCACAGGGCTGATATGAGGCTTAGGGAAACAATAGGTGGAAGAAAAAAAAAAGTCTTTGAATAGGGTTCCTACCCACATATAAGGAGTCAGCCCTCACGGTCCCTTCTTTAGCTGGCACCCAAGCCCAACAGGTGACTGGAAAAGCAAATGCACCCACCCCCGTGCCACAAAGAAGCATCTCTCCACTCTCAGGGTTATGCAATCAACGAAGCGTTCCGCCCTGGGCGCCCCTCTTGTGTCCCTTTAGTCACACACACCCCCCTCCTCAGTGTGTGACCTTCCTGGGGCTCCTCAGGACTGTGTGCGTCCCCTCGGGCAGTCAGTCCCAACCCCTGCTTCCTCTTGATCTTCTCCAGTCACCATCTCCCTTCCTCGTATGCCTCCCACATTATTTCCATTCCTGTGTTTACTCTACAACCTGGTGTCTGGGAACACAGGCCCCTCCAGGTTTCCATCCCTAGGGACAGGCCGCAAGAGAGAGTCCTGGCTGCTTTTGTGACTATTATCTTAAGCACTTTTGCTCAGTCCACTTCCACATCCCCTCCCCAGAAACAACAACAAAAGCCTGGGTTCTATGTCTCCACCAAAACAGTGCCCAAGAATGTACCCAGTGTAGGCGTGGGCACAGTCTGCTAACTCCTTTGTGCAAAGACCAGGAGCAGTTTCCGGGGCGGGGGGCGGGGGGGGGGGGTGGTCCGCTCTGCTCCAGGCAGAAGGATTTCAGCCAAAACCCACTCAGCAGCTTTTCCTGACCAGCCCCCTCTCTCACTCTTGCTCCCTTCTCGAGAAGCCCTCCCCAGAGGACAGGAGCTCTTCTGGCCTGGATGCTTCCTCTGTGCCCCCCACTCATGTTTGTAGCATGGCCATTCGTATGCAGGATGATTGATGGGTCAGCAGATCCATTTTTTCCTATGAGACTGTGAGCTTCTTGAAGGCGAATGCGGGTCACGTCACTCTGCCCAACACCTGTGAGATAGTAAATTTCTGTTGTCAGAGCCACCTTGTTTGTGGAACTTTGTGAGGGCAATTAATACGGGTGGCGATCATGTCTTTATTTCCTTTTTTTTTTTTTTTTTTTGGCCACTGCATCTATAGAGCTCACTACATATTTACTGATAGTAAAATTTGTACTCTGGAGAACGAAGAGGAGCTGTGGTTCCTGTACTTGAAGCTCTCGTGATGTGATTGAAAACACAGAGAAGGAAGGAGACCATTCAAAGTACGTGCTTGATGCCAGGTCAGAGACATGGGCCGTCAGACTGCTGTGGGTGCCAAGCCCGTAACTCAGAGAGGGTGGGTAGTGCGGGGCAGCCATCCCAGAAATCTCCCATAGCCGGAGCCTTGAAGTACGAGTTAGTCAAGTGGAGAAAGAGAATTGGAACAAACAGAACAAAACCTAACAGCAAGAGACAACACGGACTATTCGTGGACCTGTGAGATAAGCTGGAGCCTGATCACGAAGGGTTTTGTATGACCTGCTGAGTCTGAGACCCCAAGAGTGAATTTAAATAGGGGAGTGACTTGCATGGTCAGGCATGAGTTCTAGAAATTTCTCTCTGGCAAAATGAGGCTAGATTACAGGGCGGTATGAGTCATCACCAGGAGGTTCACTGCTCTTTGTGGACATTAGAATTTGTAAGAGATCTTTCTTTATCAGCTCTCAGCCTCAAGGGGAGGCCGCACCCCCAGGGCTGGGTGTGGCCGAGGAAAGCTGGGAAGGTAGATGCATGACCCCGCAGACCAACTCCTGTTTTGTCCTTTTAATGGGCAGTAATATGTCCTCACCAGATGTGTTGGACTACTATTTTTAATTCCAGACAATCCCCACCCTCCTAGAATCTGCCTCTAATTCTTGGAAGTTGGGATAAAACCACATGTTTTTCATCATTCCGCAAAACCACTAGCTCGAAGCACGTAGTTCTGTGACATTGGGGAAGAAGCTGTGGACATCTGTGTTGTGTTTCTGTTCCCATTTGTATTTCTTTGGTATATTAAAGCAAAATTGCCCCAGGCTATAGAGACCATGAGGGAGAATCAGAGGGCAGACTGGATCCTGAAAGGATACGGTGCCCCAGACAAACCATTCCCCGGTGAGGACAGGAGGCAGAGGAGAGGCTCCAGAGCCCAGGCCATTCCCTTCACTGCATGACACACATATGGGGTCCAATCAAAGTAAAATCTATTTTGGTCCTGTCGTCCTGGTCTCATCATTTTTGTCACCTCCCAGAGGACATGTGGTGGCCCTGAACGCTGGGCTTGCGATGGGGAGGATAGCTGGCTAACAGACCTCATCGTGCAGGGCAGGGGAGAAGAGCCCAGCGGCAGGGCCCGCTAGAGGCCGGGGCACGTCTGCACCCGTCGCCAGGCCTTCTGCATCCCCCAGCCCTGTTCCAGCCTGGCGCGGGGCCCCGTGGAAGCCAACCGGCCAGACACGGCCTCAGCACCGCAGGTGTTGGTGCTTACAGTACTCATCTGCCCCAGCAGACCCCAAATGCCACAGGATTCATGTGCTGACCCTCAGATTACGATAGGGGCTGGCGTTGACATTTGCATCAGCATATGTTAAGGCAGCCCATGCACGCCTCTGTGGGTCCTCCTTGTGCTGGCCCTTCAGAGGCCCCGCAGGATAGCGGCAGAGCAGGGCGGCCACCAGTTGGGGGGCGGGGGGTAGATCTTAACTGCATGGAATTCCCCTTCGGTTACCGATGTGTTTTGATGGCCTTTCCTTTCGCTTCCTCTTGGAGACTTCTGAGCGTTGTTATTACTGATGCAATGGACACCTGTGTCACTCTAACATGGCTTGCATTGCAGCAATGGGAGGCTTTGTCCCACGCCCAGAGGGGCACCTCACACAGGTGAAAGCAAGCGGAGCCCAGGCAGTGCCACACCCCGCCGCCACCCGTCAGGCCCTGGGAGTCTGCTTTGCCGCAGAAGCTGTTGGAAGTCTCACCCTTGCCCACCTCACAGGACGTTCGGGAGAATTCAGCAAGCCAAGTATTCTAACTCCTGGGAGACTGAAAAGGAAGGGAGAGGGAGAAACGGGGCCCCTACAGGTCCATTTTATTACTGTTGTCAGGGACAAATATATAAACAATGTATGACAGGAGAGTGTTGCCACAAAAGACTCTCAACTTCAATGTAATAAACTTGCAAAGCGGTTTAAAAAAAAAACAAAAACTGAATTGCTATCAATATTCCAATTGAGATATTTCACATTAAAAAACAATCAAGATTTCCATATCCTCTTGAATAAGAAGACATGGCAACACTCAGCCCATTTATCTGAGCGTCAGCAACCAGCTCCAGCTTAGAAGCAGCTCTTCCCTTCCAATGGAGCCACGTTCTCCAATCTGCCAGAATCCCACCCGGTCTCTTTGAACGATTCCTATCGCTTGCCTGGCCCCTACAGGCTTTGGAGTTGGTGGGATCGTGCTTACTCAGTGGACCCCAAAGATCCAATCTGGGGAGCGCTGGGCCAAACAAAGCCCATTCTGCTGACATCCAGTCCTCCGCCTGGGGTGATGGTCCTGTCTGCTTGCCCTTCCTGCAGAAGGCCGCTCTTAGCTTCCCAGCCCTTATGAGCAACTGCTCAGAGGATCCTACAGCCGCACAGTAAGAAGAACCAGCCACTTACAGTCCAAACAGTACTGTGGGGTTTCAGTGCAACTCGCTCCAAGTCCACATGGAGCCAGGAATCATTTCTGCCCTCTTCGTGCCACCTTCCGTCAGTGCCGCCAAAAAGGGGGCAATACCAGGGCCCCGGCACAGCACACAGTGTTCCATCTGGTTCATGGCGAGGGCCTGTGTAAGTGGGAACAGTCTGCCCCAAAGGCACACTTAAGTTTAATCTCTCTCAGGGAACGCCTGCTTGCAATTTTTAAGGGGTCGGTTTTCCAGATTCTTTCCTATAAAGTTATTAAAAAAAAAAAAAAGACAAAAAACAGAAGACTTTAGATTTAGCCCCTATTGCCATCGTGTCATGTATTCTGGTGTTTGAGTAGATGGCAAGGTGGAGCGTGATGACAAATACTAATACTTCAGACCCCGATAATCAAAGATGGTGGGAGAGGGGATGGTTCCCTTAACACTAGAACATCTGGCCTACTCTGGGCACGAAAGGGACCATGAACGAAGATGTACTTAACTTCCGTTTACATAGATGCACAGTGTGTCGCTCTTGCACGACCTTGAAATATTAGCAAAACCACGAAAAGTTACCAGCTTTGGGAAATCCCATGTCTTCTCTAGTCCCGACTAAGAAGGGCAGGTAGGCTGGGCCACAGGGTCCTGCCCCTCCCCCCTCCCCCCCCCCCCGGAGGTCTATTGGCCTCAAGCATGGGCTGTAGGGAGAAGCACCTCTCCCTTATTTTACAACCTGGCCCAAGGGTAGGCATATAACACAGCGAAAGCTAATATCCTCCCTCCCATTGCCCCCACCCACCTTACCTCCCCACTCTACACAGCTAAACACAACATTGAACCACTTAACTGAAGTGTTCGTCATGGAATGGGATAGGAACTCTCTAATGCACAGAAAATTTTGAATGTCCTGAATTAGAAAATACACCACTCAAATCTTCAGCGTACGATTAGCAAACTGCCTTCCAGACACTAGGGTCATACTGAACTCCTACCACCTAGAAGCTTTAAAGCATTTCTCAGTTCCTCAAGTTTCTAGGCTCAGAAAAACCTCAGGATTTTTTCTCTTACCTGCCAGTGGTCCGCTTTCTGAATTCTGAAGATGAGCCAGTTCACAATAACTCACAACAGGAAAGTCCATCCATGTCAAAGAAGCCCACGTGTGCCCAGATGGACTGTAACACCAATTTTAATTTTCAGACTAAAACAAGATAATCATCTCCAGGGACAGAGCCCAGCCATTTGTCCTAGACACTCATGTGCATGATGTGGGACCCTCGCGGTTCCGTTAGAAATGTAATTCTGCCCCGGTGGGGCTCTCCAAGCTTTCATGTGAACAGAGGGCTGAAATGGCTATGGGCTTCTTAGCCCTGAAGAGCTTCCATCTGCTAATTCAGCTAAGCAAAGCAAAGCCCTATGCCCTCCTCCTTCTGGAAGGCATACTCTCCAGGGAGAGATAAATGGACTCATTAGAATAGAAGGAAATGGGCAGGATTTATGGGGTGGAGATTGGAGTTCCAGTTCCTTCTCTGCAACTTAATTCTCTACAGCTCACTTTCCTCACCTTTCTGCTCTCCCTAGCCCACGTGAGGCTCAAATGACCAAACACTGGCGAACAACTCCACTGGAAATTCTCATATGAAGTTGGTTAGTAACTAGCACTGAGAATGCACAGAAGTCTCTTGTGAGGTGACTTGTACTGATTCCGTACGTACCAGCTGGGCATACACATCCTCCTGAGACGTTCATTCTGTGTGTCTGCAGCATGGCTCTCAAGTCCGATCCGTGTTTCCAGGGCTAAAAGTCAGATTGAGAAATGGTGCATAAACAAAATGTGGTGTGTACACATGCAATGGAATATTATTCAGTCATAAAAAGGAAATAAGTTCTGACCCATGGGACAACATAGAGGAACCTAGAAAACCTGATGCCAAGTGAAAGAAGCCAGTCACAAAAGGACAAAAAGTGTATGATTCCGCACGCTTGAAGGACCTGGAAGAGGCAAATTCTTAGAGACCAGAAGTAGATCAGAGATGACCAGGGGCTAATAGGTGGAGGAATGAGGAGTCACCTTTTCATGGGTACAGAAATGATGACAAAGGAGCCTTAGAAATAGTGGTGATGGTTATACGACCTTGTGAATGTATTTAATGCCACTGTATTGTAAACTTAACAGTGGTTAAAATGGTACATTGTATGTGTATTTTACCATGATAAAAAAAATACAAAAATAAAAATAAATAAGAGGTTGGATGCCTTGGGCCATCGCGTTCCACTTAGGGCCCTTTGGCTAAAAGAAAGACAAGACCATGCTTCCAAAGCTTTTCTATCACTGATCATTTGCAAACTTCCTCTTTTAGTTGGACATCCCCTCCCTGATCATTCCTGCTGACCTTACTCTCAGCTTCTAGTCTCACAGACTGCGGAATGAGTTTGTTCGAAGCCCTCATTTTTGGTTTTAATCAAAATTTTTAAATGATCTTGAGAGCAAAATTGTTATTTAAAGTAAACGGGGGTGGGGTGGGGGGCTGGGTGGCACAGTCAGTCAAGTGACCAACTCTTGGTTTCCGCTCAGGTCATAATCTCAGCGTTGTAAGATCGAGCCCCGTGTCAGGCTCCATGCTCAGCATGGAGTCTGCTTGAGATTCTCTCTTCCTCTCCCTCTACCCCTCCCCCATGCTCTCTCTCTCAAATAAATAAATAAATGAATCTTTCTAAAAAAATTAAATAAAGTAAGCTAAACTACAACCGCAGCTTCAGGGAAACTTCCCTACACATGGTATCCATTCCATTCCTAGCCCGTCTGTGATCAGCCTACTTTTATTCTCCTTTTCTCATATTTCGGCAAGTAAGAATAAAATGGCTTTGCTTAAATATAACAACCTAGCCTCTCTTCTGATCTTGTTTACTTCCTTGTATTAGATGGTTTTCTAAAACTTGCCTGGAGGTCCCTCAAGCTGGCTCCGTAACTAGGGTGCTTAGAGAATGTCTGTGTTCCTTATAACCACTCGTATCAGATTTGCTTTTTAAGTTTCAGGAGGCAGAAAATCCCTTAAAGATTTTCTTTGTAAATAAAGACCTTTTAAATAGAGCTGATTATCCATTTCACATGAGATGGGGAAGCTTTACCCACGATTAGTGTGCATGGCTTGAAACTGACTCAAGGTCACCGGTTAACCCATGCTGAGAAGAGCCTAGTAGGATAAAAATGAAGCGAATGTGGAATGGGCTGTTAACAGCTGGTGATAGTTCCGTTTCGGCGTCAGACATTATTCCGGATGTTTCTGTGAGGGTGTTTTTGGATGTGATTGACATTTAAATGAGTGGACTTTGAGTAGATTGCCCTCTGTAACGTGAGTGGGCCTCCTCCAAAAAGTTGAAGGCCTCACTAGAACAAAAGCTGAACCCTCCCCTCCCTCGCCCAGAGGGAATTCTGCAGCCCACTGGGACTGGAACTACAGCAGTGGCTCCTTCCTGGGTCTCCAGGCTGCTGGCTCAGCCTGCAGATGTGGACTCGCCAGCCTCCATAATCCTGCGAGGTAATCCCTTCGGATACATTTCTTTCTATATATACACACACATACTTTTGGTTCTGCTTCTCTAGAGAATCCTGACTAATACACAGATCTAGGGAACAAGTCCTGAGTCCTCTGCTAAAATGTGCTCAATAATTTCAGCAAGTCAGTTAACCTGAGCGTGGATTTCTTCATCCAGAAAACAGAGATTTTTATATTACCTTGAAGGGGCTGGAGAGAATGTATACAAAGCACATGACATATTGTGAGTGCTAAACAAAGAGTAGCTTTTAAGAGGGAGCATTACAAACATGAAACTCAAGAAACCACTTCTCCTCCCCTTAAGGAGCTGATACCCTTGCCAGAGAGAGAAATAACAATGGAGGTGCTGTGT